>NC_051154.1:146725873-147025873 GCF_013339745.2 Dermacentor silvarum
TTTGCTCGTTCCACAGTTTCGCACCGTTGCAACGTTGCCGTTGGCGCCGTCCGCAGCGAGAGAGGTGAGAAAAGCGAGGGAGGCGCCAAAAGGTGTTTCCATTGGTGGAAGAGCATGCAACGCCGCGTGGCTTCCTCCAATGAGAGATGAGTGTTCGGTGACGGTGACGTGCTGCCTCATTCATCGGGAGATCGCGAGATGCAGCGCGTGGCTGACGCGTCGGCGCGATTCACAGCAGCCACCACAGACAAACCTCCGCTCATGCAGCGCTTTGTTTCCATATATAATATCATTGGATGCGCTCGCCGCATGTCATCGGTGAACAGACGACAGCGCGCTACTCTGCATGACTCCATCTCGTAGTGGTCGTCGCCCGTCTTGCGCTGCACTACGCTTTTTTTCTCACGCTTTCGCCATACCCTCTTCGTCCGCTTTCCTCGCGCTCTCTTCCTTATCGCCATCTTTCATCACCCGCTGCGCTCCGCGTTCGCTCTTTCATTCTTCGTTGTGCACGTTTGCTCGGTTATGCCAATGGACAACGTCGACGCTCAATGCAGGAACGGGCGCGTAAGAGCGGCGCTTAAAAAAAAAAAAACGACGATTACGTTGGTTCCTATGGCGAAAATTAGCGCAGCTCTTCAGGTGTTTTGAATTCCATTGGTCGCATCGCTCATTGTTCAGAAAGAAAGCGGGAACACGGGAACGCGTGTCTCGCGCGGAACGCAGTCTCTAGCGGCAGCGGCATGGGCGAAGTAGCGCATGCACAGTAGAGATGGGTCGCTCAGGAGTGAGCCGGATCTTGTGAGCGGCTCTTTTTAAAGAGCGAGTGAGAGGCGGTTCAGTAAAAATGAGCGGTGGTTCTTTTGGAGAAAGGGAGCCGGTTCTCTCGCGTTCAGAAAGCCGTGCCGATGCGTTCCGTCAGAGCCGTGTCTTCTGCTGGGCGCGACTTCCGCGCCATCTATTAGCGGTACGAGAAAGCAACTGCCCTCCCACCCTTCCTCGCAAGAGTCGCCTTCACCCCCTCGCCTTCGGCTAAAGAACTAAAGAACCGCCGCTCACTTACTGAACCACCGCTCCCTCGCTCTTCAAAAGAGCGGCTCAAAAGATCCGGCTCGCTTCTGAGCGCTCACCGCTCTTTTCGCCACGGCTCCCTCGCTCTTCAAGAGATCCGGCCCGCTCCTGAGCGCTCAGGAGCGTGCCGCTCTTTTGAAGAGCGAGGGAGCTGTGGTTCAGTGAGTGAGCGGCGGTCTTTCGGAGAGAGGAAGCCGGCTGGGCTCTCTCTCGTTCAGTGAGCGTGAGGAACCGTTCCTAGAAAGCGCTCAGGAACAAGCCGGATCTTTTGAGCCGTTCTTTTGAAGAGTGATTGAGCCGTGGTTCAGTAAGTGAGCGGCGTTTCTTTCGGAGTTAGGAAGCCGGTTCGCTCTCCTTGAATGAGCCGTGCTGAACCGTTCCGTCAGAGCTGGGTCTTCTGCTGGGTTTCGATTTCTGACCGACGAATGGTGGCCGGTGTGGGCAGGCTCGCGCTGTACTCGCTCGCAGTGTGTTGTGTGAGCAGCACTCCCTTGGTTTTTTGTGCGTCCTATGGTGTGGCACCCGATGCCACCGAGGGGAGAAGTTAAGAAGTCTTAATTGGCAAAGGATGGTACCGTTCGTTTCCTGCTGCTGTTCGAACGATGTCTCACGACTCTCACCGATCGCACATCGTGCGCTGGTCCAATAACAAGTCGAAGATGGTCTTCCGTGTCTTTAAAGACAACAGGTGAACGTACAGTTTACGTCCTGGTCTTCATGTCTTCATTTGTGCTAATTAGTCTAGTCATGAAAATGTCGCCTATGACATCCACTTCAGTGCATTTTCTGAGCGTGTATCATTAGCACGTCATTAAAACGAGGTCAATGATCTCTTGTGTTGTAATAGAGCTTCATTTCTTCTTTTTTCTTTTTTTTTGTCCTGGCGTATGATGGCATGATCGCCAGTATCGCGCGTGCACTCAAGAGAAAAAAGAAAAAAAAAACGAAAGGTACGTGCGGCAGTTTTGTGGATCTTTCGTATGATTTTTGTATATTACTTCAAGAAATGATTTCTACATTCATTTTGCATGGTATTACAGCTTCCTCGTATTATAGTGAACGTACATATGTGAATAAATGAATAAAGTTGAAACATAATGTACAATCATTGTGTGTTTTTATTTTGACAAAAGTTGATTTTAAAGTACCACAAAAACAGACAAGCTTCTGTAATGACGATGAAGTTACATATTTTTTTTCTGAAAAAAGTACGTCGCATTCTGCCTGTCACAGTATCATAAGCATATCCCCAATATCAGAAAAAAAAGTTTCATTACAACTAAAAATTCACGCTCTTAATATATGTAAAAATATTCTCTAAACATAGAGAAAATACCAATAACACGGTTATTAAATTATGCATATATAGTTTTTTTCAAAGCCAGATAACTATAGAATATGCATAACACAGGTTACACGTTTAAGTGAACCGGTGAGCCGTTCAAATGAACCGGTTCATTTCAGTGAGCTGAGCCGTTCCGAGCCGCTCACTAAAGTGAGCCGTTTTGCCCATCCCTAATGCACAGTGGGTCCGAAGCACACGCCAGCGCTTTTTTTATATGTGGTATCGGTGGACGCGCTCGCCTAGCGCTCGCCGCATGCCTTAGTAATGACGTCATCGGAGCACTACTGCGCACGCTACCCTTTCGCCATACTCTCCTTCTCCGCTTTACGCCTGATGCTTTCACTGGAGGCTCCTCGTCGCGCTCTTCGCTATCGCCATCTTTCATCCCCCGCTGCGCTCCGCGTTCGGTTTCATCCTTCGCTGTGCTCGTCGCTTGGTTACGCCGAGGGACGCCGACGCTCAACTCAGGAACGGGCGCCTAAGAGCTGCGCTCTAAAAAGCAGGGAAGAGATTGATACGAGTGGATCCGTTACAGGCATAGGTATACAAGGACGTTTTGAAGAGAAAAAAAGATTAAATAGATGTATACAAAAATATCAGAATGAAAGCATGTATAGCATACCTGAGTAACTCAAGCAGGCTTCGTGACTATTTGTCGATCACGGACTCGTTTCAATGGGGATGCCAATAAATCATCATCATCGCGAATAGGTCAAAGTGTGCTGCAGCGGGTTTCGAACTATATGTTACTTGGTATTGAGATAGACGCGCCCAACTGTCATTTAAAGCTTTCGTCCACTGCGCTGTGTCAAAATCGCTGCGCATGCTCGGCTTTATCGGTTCACGGTGGGCATGCCTCCAAGCACTTTTCGTGACCTCTTCACAGCCCTAGTTCGCCCTACGCTAGAATACTGTTCGGGCATCTGGTACGCTCAGTCTGCTGCATTCCGCGCTCAGCTCGACAGCGTGCAGCGCAGGGCTCCATATACACTGTAGCCCCGATGTATAGCCAGGAATCGGCGCCTCTGTTATAGAGAAGTGAGCACTGGCGTCTTCCTCCATCTTGCAAAATGGCAGTCCCTTGCATCAAGAATGCACGCGGCGACCATTCCGACTGGTATGCAGGCTCGCAGCACCAGGTCATGCTCAATTGCTTGCAGGCCCTCGACTACACAATCGAACTGGCTGCAGCCATGATCCAGCCTTACTTTACCAGAACGGGAAGCCACAATGGTACTTGGCTTCTGCGTGCAGTAGCCCTCTGGCGACAGCTGCCTTCAGAGCTGGCCCGGTAATTTCCACCAGCATCTACTGATATCGAGTCATTGACAAAGGCTGCCCAGCATGCCCGGTAACCGCGTCATGAACCCCATCCTCATATGCGCCCGTTGAACACTCCATCATGTGTGTGTGTTCTCTCTCTCTCTCTCTCTTTGCCTCTTTCTGTAATATTTAATTCCCACTACCCCTTATCCCCGCGCATGGTAGCCAGCCAGTTTATGACTGCCTAAAATCCCCGTATCTCTCTCTCTGCTCCTCTTCCTTCCAATGTGTGACCTGCAGGACCCAGGTTGGCACCGCAAACCCCTGTGGCATGGGCAGCATGCGCCGAACTTCGGTTGAAGACTATATCGATAATGAGCTACTCAGTTGGTCTCTTTACATAAACCGCGAAGCAAAAACACGCCCGGTTTTAATATGATTGGACGGTTCACCATCGACTAAACGGAATTACGGCAATTACTCTACCGATACAGATCACACTGACGCCGCCGTCTAGCGCAGACAGTGCCTGGGCCCTGCTGTCAGTGAACGGGGGGCGCCTCTTTAATCATATACGCGTACTGCTTGCCGGCGTACTGCCTCACGCCTTTCGTTGTCTCGCGTTTGTTTGTCGACTGAAACTTGGCTTCAGATAGAACGAAGAACTGCGTCTATAAATGCCGCCGCATTCAAAAGCTTCGCGTCTGATTTTGCACAAACCTCTTTAGCAGCGTAGATTCCGGCCAGCTGAGCTCGAGGGCGCCAAGTCTCGCTTGTCGTTGCTTGTCAACTCCTTTGACTTGTGTGCCGTTGGAACGTGCCGACAGAGGACGGTTGCAGCCTCCCGTGCGTCACATTCAGTATTCATTCCTCGTTCCTGTTTGTGTTTTCAGTGTTGCGGTATTTTCCCGCAAAAGCGGAGATCGTGGAGAGCGCATAGCAGACGAGGCACTTGCGCTCGATGGCTGAGCCTATATTATATATACGTTCAACGTAATCACTCGGCGTTCATGCTTACATTTTTTTTTTTGCACCGAGTAATAAACAGGAACAAGGAATACGCGTATGGCACGAAAAGAACGCAAAGCAGGAACTCATTTATTCTCGACCAGACGCACGTGTTTTATAGGTGGTTAGAGCTAAGGATATGAAAATGTAACAGAACGCATCTGCGAAGTCCATATATTGCATGTTTTCGTGCGCAACACGTAATCAATGCCTCCGTTAGCAATACCGTTGCCATTTCTTTATTTAAAGCATGATTCCTTTTACTAACTTTATTAATGGCCAGCTACTCAGGAAATGCATGTCTCGTTCAGTGTGTCCGTGTATTCCAATTAATTGTTCCTGTTACGCACACAGCGGTATAGAAGAAAATAAAATGATCAGTATAACCAACTCGCCCCCGTTGCCGTTGCTTTCGAGACATTCTTTTTGGTCGAAGTGGTAGGGATTATTTGAAGTCCACTAGCCAGTACAGTATATAGTCGCATTTATTTACAGCGCATACCTAGTGTCCATCGTTTTCTGGCAAGACCCGATAATTTCCCATTTTTGCACCCCGAACAGCATTTATGAAAATTGGGTTAAACCCGATTTCAACGCCGAAGTTCCGCCCTTTCGTAAACGGTAAAAGCAAAAGCAATCAATGCTGTCCGCATTGTGTGAGCAAGTGGTCAAGATATATCGTATTGCAACAAATATTATCATATTGCGAGAAATATTGCGACAATATCCGCACGAAGTGGCACATGACATTGCAGAAAAATGTCAATGATACGTTTGACAATCATATTATTGTATGGCCCTGTTGGAAAACCTAATTTAGTCTGCCATTCATTGACTATGTGACTCACACTATACGCAACGATGCTGTCCAACACCACGTTGAGAATATACGTAGCACACCAGCGTGTCAAGTAAGTGGCGAATACTCCAACGCACTCCATACGCACTGGGAATGTCCCCAGGGCACTCTCTTCTCCACACTTCTTAATTCGCTCTAAAATCCCTCCCTTCCCTACACTTGGAAGAGCTGGACCACTCCACCGCAAGAGCTGCGCCCTACATTATGGTCACTGCTGCGTGGTAGCCCACATAAAACACATTATTAGATCCCAACAAATGGACTCAACATCAAGACCTGGAACTCAGAGGGACTCCAACAGCGATGACTCGGAAAGTCGTTGAGAAATAAGGTTCATCTCTCTCTGTGAGTACTGATGTACTTTCTATAGAGCATGAGTTTGAACAATATATCCTAGAATGAAGCGCCGAGAACAGCATTCATGCACTGACTTATATACTGGGAGAACACCACCGCCCGCTATTAAAACCTAGCGAACGCAGTGCTGACGTTGCTCTCAAATGCGAGCGGCTGCTGCGACTTTGAGACGACGTTTTATCAACAAAGGTATTTACATTCAAAGGTCCGCCAGGTATAAAATAGATAAGCAAGTGCTCAAAATGCAAATGATGACGTATGTCAACAAGGGCAGCTTGTAAGATAAGGAAAAAAACATCAGGTACAGATCTTGTGAAGTGTGTCCGTGTGCACTAATATTTGTGTTTTCACAGCGGAGCTGTTTAAGCTTGAGCTCCAGCCGTGCCCGGCTTAGATCGGAAAATGCCCAGCGAAGTGGAGAGGAGGAATGCTAGGCGCGAGACGAAAAGGGAAAAAAACAGCTATGCTACGTGTGGCGAGGGAGAGTGGAGAGGAGAACGATAGAGCTCAGCATGTGAGTGGGCGTGGCTTAGAGGAGAAAGGAAAACAGAGTGGTGGTAGTAGAAACTTTTATTTCCATTGATGGTGGGGGGCGAAGCCCCCTACATGGCACTCGGGTGCTCCCTTACTGTGAGGAGGCACCCTTATAAAGCGAAGGAGAGCCCTTGGAGCGCAATCCTTCTCATAGCACTGGAGATGATCCGGCGCTGGTCTTGAGGGGAAGTGCAGGTCAAAGAGTCTCCCAGTAAGACTCTGCCACGGTCTGTGATGGGGGATGAGGGAAGGTGGGGCATGTGAGGAGGGTGTGTAGGAAGTCTCCTGGTTTACCGCAAAGTTTGCACGAGGAGGGCAATCGGTCTGGGTATCGCGCATGTAGAGACTGAGTGGAGCAGCGACAGCTGTTCGCTCGCTATAATGATTATTCCGTCGTTCGCAGCTTCGCCGAGCTGGGGGAGAGAGAGCTGAGAGAGAGTGAAAGCAGAGTATAAACACAGCATCGCGCAGCATAGCGGATGCGAGGTGGAGAAGAGGAGTGAGGCAGGTGGCAGTGGGACGCGTAGAGCTGCTGTCGACGCCGACCGCATTTCCCCGCGTTCGCGCCGAACGCGAGAGGTGTCCGTGACTGCAGCCGATGCCTCTAGCGGAGGCTCGGCAGGTTTCAACCAGAGAACTGGACACTCGTCACTTCCGAAAGACTGAACGCTAGGGAAGCTGAAACCAAGCGTCGCAGAAGAGAACATCCCGAGTTTAGATTGAGGGAAGCTGAGAGCTCACGTAGGCGAAGAAATGAAGATCCGGAGGCTCGTGAAGGTGGCCGGTTGAATTACTCGCAATACTACGCAGTCTAAGTGTGTGGTTTGCCACTACTTTACTAGGCTTTCCCCAGCTCCGCTGGTCTCTGGTGTTTGCAATAGCAGAGCCACGCACGCCGTGCTCGCTTAAGGGCTGCAGAAGTAAGCGTCTCTTTCCTCCTTTACAATCACCATATATGTAGAGCAAACGCGCCTTCTTCCGACGCGCGAGAGGCCGTGGGGGAGGGGGAGGAGGGGGGAGGTAAGGGAAGGAGGCGAGGTTTACCTGCGGCACCAAGTGCCTATTTATATCAGAAGCTCCGGCAACGGTCACCAACGCCGCACGCATTTTGAGCGAACGCGGGCAAAACGCCGACGGCGTCGACAATAGTTCTGCGTGTTGCCGGTGCTGCTGCATGTCCAAGTTTATACAGCTGATAAAGCTAACATCATTACTCCGTATAGCTCTCTACAAATTTGCTATCGCAATTGATGCTTCGCCTTTCAGGTGAAACTGCGACAATTTATATTTCTCTCTGCCGAGTATAGCGCGCACCGCGCGCACGCTCTCCTTCCCTCGCCTTAACGTCCCATTTAACATGTTATTTAGAAGTTATTCTAACCTCCCATGTCAAGGCAATATTTTTTTTAAATGTGATTAGCCTTCTTTGCCTACTTCAGGCATATTGAATATCTCTATCGTACGCCGACCCAGTGATCCAAGTTGTCTTGGGCCACTAGCTTCGTGCTCGCGGTCATTATGCCGTCGTATATAGTAGTTCATAAGAACCATCTTGAAATGTCGTCATGGTTCTTATGGCAAAATCGGCATTTAACTCTTTTAACTCCCTTGTCGTCACGCCATCGTCGTCATACGCTCGTCCTCATGCCGTCGTGGTCACGCTGTCTTCGTTGTACCACCTTCATCGTTTCAGAATCGTCAACCCATTGTCGTCCTGCCATTGTGGCCATACCGCCTTCGTCGTTCCATCAACGTCATTCATTCTTCGTCATTTCATCGTCGTTACTGCGTCGTTGTCACGCCGTCATGGTGATGGCCGACCCTGGTGAGCGAGTCTCAAAGCAAGGTGGGCCGATCCCGGAGACAGTAATGGAAATTCCATTATTTTATTGCGATAGCAATTATATGGACACTTCAACGGGATTTTTGCCGTCGGCGTCGTCGTCGCCGTCAGGTTCCGTATAGATTCCAAGGGCGATAAAATCGTCGCCGCGCGCCGTAGCGCGCGGGGGACGCGCGCTATCACGGAGAGCCAACGCACGGCGGAAAGCAAACGCGATTGTCGCCCAAAAGGCCGTGGGGGTATGGGGGGAAGGGAGGCGGGGCGACGCTGTGCTACGGCACCAAATGCTTATCTTGCAACCCAGCGCAAGGAGAACTGCCAACGCAATCTCCCACGCGAAAGCAAAAAAAAAAAAAAAAAAAGAAAAAAAAGAGAAAAGAAAAAAAAAGCGGGGAGGCAGCGCGGGAGGGACGGGGGGTGCAGCTTCTACTCTGCCAACAAATACGCTTGCACTGGCTGTGGTGCCGTCGCCCGCACCGTCTCTTTATCTCCACCACGGCCGGGCTCGACTGGCCTTGTCTCCACACCACCGTGCTCCACACGGCTCTGACCTTTATCCGCTGTCCATTCGCCGCTCAGTTTCCGTTGAAGCGATAGACCGCACGATTCTTCGCCCGCTGCAGCGGCCGCGCCAGCGTTTTGACAGTCGTTGTCTGCGGTCATTCAGTGTGATCTATTCATGTTTGCTTGTGCGCGATGACACCACGCTTGTCAATTCAGTTAGAAAGCGAATGTGTCCAAGTTTATGCGGCCGATAAAACTACTCTACTATCCCTACTCCGAATAGCTCTCTACCAATTTGCTATCGCAATTGATGCTTCGCCTTTCGGGCGAAACTGCGACATTTTTTCTTCTCTTTCCTTCTTATCTATTCTTCCCCTTCCCCGAGTGCAGGGTAGCCAACCAGGTACGTCCTTGTTTAACCTCCCTACCTTTGCCTCTTCGTTTCTCTCTCTCTCTCTCTCTCTCAGAATCACGACTACAGATGCTAAATATGGGTGTTTTCAGCAATATACGGTGTGTGGTTATGTGCTTGAATACGAATCGCATTAACGTCGACAGTGATCGTGATTCTGCGGGAAGTTATTTTTTTTTTCCTTAGTTGAAAAATAAGTTCAGAGAACAAAGTAAACAAGGCGTCGCCAAGCACGTCTCTATTTCTTGCTTTTGTTTATGTGGTTTCTTGTGAGCAGCTCTTTTTCACATTACTTGTAAGAAGCTCTCTTTTTGTCATTGCAATTATGTTCCCGTGAGTGATATGGCTTGTTTAAATGAAACCTTTGCGTCCAAAAGGAGACCATTGCCTCTGTTAATCGCTTATGAAACTACCGGAAAAATTCCCAAGTTGGGGCTGCCACACAACGAATACCCCGATTTCTCCACGGTATTCCTCTTTAAAAAATAACACCCGATTTTCACCTCCTCAGTTTTAGGAAACATAAAGCCCGAAAACGAATGACCCTATAAGGGTGCGTCAATGCTCGCCTCCTCCCCCGCTCCGTGCAGGGTGGCGGCATTCCTTGAAGTGGTCGATGACGGCAATACCCACTCGAAACGAATGATCTATATAGGCACGCTCCACCTTTTTTAGGCACCTACGTGCGCGGTCAGCAGCCGTCGTGCACCTCGCCGGCATTGGTGTGACTTTTGCAAAATGACTCGGCGCTGCGTCCACCAGTGCTCTAATCATTCGACAAATGGCTGACAAATGTTTTTAGTTACCAGAGATATAAAAAAAGGGCTTCTATGGATGATGAATATTAAACGGATAAATAGGCTGCCACGAACGCTTGGTGCGTGTGCACCATGATCGAGTGTTGCAAGTTCTGCTTTCAGTTAACTAAATTGTGATCACGAAATAAAGTCCAGGCAAACAGTGTATGTGCAGCAAAAAGTATTAGCGAGCGTGGCTACAGTGCGACGTTGCGAAATCGGTCTATTTTCCGCGAAGCTGTTAGTGCGTGCATTGACACTCCCGAACCCCTTTTCCTTTCCAAATACACTTTATTGCTGCAAATTATCAAACCAATATACTCTATAGTTCCTTCAACTGGCAAGCGTTTTAGTCTACTGGCCATTACCTAGCACAATTTTGAGAATGTTTTGTGGCTCCTTACCTTCGCATAACAACATTCTCATTTCGCCGGCACGTTTTCGGAGGTATATGTGCTTTATTAGTTGGAGCTTTTCGCTTTACAAACTAATGTAGTTATCTGGCGGTGCTTCTACAGATCCTCAAAGTGGGTTCGGGCAAACATGCAATTACCGAACCTGACGTAATTTCTCACAACGCAGCTAATTAACTCCACGCTTGCAACTTTGCCTCAGCGATATTTATTTACTTACTTATTTATTTATTTGTAAAATACCTTACAACACTCCTACATGGGGCATTGAGTAAGGGGGGCATAGAACCAAGTACACACACACATAACGTGGCAAACTTGCGCCAACATCTAGGTAGAAAAAACCGACTGCAGCCATGTGCACAGCTTAAAAATTAGAAACATGTTAATGACATGGAGCTGTGTATTACAACAATAAAAACAGCTCAATAAGTTTACCTTTCTCGCTCCCACATTGCTTACAATTTCCAGCGCGCTGCGACATTTGGTTCCTCAGATACGTACGAGTTTGCGCTTATGCGTCTCTGTATGCGCTAGAGATGTGACGGCTCGGACAAAAGAAATAATTTTTGAGAGAAAACAGTTACTTCTCGTTTTTTTTTAACATGACCTAAAAAGCGGGGAAAAAAAAGACTGACGGTCCAAATTTACCGAACTAAAAAGAAGTGGATGGATGTGAATTATGCGAAAGTTAAGTTGGTGTCCCTTTGTGAGAATATACAGTCGCGACCAAACTTTTGGAGCCATGGCATCAGCAAAACATTATGTTCTAGAGCAGCTTTAATACACTGTATTGGTCAAACACGCGCACATATGTGTGCGCTCTTGATTTCAGCCGGTATATATGCTCAGGGTGCGAAAAAAAAAAAAAAATCTCGGCACCTTTGGCCCCCAAACTTTTG
Source organism: Dermacentor silvarum (assembly GCF_013339745.2). Classification (NCBI taxonomy): domain Eukaryota; kingdom Metazoa; phylum Arthropoda; class Arachnida; order Ixodida; family Ixodidae; genus Dermacentor; species Dermacentor silvarum. The sequence continues at coordinate 146,737,182 of NC_051154.1, forward strand.
CTCGCGACTGTACATGCAGACGACATATTGTTTCCTCCAGTTTCTGTAACATTTTTGATGGTGGATGGATGCTGCAGCATCTCCATTGTTTGTTGCTGCGAAACACAGCCGCGACACGCGTCACACACCGCGTGACACAGGATCCGACCTATCACAGATTTTAAAAAAATGAAGAAATAAAAAGCGACAAGGGCAGTCCCGGTAAAGCTCTCATTCGTAATGATTTTTTAAAAATCGGTTCTTAAAGCCACATCGGATTCCTTGCCGTCTGCCAATGTCGATAAGCAATGCCATCTCAGTCGGCAAGCAGAACAGAGAGTTCTTTTTGGGGCTTAAAATTTACGTGCAAAAACCAGTTCTGATTATGAGGCACGCCGTAGTGGAGGGCTCCGGATAATTTTGACCACCTGGGGTTCTTTGACGTGCACTACAACACAAGCACGCGGGCGTATTTGCATTTCACCTCCATCGAAAAGCGGCCGGGATTCGATCACGCGACCTCGTGCTCAGCTGCGCAACGCCTTAGCTGACTGAGCCACTGCGGCGGGTCCTTAACCAGTGCTAAAGTGCACGTGAGCCGAGAGCTTGGCAGTTGAGTGCAGCATTTTTGAGTACCTTAGCTACGCTGCGCTTGTGTTACTCGGCGTCAAAGAAAGCGCATCAGAGCACTTCTTGTTGGGCTAGTTGGTGATGCATATAGCTAGTAGAAGTGTGGCTCGAATTAACAGATACACATGCGCTCGGCCTGTCTCGTTGGTCTGTGCAGTGCGTTAATATGAACCCGCCGTGGTGGCGCAGCTGGCTTTGGCATTAGGCTGCTAAGCCCGAGGTTGCAGGATCGAAACCCAGCCACGGCGGCCGCATTTCGATGGGGCGAAATGCAAAAACGCCCGTGTACCGTGCATTGAGCGCACGTTAAAAAACCCCTGGGGATCAAAATTATTCCGGACTCCCCCACTACGGCGTGCATCATAATCGCATCGTGATTTTGTCACGTACCACTCCAGAATTTTTTTTTTTAGTCTGTTAATATGCGCCCGTCTCCTAATAGCTATCAAATAGTAGTATCATCTGATTTTTCAGCGTGGTGGCAGGAGAGTCACCGCTTCCCTTCCCCTTTTTGTATTTTAGAAACCATTCCACCAGTATCTTTTCTGTACAAAGAACAGCTTGACTTGGCTTTCTGTCTCGTTCGAACAAGAAAAGCCTTTACACAAATTCCTTGTTTTCCTTGACTCTCAATTTCAATACAAGTCTTTATGCTGTCATATTCAAGGTGACAAGCTATCTGCATGGCAGCATAATCTAATTGACGCAATTCTAGAGTAATAATTTTGAGGTACCCGCCGTGGTTGCTCAGTGGCTGTGGTGTTGGGCTGCTGAGCACGAGGTCGCGGGATCAAATCCCGGCCACGGCGGCTGCATTTCGATGGGGCCGAAATGCGAAAACACCCGTGTTCTTAGATTTACGTACACGTTAAAGAACCCCAGGTGGTCTAAACTTCCGGAGTTCCCCACTACGGCGTGTCTCATAATCAGATCGTGGTTTTGGCACGTAAAACCCCATGATTTAATTTAATTTTTAAGAATTTTGAGGTGTTACTTCCGACAAATAAATTCATTCACAAGATTTTAAGCTATAGGCGAACAATTTGAACTCCTAAAGGTACACTAAAGAAAAACGTTAGCCACTGTTAGTACATTACGCTTCAGAAATAGCCCTTTTAGCGTGAGAATTAAGGCAGAAAAACTCAAAAAACGCAATCTGGTTTGCGCCTGAAGTACCCCTTACTGGCTCGCCAAGACGCCATTGATTTTGACAGCGTTGCCATGAATCTATAGTAATGATGTATGGGGTTTTATGGCGCAAGGGCCAGATATGGCCAAAGAGTGCCATGCAAGTGGTGATGTGCATGGTGACAGTGATCTGTCAATGCGATGGGCGGATCTATTGCAATAGGTAGACGTTACTTGGCTGTAAAAGGGCCTAAAAAAGAGTCGCTGTGAAGTGCGTAAAATAGATAGGTATAAAATAATGAATATGACAGTGAGGTGTGCTTGTCTGTAAAATATACGTTATAGAACGATCATAGAATAAAATTTAGGAGTATGGAACTATATAGCACTACAGCCTCACGAGGGCCCTTAAAGGCAAGGGTACGGAGGCATGTGCTCTACAAAAACTACATACTATCGCAGGAGCACCCTCTGATCAGAGGGTGCGCTACGACATTCCTGGGCTAATAACATGTAGCACTACATCGTTTAGGCATTTCAGAACTGCATGCTGTCACATAAAAAAATGGTTCGGAGCCCAGGAAAAGTGCTGGATGCAGAGGGATATGGTAACGAAAGGCTTGTGCAAAGTGCTTTTTCCGTTCGGTTTCTCCTTTCTTACACTCCACAAGGACGTGAAGGATGGTGAGCCTTTTCCCACATATTCCAAATAGTGGAGGTTCGCTGCTAGTGAGTAGGTAATTATGTGTACCAAATGTGTGCCCTATACGCAGTCGACAGAACAAGACATCAATTCGTCGCGTTTTCGTTGTGGAGGGCCAGAACACTGGCGGATCGACGGGGGGGGGGGGGGGGGGGGGGATCGGGGGGTTCTAGACTCCCCCTCCCCACGCGTCCAGCCCCACCAGTCCAACGTGTACCTTCAGCGCTCTGTTCACATTGTCATTACAATTCAGAAGGTGGCTTGAGGTCGAATTTACCTGATCAACAAAAAACCCCTATCATTGCCTAGTATGTATTCATATCACTCTGTAATTACTTTGAGTAAAACGCTGAAGAAATAAACATATCGTCATCATCCTTGGTCTCATTATTATTATAATTATTAGGCATTTTATTTGCTGTTGGATTCCTCTGGCTAAAGCAAGGAAATTGCATATTATGCAAAGTGCGTGCTCCCCCCCCCCCCCCCACACACACACACACAAATTCAACCCCCCCCCCCTGGCAGAGATCCTGGGTGCGCTACTGGGCCAGAAACCTACCTGTGGTTTAATCACGTGAAGCTTATTATTTGTTTCAGCGTACCACAAGCGTTGCCAGTGGCTGCACAGTTTCTTGCGTAAAAAAAGCTTCAGGTATGTGGCAGGGACAGGAGCAGTAGGAGTAGCTTGCGATGCAATTGTTGTGGCCATTTGGTCTGCTAACAAATTACCCTCAATACCCCTGTGGTCAGGTATCCAGCATATTGCCGCGCCTGCACTCCGATGAAAAGGAGGACTATGCGAGCAGGCATGAGCGTTTCTATCAAGGCGCGGCTATCGGCGAAGAAGAAGTCGCAGTAGCGCACAGTATTAAAAAGTAGGTATGATGCAAAGTTTAGGAAACAAGACAAGACAAAAAGGTAACCTGCTGCTATTCCTCTTGATCAGGGCTGTGCGACCTCTGTTTTTGACGTTGCGACACTGGTGGAGGTGCTTGAACATCACGTGTTCAACCTCTATCAGACCCCGTGCACCCAGTCCGGATGCTCCACCTCTCGTCACGACTCCAATCCACCGATTCAGTCGGCGCCTGCTCGGCCTGAGCCCGGAATTTCCTTCCGTTGCGATTCCCACCAGCGTGGCAGTTCCTACACCATCGGCCACTCATCCTTCTTCTCAGACGGCGCCGAGCCTTTCCCAGGTGACTCTTGAACAGCCTCGCGTTCCCGCAACCTTCCATGGTGATGCTTTCGAAGATGTCGAGAACTGGATCGATCAGTACGAGCGGGTCGCTAATGTCATTCACTGGACCGAACGACAGAAACTCACCCATGCTTATTTCGCGCTCGAAAAGAGTGCTCGCACATGGTACGAGAACAGGGAAGCGAGCTTCCACACGTGGGGCAATTTTCGGCGTCAGCTCCTCGATACATTCGTAAGCTCGGACCAGCGGGATTACCCGCAACAACTTATTGAGGCTCGAGTACGTACAGAAGCCGAACGAATCGTCATGTATGCGGAGGATATGGCCCGTCTGTTTCGCCGAGCTGACCCAGATATGACCGAGGCGAAGAAGGTGCGTCATCTTATGCAGGGAATTAAGGAACCGCTGTTTGCAGGCCTTGTACGAAACCCGCCCACAACGTTTGACGACTTCATCAAAGAATCGACTATCATTGAGCGGGCACTTCAGCAACGTTACCACCACTTTGACTGCCTACCCAACAACACACCAATAAGCGCCGCAGCTCAGGGTGTTGACCAGACTTCCTTACGGGAAATGATTAGAGTCATTCTGCGTGAAGAGCTGCGAGCCCTCGGCATTCGTCCTACGGAGTCTCCAGTCGTTTCTGTTGCCGAAGTCGTGCGCCAAGAGTTGCGGCAAGCCTTCTCCTCACCAGCTCCATGCCCTGAGGCACGTCCATTGAGCTATGCCGACGTGATCCGCCGTTATCCCCCTTCACCGGAGGTACCGCCATTTCAGCCTCGGACCGTTCCCGTGCCATGGTGGCAACGGGAGTCTGTGAGACGACCTCCTGTTCGCCATACTGACTTGTGGCGCACGGCCGACTGTCGACCACTCTGTTTCCACGGTGGAGAACCTGGCCACATTGCCCGTTACTGTCCCCATCGAGAGGCTGGGGTGGCAAGCTTTTCGCCTGCCGCTTCTCTGCGCTTTGATGATCGTTGTGCCCCGAACCGTGATCACCTGTCGACCAGCCAAGCAGCTTCCCCACGTCGTCGCTTGCAGTCCCCGTCACCTGTGCGTTACACTTCCCTAAACCGCCAGAGTTTCGCTGACGTCGTCAGGGGTGGTCGTTCCCCTAGTCCGCGCCGGGGAAACTAACGGCAGCCACCTCCGGGGGGAAGGTTGCCCAGTGTCGAGACGCCAAAAATACCCCCCACGCTACCCAAGAAGACGATACGACGATGACGAATACTAACGCCGACGACGTTACTCGTGCCGATCTTAGCATTCTGATAGATGGCCATCACGTCACAGCACTGGTTGACACTGGCGCAGACTTCTCAATCATGCGGCAAGAGCTGGCCGACCGCATTCGAAAAGTGAAGACGCCGTGGACCGGGCCACACATAATAAGTGCCGGTGGCCAGTTAATGACACCAACGGGAACATGCACCACTCTAATCCACATCGGTGATTCCAGCTTCGTTGCCACTTTCGTCATTCTCCCCGACTGCTGCAAAGACCCCATCTTGAGGATGGATTTTCTGCGAGATCACGGCGCCGTCATAAACATTCCGGCCTGTATGGTGACGTTCTCTGAAAGCCCCTATGTCGACACCATTCATGACGGGCAACATGAGTGTCTGCGAATAACCGACGATTTGGCCAATCAACCGCGCTCCTGCCGCCTTGTTTCTGTCTCGTGCCAGAAGCCTTACCATGGGGATGTGATCGCGGAGCAAATCGTTGCACTATTGCTAACCCAAGGCGTTTCGAATGCTAGAGGCCTACTCGACACGATTCATGGACATGCGGAAGTCCTTCTCACGAACTTCAGCAACGAACGCCGTCACATCCAGAAGGGCACCGCGCGATTGCGTACTGCGACGAAGTCACCCAAGTAAAAGATTGTTTGGCGGTACAACGTCAAGAAACGACCGTTCCGGCCTCGACACATTTGTCTGTCGACGTCAGCTCCACCCTGTCGCCTTCTGAGAGCCAGCGCCTCTTTGAGCTGATACACCAGTTCGAAGATTGCTTTTCGACTACGTCAAAGGTGAAACAAGCACCACTGACCAAGCACTGTATAATCACGGATGATACCACGAGGCCGATTCGACAAAACCCCTACCGTGTAGCTCCAAAGGAACGTGAAGAGATTCAAAAGCAAGTGACCAAGATGCTCGAGGATGACGTGACACAGCCTTCGAACAGTCCCTGGGCGTCACCCGTGGTCTTGGTCAAAAAGAAAGACGGCAGCTTGCGCTTCCTGCATCGATTACCGCAAATTAAACCAAGTCACGAAGAAAGACGTCTACCCGCTGCCACGCATAGACGATTCGCTGGACAGGCTGCGGCATGCAAGTTATTTTTCATCAATGGACCTCCGAAGCGGGTATTGGCAGATAGAGGTCGATGAGAGAGATCGTGAGAAAACGGCCTTCGTGACCCCCGACGGTCTTTACGAATTTAAGGTACTTCCTTTAGGTCTGTGCTTAGCGCCTGCCACTTTTCAGCGTCTAATGGACACCCTACTATCAGGCCTGAAGTCGCAAACTTGCTTGGTCTATTTAGACGACGTCATAGTGTTCTCAGCTACATTCGAGGAGCACCTAAGCCGGTTACTCACTGTTCCTCAAGCCACACGCTCGGCTGGCCTGACGTTAAAGTCCGATAAATGTCATTTTGGTTTTAGTGAACTATGCTTCCTCGGCTACGTCGTCAGTTACGAGGGTGTACGACCTGACCCAGACAAAATAGACGCTGTGGCAAAGTTCCCCACACCGCCCGACAAGAAGGCAGTGAGGCGCTTCTTGGGGCTGTGCCCCTATTACCGGTGGTTCATTGCGAACTTCTCACGTATTGCTGCCTGGTTAACACGCCTTACACAAGACAATGTTCCCTTTCTGTGGGGTGAAAATGAGCAAGTAGCATTTGACGAACTACGCCAGCGCCTGCAAACGCATCCAGTTCTTGCGCACTTTGACCTGGAAGCCCCTAGAGAACTTCACACCGATGCGAGCAATGTTGGTCTGGGGGCCGTTGGTGCAGTGGCAAGGCGGTTCCGAAAAAGTAATCCCCTATGCCAGCCGAACTCTCTTTCGTACGGAGGAAAACTACTCGACTACCGAGAAGGAATGTCTCGCCGTGGTGTGGGTGGTTACCAAATTTCGCCCGTATTTGTACGGCCGTTCATTCAAGGTTGTCAGCGATCATCATTCTCTTTGTTGGCTGACTAACTTGAAAGATCCATCTTGCCGTCTGGCACGCTGGAGTCTTAGGCTACAGGAGTTTGACATGACCATAATTTACAAATCAGGGAAGAGGCACACCGACGCCGACTGCCTTTCGCGGTCACCCGTTGAGCCCACAGGCACCGATGACGTGGACGTGGACGCTGCATTTTTGGGAGTCGTTGACGCCGTCACCCTTTCACAGGAGCAGCGCCACGACCCAGAGCTGCTCCCACTCATTAATTTCCCGGAAGGCCGAAGTAAAGACGTCCCGCGACTCTATGCCAGGGGACTGCCGTCGTTTTGTCTGCGGAATGATGTTCTCTATAAGAAGAGCTTTTCTGCCAGCGGCAGCACGTACCTGCTTGTCGTACCGGCATCACTTCGAAAAGAAATACTAACAGCATGCCACAATGAAGCCACCGCAGGTCATCTAGGCTACACGAGAACACTGTCCCAACTCCGACGCAAGTACTATAGGCCAAAGCTACCCGCTGCTGTGAAACATAAGTACAAACATGTGCCGACTGCCAATGACGCAAAGCACCTCCCGGCAAGCCTGCAGGTCTCTTACATCCAGTCGAGGTACCAGCACAGCCTTTCACCCAAGTTGGAATGGATTTCCTGGGCCCATTTCCAAGTCCTACAGCCGGCAACAAATGGATCATTGTCGTAACTGATTACCTGACGCGCTACGCGGAGACTAAAGCTCAGCAGCCGAAGCGGCTCATTTTTTCATCTAAAACATCGTCCTTCGGCACGGCGCCCCAAAAGTAGTCATCACAGACAGGGGAACTGCCTTCACTGCAGAACTTCTTGACTGGGTTCTCACAGTAAGTGGTACAAGCCACCGGAAAACAACCGCATATCATCCCCAGACCAACGGACTAACCGAGCGGCTTAATAAGACCCTCGTAGACATGCTATGCATGTACGTCGACGTGGAACACAAAAACTGGGATCAGATTTTGCCCTACGTAACTTTCGCATACAATACCGCTCGACAAGAAACTACTCGAATGACACCCTTCAGCTTGGTCCACGGTCACAAAGCCACGACGACGTTGGATGCCATGCTGCCGCACGAGTGTGACGACATACCTACCGACGTTGTCGAATTTACTCAGCGCGCCGAAGAAGCCAGACAGCTTGCCTGCGCACGTATCTGCTATCAGCAAGACCACAATGCAGAACGGTACGATCTTCGATACAGGTCCGTTTTCTAAACTCCCGGCGATAAAGTATGGGTTTGGATACCCATACACCGTCGTGGACTTTCCGAAAAACTGCTAAGACGGTACTTTGGGCCGTACAGATCGAGTGATCTGACGCCTGAGCGACGTGACCTACGAGGTCGTTCCTGACAGTGACAGAAGCTCCAGTCGCCGCAAGCACTTGACCGAAGTGGTGCATGTGGTGCGGATGAAGCCGTATCTGTCAAACTAATTTCGTTTGTTCTTTTCTGTTTTTTTTTGTTTTTGTTTTTGCGTGTGTTACTCTGTGCCCTTTGTACACCGCCCTCATATGCTTTAGTTGCGGATCGGGACGATGCTTCCGTCGGAGGGACGCAAATGCCGCGCCTGTACTCCGATGAAGAGGAGGACTATGCGAGCAGGCATGTGCGTTTCTATCAAGGCGCGGTGAAGAAGAAGAAGTCGCAGAAGCGCACAGTGCGTATTAAAAAGGCGACCTGCTGCTATTCGTCTTGATCAGGGCTGTGCGACCTCTGTTTTTGACGTTGCGACAATATAATCACATGCTGGTTAAATATTGTCACGGGGATTCACGAGTACACGGGAGAGCCGGAATTGTATGTTGCAATATTTACAGGCTGCTGCTACCACATGATGATGATGATGATGATGCCTCAATCAGGATGGCTGACAGCATCTCACGCGGCATGTCCCGTCTTCTTTCTCATCGCGTAGCAAAGCGGTCCTTTAACGGCGGGCTCATGCGCAATGCCTCGTAACATCACCCCCGGCGGACTGAGCGCCGCCACGGCGCCTTTTAAAATCAATCGGCACTGCTGGTGTAGACAACATCAGCAGAGCAGATGTAAAAGAAGACGAGCGATGTTGGAGCGGAGTGATGAGGTATTGACCCTTTTCGCGGAGCAGTTTGTTTTAGAGAAACGAGATGGCGCTCACGGCGGAGCGCCATACCTCTCCTCAGCGACCGCGCACGAATGCGAAACCATTACCGCTTCTACCTTGCTTATGTGCGATCAACTGTCGGAAATGCAACTGAGTTTTCGCTAACACACTCTGCTCCAATCATGCTAGATTGAATCAAGTGGATTGAAGACGTGTGCAGTAGTTGGCTGCAAAAATAGTGACTGGCATGTTAAGGAATAGAATGAATCTGTGTGGCCAAGTTCGCGGACCGCTGCTGCAACTGTCCGAACGTGTTACCGGCACTTCGTGATGTACGGCTTTCCTCGAGGATACAGAAATTTGCTCATCCGCCAGCCTTGTATCGCTAACCTTAAAAAAAAAGGGCTTCATCCCCATAACGTCGGCAAGAGTGAGTACCACTCGTTAATTAATGTCAAAGGGAGTAGCGCCGCTTCATGTCATAGTAAGTTTCGCGCACGTTATCTATACACATCTGTCCCAAATGGCAGGAAAACTTACGGCCACTTTATCGACGACGTATCAAGAATAAGTGAATAGGCGCACATTTGAATATATGCGCACTGTATACGCACAATAAATGACGGACTACACCGATGGCGCACGAATCGTCGAAGCTGAATTTTTCGTGACGTTCCACAAGAGTAAGCGAGATACTAGCTGTAATATATATTTGCTACAAGGTATTACAATGTACAAAACAGCTACGTTTCAAGCCTTGTGCGCAGCAAGAACACATCTATCGGAACTGAGCACACCCGCGAGCGATTAGGCAGAAATTAATCAGATAGTGGCCGCACCGAGGAACTTCACTGAGTCAGAAACTGACAAGCCACTGCTTCAAAATATTTGCCGAATAAAGAGCAAAGCACACTAATCCTGACTTAATTCATGAGCGGAATATTTGGATAGCTTGGAATACATATTTAGCCCCGATTTTAGAACAAGCACCATATACGCTGCTTGCACCGTTTGGACATAGCTTAATCAGCTCCGAAAGCGTTATTGCATGTTCTCTGAAGCTGTGATCAAAGCTTCGTGTCGTCCACCTAGTCACCATCTACGATATCTCCGAAAACAGAGGTTTTCTAAGCCGCGCCGGCGTCATATACTTCCATTGTAAAGAAGGAGGCAACGGAGGCAGTTGAGGCAAGCAATGGACGCGTCACCACGGGATCAAACATGGCAGTGCCCACGGGATCGCCGCGAAAAAGGTCAATAGTCAACGTCCTAGAGGTTGCGGACAACTTTGTAGGGTCCTGTGTAGCGAGGAATGAGCTACTCGCACAGGGCTTGGCGTCGATACGGCGTCCAGAGTAGGACCAGAGATTCGGGAGGGTACTCTACTTCACGGTGCCGGTTATCATATAGCTCTTTTTGGGAGGCCTGCGGCGCCCATAGCCTAGTGTGGGCAACCTGTAGAGCCATTCTGGCTCAAGAGAGGACGTCCTGACAGTAGCACACCCAGGCCACTGCGTCCTGAGCATATGCGGTTGGTACGGAGGGATCAGCAGGAAGGAGCGTCTCAAAGGGCAACGCAGGCCGGTCGCGGCCGTACAGGAGAAAGAACGGCGAATAGCCGGCGGTGTCATGCCGGGACGAGTTGTAGGCAAAAGTAACGTAGGGTAAGCGTGGCGTCCCAATCGCGGTGATCAGTATAGAGACGTATACATGGACAGCATATCCGTGAGAGTTCGGTTGAGCCGCTCGGTAAGACCGTTGGTCTGTGGATAGTAGGCTGTGGTATAAGGCGATGTTCAATAGAGCAGCGACGAAGAATTTCGTCACTGACCTTTGTAATGAAACAGCGGCCACGATCGTGAGAAGCTGGCGCGGAACCCCGTGTCGAAGAATGACGTCATTGAACAGAAAGTATGCAACGTCAGTAGCGCAGCTGCTGGGCATGGCGCGCGTGATGGCATATCTGGTCGCGTAGTCAGTTGCGACGGCAATCCATTTGTCGCCGGATACGGACGTAGGGAAAGGCCCGAGCAAGTCAAGGCCGATGCGAAAGAAGGGCTCCGGTAGAATGTCGACAGGTTGAAGCAGGTCAGCCTGTGGAAGAGCAGGACGTTTGCGGCGCTGACAGCACTCCCAGGCAGCAACGTATCGGCGCACCAACGATACAAGCCAGGCCAAAAGAACCGCTGTCGCAAGCGGTCGTAGGTGCGTGAAACGCCCAGGTGTCCCGCAGTTGTAGCATCATGTAGATGTTGAATAATGGTGGTACGCAAGTGTCGGGGAATAACTAGCAAATATTCCGGCCCGTGCAGGTTTCATGTTGCGACGGTATAGAACTTCATTGCGTAGGACATACTAGCGTAGAGAAGGGTCGGAACGTGCAGAAGAGAGTTGCTGAATGGTGAGCTTTAGGGTTGCATCCCGACTCTGTTCGGTGCCGGTGTCGCGTAAATCAGATATGGTGAGCACACAGGAATCATTGTCATGGCCAGTGAGGCTAGCAGGGTCTACCGGATGGCGCGAAAGACAATCGGCATCGTGATGTAGCCTGACAGATTTATAAATAACCTCAAAGGTATATTCCTGTAGCTTCAGAGCCCAGCGGCCAAGGCGACCAGTTGGGTCCTTGAGCGATGACAGCCAACAAAGAGCGTGGTGGTTGGTAAGAACCGAGAATTTGTGACAGCCCAAACCAACGCAAGGCACTCGCGTTCTGTGATCGAATAGTTCCGTTCAGATGTGGAGAGCAGGCGGCTGGCGTATGCAGTAACACGTGTTTGGCCGTTCCGGTGTTGAGCGAGGACGGCGCCGATTCCATGCCCACTAGCATCTGTGCGAACTTCAGTAGGCGCGGATCGGTCGAAGTGAGCCAATATAGGTGGTGAAGTGAGCAAGTTGCTCAGCGCCGAGAATGCAGCCGCTTGGTCGTGGCCCCCCGAGAAGGGCACGTCCTTCTTTAGAAGGTCGGTTAGGGGTCGGGCTATGATAGCGAAATTGCGTGTAAAACGGCGGAAGTACGAGCATAATCCAACAAAACTCCGAACAGCTTTAGTAGACGAGGGTACAGGGAAGTTCTTGACAGCGCTTATCTTGGCAGGGTCAGGATGGAGAACTGTCGCACTTACAAGGTGACCAAGCACAGTGATTTGTTGTCTACCGAAATTACACTTTTTGGAGTTTAGCTGGAGTTCTGCTCGACGAAAGACAGCTAGAATGGTCGCCAAACGAGTGACTTTCAAACGTTGGGGAAAACACAATGACGTTTAGGTAGCAGAGACAGATGAACCATTTGTAGCCTTTCTTTTTGCGTAGTAAAGCAAAGCGGTCCTTTAACGGCATGCTCATACGCAATGCCTCGTAACAATATATACGCTGTACACAGAACGGAATACAGCTCAATGAGTACATGATTTTTGTGTTTGCAGAGTGACATCAGGGCTTTTACGGCGCTTAGGGGGTCTGCAAATATAATTGCTTTTTGAAGTTTTGATTTCCTTATATGCTTCACAGCCGACAATAGTGCATGGGCTTCAGCTGTAAAGATACTCATTTCCGGGTACAGTACACTGGATTCCGAGAAGGATGGACCGACAGCTGCATAAGACACCCAGGCATGTGACTTGGAAGCGTCTGTGTAAAACTCTGTACATGAGTACTTGGACTGGAGTTCAAGGAAATGCATTTTAGTATATGCCTGTGGCGCGTGTTTAGTGACCGCGGTCCTCATAGCTCAAAGAGAGCGGCTCATCTCAACGAACCAGGGACGTGCAGTTCTAGAAAAGCTGGGTTTCACACCGCGACCACTGTACTGCGACGAGGATACAATGCTACGGGACAGGGACACGAGATCTTATATCACGGTGGCACCAATACCAAAGAATATGCACCCAACATACCATGCCGGTAGGAGACGAGCACGAGCTGTAACCCTGCGGAATCGTTTTGAGAATTGTTCAGCCGCGTACTACACAGACGCTAGCAGAGCCAGTAGAGAGACTCACACGCTAGCGGTTACCCAACAACAACGCATCATAACGGCCACAGTCGTAACTCGATCCACGTGCGCGGCCGAAGCGGCTGCAATAGCCATGGCCATTGCAGACGCGGAACACAGAAACGAGTCGGCAGTCATACTGTCCGACTCGCAGACGGCATGTCGGCTGTTTCTCAATGGGACGGTACCCAAAATGGTACGCAGAATTCTGGGACAAACCTTGAAAGAACACCACGACATTATCTGGTGTCCGGCTCACGAGGGCTTGGAAGGTAACGTGGCGGCAGACCGTATAGCTCGATGATTCAACAACCGAGCTGCGGCCGGGCCTTGCGCGGAACTTCTTCCAAGCACTCGTGATATTCTTCTGCAACAACGGGAGGAACGCAGAGTCTATGGTCATCCACACAAGGCCCTTAACAGACAGCAGAGTAGGGACTGGGGGCGCATTCAAACAAACAGCTTCCCTAACCTGCATCAACTCAGTAAAATAAGCCCAACAAGATTTCTGGACGTCTGTCCATGGTGTTCCAACAAACCCACACTACAACATATCACATGGGAGTGCCTGGAAAGGCCTTCACATATTACTAGCCCGTACATAACATCACAACCACTCATGTTAAATAGGCAGTGGGAGGCATGGCTTGCGGATGTGGGAAAGGAGAGCCAAGTGGCTCTCCTGGACCAAGCCCAGCGAGCCGCTCGCGCCAGGGGAGCCCTGGACTAAGGGCCCAACCACGCTCGCCTAATTTTCTTTTCAAATAAAGTTTATTCCTCCTCCTTCTCCTCTACAAACGATGTATCACTATCTATGAGCTGCCACTGCCACCAGGGGCGTAGCCAGAAATTTTTGTCGGGGGTATTATTTCGAGCGGTATGTTCATTCACTGAACCACCCGTCATCAAAAGTGATCATCTTGCGCAATTTCGCGTGTCATCTGCGACCTTCGGTAAGTTCCTCGTTGGCGTTCTGTAATTCTCCTCACACGGGCGCGGTAGCGCTGTGTCACAGGTTGCTGCCTATAGGCGTGATTATATTTCTTTAATAGCTTTTATTTACAAGTTGTAATAACATTTCATCATTTCGTATTATTTTCGGCGCCTCCAGGACACGAAAGCGGCAACGGGAACACCAAAGCTAAAACCCGGGCTGGCCCTTGTGTTGAGGCTCGCCGAAGCCTGCGCGTCCTACGTGAGACCTACGCTTCCAATCTATCGTCGCGACGAGAAAAGCACCCCGCGACTTCTGCAACATACCGTGCACGTGCGAGGAGAATTATGGAGCGCCAACGAGGAATCTGATTAACTATTGTCTTCCATGGAAGTGGAAGAAGAAATGGCTTTTATACTTCTACCTACTTGTTTTCTAGAAATGGACAATGAATAAACGGAAGACAAGAAAACCTCGGAAACGGCAGTGGTGGGTTCACCTGGCTTTGCAAAAGTGTAAGAAGTTGGGTCACGCCAAGGCTTCGTTGCCGCACCTCCTGTCGCGCGACGTTGAATACTATCGCGAGTATTGCTGACAGTACGTTTGAGTGCCACTCTTGTCGTAGAGCAAGGGGTGGTTCTTGATCGCGTCGATCAGCATTACAGCCTACACTTTTGGTGCCATGTTCAATGTTACGACCGGAAGTTTACATGCTAGTGTAGCTTCCGGTCGAGCAGAACGACTTTCCGCCGCGTTTCCGCTTCGCCATGGCGAAAAAATCGGTCCGAGACCAATTTGGCTCGCCGCCTGTTTTTCTGCCTGTTTTGCCGCCTAGGCGGGCGGATTTTTGCAAGATTTTGCCGCTTCCGACAGCTTCGAGACCAAGTTCCTACGCGAACGCGGCCTAACCGGCACCTGAAGGGAAGCGGCGGAAATGTATACCGGAAATTTCGACCACCTGGGGACTTTAACGTGCACCTAAATCTAAGTAAACGGGCCTCGAGCATTTTCGCCTTCATCTAAAATGCGGCTGCCGCATTTGTTGCTTCATTTGTTGCGCATTTGTTGCGCATTTGTTGTTTCAGAATGCGGCCGCCACATTCGCGCCCAAAACCTCACAGAGTGTCAAGGCCTTGACAAACACCGTGACAGTTTTTTTCCATATGCAGACATGATTCGCTGTAAATTACCAACCCAAACGGAAGCGCCCAGGAATGAAAGTGTGAAAGTAGCACCGGTTTCTTGAAATATGTCAGCGCGAAGCGACGAGAGAACAGGGTGGGTTAGTGGGGGGGGGGGGGGGGGGGGTGCAAAAAATTTCGGGGGGGGGGTGGAACCCCCCCCCCCCCCCCCCCCCCCTTGGCTACGCCACTGACTGCCACGGCGGTAACAGTTTCGCTGGAGCCGTAGGACAATGTTCAAGAACTGGAACACCCATTTTCTCACTGAGGCTTCTCACACCCAAAGAGCACGGCTTTCTCGCTGCAGGTCGATTATGGAAGAGTGTGGCAACGGTCATATCGTTTATGGTTGAATAAGAAGGATGTTCAATATTCGCGTGCACGTTTAGAAAATATGTAAAACTGCTATATGACCGCTGCA
This sequence comes from Dermacentor silvarum, assembly GCF_013339745.2. Taxonomy (NCBI): domain Eukaryota; kingdom Metazoa; phylum Arthropoda; class Arachnida; order Ixodida; family Ixodidae; genus Dermacentor; species Dermacentor silvarum. The sequence continues at coordinate 146,752,671 of NC_051154.1, forward strand.
GATGAAGTGACCACTGATTCGACTTTACGTAGAGGCTCTGGATCGGACTTGCCCTGAAAGCACCGGTCGCGAGACGGATTTCAAGATGGTGAACTCGGTCTAGGATTTTTAATGCACTTGGCGTTGCGGAATGATAAATTATAGCGCCACAATCAAGGCGCGACCAGACAAGGCTGTTATACAAGTTCAGGAGACCCTCTGGACCACTACCCGATGTTGTGCGTGATAGAAGATTTAGGAGGTTCATTGTTTTCAGACATTTTATCTTCAGATATTTAATATGGGAAATAAACGAGAGCTTAGAGTCTAAAGTTATTTGAAAATGCTAGACTTCCAGACGTGTGCAGACGGTACACCAGCCTGCCCTCCCTATATATAAAGAGTAAAGGAGCGCCGCTTTCATGGTCTATAGGCGAGAATTCCCAAAGCTACAAAGGATGTCCAACCGAATAAACAATATATTTTTGGAAATATGTCTTTGCATGTTCCCTCGTCTGCTGTTATTTTTATATCCGTATTCGTCGTATGCGACGTAATGCTTCTGTATGCGTTTTGAAAGCATATTTCGGCTGTTTCCGTGCACACTTATACATTTATGCTGGCTCATCTACTTAAAATAGTGAATTCTGTAGGTGGGGTTCTGCGCTAACTCAAGGGAGCATATATACGTGCAGCATCTACGATGGCAACCAGTGTCAGCGCGGCTGAAGGCTCGCGTTTCAAACGAAACAGACGATTAGAATTGTAATTATATATTCTAATAGACGAGTGCTTCATATGTTGTACGTATGCCGATAGGAGACTTACGGCTGCCACGTGAGAGCCTTCAGGCACATTCAAGCTGTATGTCGCAGCTTCTCGCCCGGAGAACCCCCAAGAAAGTTTGTTGGAAATATAAACATTTCTGATTCCGATTCTGAAATGCACAATATACATGGCACTAGCGAATCCCTGTACAGTACCGTTAAGCGAGAAAGAAGAAAAATGGCAAAAGTGAAAAGTGAAGTCCAACTAAAATAAGCAATAAATTGCAATAAATTGCAATATATACAGGGGAAAAGGAAATTACTGGTTCAGGATTTTAATCCACATGCTCTTTTCTACAGAGCGAAGGAACGTCAATTGGCCGGATGTTTGGGTGAAGCCGACACCTTCTTTGAATGGCCACGCAACCAGCATTTGCTGTAATAGACGCTCGGAAGCTATAGATTTGCTGGAATCAACATGATCTCCGTCTCTTTGTCTAATGCATGCTGTGCCACGCCTTTAGTGGACTGAGAGTGACACGACGATCAACGTCTGGGTTGCTATAGTGCGCCTTGAATTTCGAGGTCATTTCAAGCCTCCGGCTTCGGGCGGCGTGTGCGGTGTGAGAAAAGAGAGGGGAAGCGCTCGGCTGGGCATCACTCGAGACTCGGAAAAACAGTCGACAGTCGCTCTACCACAGCCGCACAGTCACTGCTCGTGCTCCGCCGTATGATTTCAAAATTTTCGTGCCGCTCCTGTCAGATTCTATAAAACTAATAATCGATCATGTCTAACCGATCAAGTCGATTAAATGAAAGATAGACATCGGTGAAGATTAATCGTTTTGCGAGATACTTTTAATCGATTAATCGTTGATCAATATTATCAACCCTACTCTGGAAGCTGGCACGGTTCGAGGTCGTTGACCCCCGTCCCAGGAAAACACGTCTTGCTGCTCTGGAATGTCGTTCGAGAACCACCCGTCTCCTTCAGCCGAGCGCACACCAGGCGAGGAGGAAACGCCGGACGAAGGCCTCCATCGGAGAATAGAGCCCTTGGAGTGTCCCCATTGGCCGAACATGACGCCACTTGCACGGGCCCTACGATTGGAGGAAAATGACGGCACCTGTACGGACTCGACGATTGGCTGAAAATGACGTGACCCCGACGGTCTGAAGGGGTTGTAACTTATAAGCCAGAGAAAGGTCGAGAAGAGAGAGACGTACTTCTTGCCGTGGGCCGCAGGGTCCGATTTGCTGCCGGCCATAACGATGGCTCTTTTACTGTTATTTTGCTGATTCTCCTCCTGTACATAATGTAAATAAACATTCGTTCTCTATAGCCGCGTTTACATGAATGCGACAGAATGCGACCGTAGCGCATCACGAGTAATGCGATGCGCCAGCGTTTACATGCAGCGCATCAACCCTGGTGCAAAGGTAGCGGTGTCGCACATCGAAGGCAAAACCAGCGCTTGCAGACGCATCCGGCATCTCGCCACGCCGCAGCTCGGCGAGCGCAGCAGATCCACACCAAATTGCTTGTTAATGCGATGCGACCGCGTTTACACGCACTGCGAAAGTCGACTTACTCGTCTCAACCCACCCCTGTCTGACGCATTAATGCGATGCGCTTTCCTAGCGTATTATCTCCGTTTACATGGATGCGATGCGCTAGAAAGTTAATGTGATGCGATGCGATGCGCCAGTTGTCGCGTTCACATATGTAAACGTGGCTTATGTCGTCCTTAACGGCAAAGCAAGTACCGCATACCGATGGAGCAAATTGTGAAGCTGAGCCATTGCGCTAAACTACATTGAAAGGCCGCCGCTCTTGCTCAAGGTAGTTTTTATGTATCGTCAATAAACACCTTTCTCTCTCTCTCCGCATTTCTAATAACCGATACGGGAAAACTTATTCTTGATGATATATTTGTGAATAATTTTCTAATTATCTCATATTCTTTAAGCTATAACACATCAAAATTAGGAAAAATAACAATGTAATTTACTTCTGGTCGCGAACCTTCCCCGAAAGTTTCATATTAAGACAGATAGTGGAACCAGAGGCGCTGGTGTAAATAGAAGGCCTCCTTGAAGCCCTTGGGTTCAGCAAGAGCAGGGGGTAAGTAAATATGTCCACAATATAGTAAGAGGCGATTGGAAAATTGGTGGGAAAAAAGTACGGAAACGACAAACAACGGAGTTCCCAATAGGGGTTCAGAAAGTTTGGTGATGGAAATTCTTCGTGTCTTGTTTTTTTTTTTTTTTCTTCTTTTTGATGACAGGTGGGACATTAGGCAATATAATAACGAGCTTGGTGGCGCAACCCACCGCCCCGTTCCAAAGGGGACGCTCCCTAGCATCCATCCAGCCGGCGTGGAAAAAAAAAAAAGCAGGGAAGAGATTTATACGACCGGATCCGTACAGGCATAGGTAGCGGTACAAGATAGCGAAGTTTTGAGGAAGAGAAAAACGATTACGGAGATCTTTACAAAAATGATAGAATGAAACGCGTGTATAGCATACTTGAGTAACTTAAGCAGGCTATAGGTGAGCATTTGTTAACGCCCCGTTTCAAAGGGGATGCCAATAAATCATCATCAATAAGTCATCATCATCATCACCTGCCGCGCCAGATGGCTGGCCTGCGCGATCATGGAAATCTTTTACCAGGAAAGGCGCCGCTCCCATATTTATTTCAGTATGTGTGCTGTTTAACATGCAACGGGAACTTTTCGAAAAGAATTTAGCGTGCGTTGCGTTTGGACTTAAATTTCACACGGCAGCGTCGTGTAATTGACGTGACCCCCCTAGTAGCATTCCTCGAACAAAATGTGTCGGTCAGTTGTCTCTACACTCTTCTGTAGTTAGTTGCTTCCACAAATAGGTTAAATTTGGTTAGTAAGTTAGTTAGTATAGCTGAATTATTAGTTGGGTTAGCTTAATTACTAAGTGAGTTAGCATTTATTTCTGTGCCATCTTATTTTATTACAGCGAAGCTGTTAAGGGCTCACTGTTCGATGGTCGCGTCCGGCAATAGAAAAAAAAAAAAAAAAAAAAAAAAAAACCTCTCATTGGCCGTATACGGTGTGTGCGAGTGAAAGCGCGCGAGGGACGCGCGCTTTCGCAAGAGATTATCACCTCGTGCATAAACCCAACTTGAATACCTTGTACTACTTAATTGTCATTACTGGGTACCATTGTTTATTTAAGCTAACTGTTTACATCTTTACTTGTTGTTTATTCTTCAGTCTATTACCTTGTGGCATCGAAATGCGGGTCGGGATTTGATCCCGCACCCTCGGGCTTAGCTGCACAACGCCATAGACACTGCGCCACCACGGCGGGTCCTAGAAGAACCTGAATCTGTTTCCACGCACACAAGCAAACGCACGAACAAGTCGGCGCGTTGCAGCACGCACATAGGGAAACTCTTGTATATAACATGAAAACGATTCCTAACAGGAACAGTTAAGGAACTTTAATTATATTCATACTTAGTTCACGTTACTATATGTAATTTATATTTTCTTAGAACATATCATGAGTTTTAAGATCTGGGGCGGAATTCACTAAACTGCGCTGTTCGTACGCAATTTCTTAGCGAAAAAGTTGTTGCGCTAAGGGTGCAACCGAAGTGGCGGCGCATTTAAGTTACGGTGTCGTATGAGAGCGAGGCGGAAAGAAAGCTCGGATTAAACGACAAGAAATGAAAGATCAACTGATAGCATGATCGCACAACATGCATATGCAGTCGAGGCTATATTCTTGCGGCAAATTACTGCACACCCCTATTCGACAGCTTCCTTTTCCGGGCGTCTAGCTGGTATACAGCGCCGACAAGCTCAACCGCGCTCGCCCGTTCACCGCACCGCCGTCAAAACAATTGCGGTAAAAGCGTTACGCATTCTGCTCACATTTCTGCGAGAGACAGCAGAAATTAGGACTCCTGGACACATGGCGACATATTTGGCGCAGAAAGAGACGCTCAGTCGGAGCAATTGGCGGCCAGGTCTGCCAAGCTCACCCCGCCTGTATACATCACCACCACGCTGTTACAAAGCTACTAAATGTCTTCATTTTGATATTAATTAAGGAATTAAAAACAAAAGTTCCATAATATATAGTTCGTATGGCCTCAAGGCAAAGGGCCCACCACCCGTACGTTCATCATACGTGATCGCGCTGCACACCGTTGCAGGTGCGGTTCTAATGCATTATCAGCTCCCTCGCCAGCCCGTACCGTCTAAGGGGATGGTGGACGACGTTGTCAAGCGTCAACCGAAGCCGAAACGCACGCTCCCTTCGCATAGGATCACTGTCGAGGGCATGGAGAGCTTTTAAAGCAGTCCTAAAAAAGAAATGCAGAAAGAAGCCGTGACTATCAATACTCCCAAATTATGACAGAAAACTTCACTACGTAACATCCACGCCTGCAAGCTTTCCTGCCTATCAACACTTGGCATCGTATCAGCGTTCATCGCTTCTTCTTAGCTTCTCCTCAGCTGATAAAACACGATGATGCCTCGCTCCAGGTCAACAGTTTGTTCTTGCCGGTTCAGGCGACCGCATTCCGACAGAGGCGAAATGCACAAAGGGGCGTACAAATCAATTTTGGAGACCGGTAATAAACCATAGGTTCGGCATGTCAGGGCCTGGAGCCCTTAACTACACTGTATGCCATAGCCCAAGTGGCCCCTCATAGAAGTCAAGGCTAACCAGTCAACATCACCACGATGCTCAGCGCCAACGTTGCCATAAATTTACCAGCCTCATGAGAACTCACGCTCAAGTGCCCGTCAGAATACTGGACAACACCGTACTCGAAGCACATAGCGCTTCCACATTCTAGCTTGTTTCGGATCAAATCGATTCAACTCGTCGATCTTGCGACACTGACGCACTTTGTTCAGAGCAGTCACTGCACATAGTATAGTACGATGCCAAGGTGGTATGATATGTGCCGCTTGGGTGGTATCCAAGCGGCGCCTGACGCCCTTCCGTAAACATGCGAACGCGGCCTCGCAGTATACGAAGCGAAATGCGGCTCAAGAGCAACAGTCCGTTAAAATTACGCACGAATTTTGTATCTTATAAAATGTCATCAGCGTACTTTTATGTCCACTGCAGGGCGAAGGCCTCTCCCAGCGATGTCTAATTACCCCTGACCTGCAGCATGCGCTAGCTTATTTCAAGTTATGCCTGCAAATTTCCTGATTTTATTACCCCACCTAATTTTCTGCCGTCCTCGACTGCGCTTCCTTTCCCCTAACACCCACTATGTGCTCTAATAGACTACCGATTATCTGTCCTATAAATTAAGCGGCCTGCCCAGCTCCGATTTTTCCTCTTAATTTCAACTATATAACACTACCCCCGTTTGCTCTGATTCACAGCGCTCTCTTCCTCTCTCTTAGCATTATATAGGCATAACATTTTATTGCGATAGCAAATATATGGACACTTCAACCGTATTTCTGCCGTCGCCGTCGCCATGACGTTCCGTATAGATTCCAAGGGCGATAAAATCGTCGCCGCGCGCCGTATGCGCGAGCGAAGAGCGAAAGCGCGCGGGGGACGCGCGCTATCACGGAGAGCGAACGCACGGCGGAAAGCAAACGCGACCGTCGCGCGAAAGGACGTGGGGGTATGGGAGGGAGGGAAGCGGGGCGACACTGTGCTCCGGCACCAAAGGCGTATCTTGCAACCCCTAAAGTCCCTATATAATAAAAGTACCGCCATCTACTCTTTCCTCCACCGCCTCCTCTCCTAAAGCGCTTGCTTTTTTCTTTACTTTTTGCTTGCGAAAGCCAAGTCGACGGTGGCGCATCTAGAAAGTCCACGTTGAAGCTTTCAGGCCGGGCGCGCGCCGCCGCCGCCGCCGGCGACTGCGGCTGCGCAGAGGACTTTCAACATGGCTCTGAGGCGGAAAAAAAGAAAATATAAAGAAGTGAAAAGCGCGCGCTATCATCGTCCAATCGGAGATACAGGAGAGAGAGAAGCGGCGTTTATCAAAGGATGGCGATACTTTTCTTATATAGGGACTTTATTGCAACCGGGCGTAAGGGGAACTTGCCACTCAATCTCCCACGCGAAAGCAAGAAAGCGGAAAGGCAGCGCGGGAGGGAGAGGGGGGGGGGGGCGCAGGTTCTACTCAGCCAACAACTGCGTTCGTACTTTGCCCGGCTGTGGCCGTCGCCCGCACCGTTTCTTATCTCCACACGGCTCTGACCTTTGTATGCACTGTGCATCCGTCGCTCAGTTTCCTTTGAAACGATAGACCGCGCGAACCTTGCCCGCTGCAGCGGCTGGGCTTGCTGCCAGCGTTTTGACAGTCGTTGTCTGCGGTCATTCAGTGTGATCTATTCATGTTTGCTTGTGCGCGCTGACACCACGCTTGTTAATTCAGTTAGTAAGCGGATGTGTCCAAGTTTATGCAGCCGATAAAACTACTATCCCTACTCCGAATAGCTCTCTACTAATTTGCTATCGCAATTGATGCTTCGCCTTTCGGGAGAAACTGTGACTTTTTTTTTTTTTTTCGTTTCATCGCTTGTTTGAGCGGTCCTTAAATTATTCTCACACTTCATTGTTAACCTCAAAGTTGCTGCCCCATATGATAGTAGTGGGAGAATGGAATGATTGCACGCTTTTCTTTTCAACGACAGCGGTGAGCTCACAGTCACGATTTGGTAATGCTGGCCGTATGCACTCCGACCCATTTTCATTCTAATGTAAATTTCTGTCTCATGATCACGGTTCACTATGAGTAATTGACTAATATAACTCTCTACCCTTGCTGCTGATCATGGATTCTTGTTCGCTTGGCAGGCTATTCAACATTACTTTTGTTAACCTACTCTCACACTTTCTCGGTTAAGGTCCTCAATCAATTGTTGCAATGTGTCCCTAGCGTTACTGAACAGGACAATGTCATCGGCAAGCTGAAGGTTGTTGACATATTCGCCGTTGATCATCGCCCTCGATCCTCCCCAGTCTAATAGCTTGAATATTTCTTCTAAGCATTCAATTAATATAACTGGAGAGGTTGTGTCTCCTTGCCTGACCATTTTCTCGATAAGTATTTTCTCACTTTTCTTGCGGCTAATTAAAACACGTGAAGCCACAACTATCTCTTAGGCAGAGTTGAAGCCTGAGAAGTTGCGAATACGTGTGCTGTGTGAAGGCAAATATGTAAGTTACACATAAACGAAATAATTATTGAGTTGTCAGCCGTATGCCGCAGGCACCCCGGCCTTTATGTGAAGTTCGTTCAGTCCTTCAGTACAATCCCTACGATTTGAACTTACACCGCTAATTACATAGAAATGTCGTAGCTTTGTCCAAATGCACTGAATTAAGTGATCGAATTGTGCGCCGCCGGGTGAGCGCACAAGGCAACATAATTCGAGCGACGTCAATGCTGATCATAGGCGTATCTACCGGGGGGGCAGGGGGGGCACTTGCCCCCCCCATTGCCAAAAGTGGGGGGGGGGGGGGGGGCAAAGTATGCCATTTGCCCCCCCACTTTCGAAAGCGGGCACTTTCGGCTACACACTGGAAAGTCCAACAAAACTACAGCTGAAGCTAAATTTTCTTGCGTAATAGACTCACCACGTTAGTAATGCTTTTCTTTATTACGTATCCCCGGTTTGGGCAGCGAGTATTGTGCCTCCTCGTGACGCGCTGTAGCGGGCGACGCAGAAGTCCTGGTGCTGGACAGTTCCCGCAGTTACAAATTACCGCCTAACCATACGTGAAAAAAAAAAACAATCGGCTTGATATATTTAACCTTCGGGTGAGGGCAGAGGTCTGGATAAAGTATTTTAATCAGCCGCCTCCCAACGATGGGTGTGCCTTACTGCATGAAATGGTTGGTTTCTCAAATGCTGAAACTACTGAATCTCCGTCCAGAAATAGTCTACGTAGCGTTGCAGTATAAATATATATCTTATCACCATGAAAAATCTAATCAAACCACTTACAGGTCTAACTGCCGAATTTCTTTGTGTAATCACGACTTATTGCATATTTATTTATTTATTTATTTATTTATTTATTTATTTATTTATTTATTTATTTATTTATTTATTCATGATACCTCAAAGGTCATAGAACGGGACATTACACGAGGGGTGGGCACGTAGAAAAATAGCGGGACAGGTTTGGTGGCGTGACTTGAAAGATGGTCTTCAATAGCAGCTTTGAAACGGGAAATGTCGGGGATGATGGTGATGTCAGAGGGAAGGGTATTCCATTCTCGGGCTGTGTGCAGAAAAAAATAATGCTGATACGTGGTGGAATGGGCGCGTGGTAGATACACAGCATTGGGATGCGTATAACGGGAGAAACGGTGCGCTGGAAGGATGATTTGGTTACCTGCGGGCAGCGAATGAAAGAACCTAAAAAATAAGAAAGACGAGCACTTTTACGGCGGGAGGTGAGCGAGAGAAGACACAACCGGGATTTTAAAGCTGAGACACTTGTATTATAGGAGTAGTCAGAGAGAATGAACCTGGCAGCACGGTTCTGAACCGATTCAATGGAATTAATCCTATTAACGTGGTGGTTGTCATAGATATCACTGGCATATTCTAGTTAAGAACAGATTAGGGTTTTATATGCAAGTTCATTTATTCATGATACCTCAAAGGTCCCAGAACGGGACATTACATGAGGGTCTGCGAGATGATATGTTGCTGAAATTGACCTTGGTCGAACGTGCAGAGCCATTTCACTGCCAAAAGAACGCTTAACTGAATTTTTTCTAAAGGCCTGTGTCACTTCTGCTTTTATCGATTTCATTTTCAGGCCATTTCTGAATAAGGGCTACCCTACTACTCGTTTGCCGGGAGGAGCAAGAACAGCATATATTTTATATTTTGAAGAAATGAAGGCCACCTTATTGTGACGTGTTCCGAAAATTTGAACTGCGGTGGTTGCTTACGTGTATACTCGAAAAACCGATACTGAATACTCGCTCTCCCCCAGTTTTTATGCTTTATACACGGCATTTAGTTGTTGATTCCGGTATGCTCAGTAAACTAGGCGGGGCACGGTGTTAATATTTATTCGAAGTACGAAACAATATCCTGGGTGACGAGCGATAAATGTTTTTTTTTTTTCTGTGTAGGTTCATTGCAAGCCTTTGTAGAAAGTTACATATTGAAGTGTTTCAGGGTGCCATACCACCGCTTTCCCCGACTCCTCAAACAATTGCATGAGATATGGACTTGAAATTTCATGAAAATAGGGAGAATTTTAAGCGCAATGCGTTGCGAAAATCTCATTTTACTGCTTTAAATTCAAGTGTTGCAGATAATTACTAAACCCTTGTTTTCCCATTTGTTCCCGTGCACCATACGGGATGCGTATAGGTTGCTTCTCTGGTGTCCTCGGTGAGCTAAACAAGGCATCTTGTTTATATGTGGGGATAATTAAATTTTCTGACGAAGTAAGATGTGTATTCATGAATTTCTGCTTTTTAAAATTTCCAGCAAGAAGTGCTTCAAAGCATTACACGGCGACAAGGTTTAAAACGGAACACTAATATACGGGTAACTTTTCAAAGTATGCGATGTAATTACAGGAAACTGAAACATTTAGTGCAACTGTCTGAAAAAAAAAAAAAAAAAACAGCTTCACTAAAAAAGGGTGTAATTCCCCAAGTTCGCACACCTCTGCCGTCTTTTTCTTTTTAGTATTGATAGTAATTTATGTTGATCGTACTTCGTTCTGTATAACCTCGACAGTACTATTACCTTAACTAGCGATACATTTATGCTGTAGACTTAAACACCAAGTAAAATTCTTTGTTTAATTAGTAAAATTGACTGCAACAAATGTGCATTTTTTTGTGAGCTGCACTGCTGCTACTGGGTTGGATCAGGGACCTCTGGGCACTTAATGCCATTTGTACCTGTTTCACATATAGAGTTTATATCGACAAGAAATAAATGCAAATTCAAATAATTTGTCAGGCCTCGATGGTTCACCATTTGTTATTCGGAAATAGGTCTATTGTTACAAATTAAAATACCTGACAGATGCATTTCCACGCTTTGTGACTTATTATAATATATATATATATATATATATATATATATATATATATATAGAGAGAGAGAGAGAGAGAGAGAGAGAGAGAGAGAGTCAGATCTGCGGTTTGCCCCCCCCACTCGAGAAATAGTTGGTACGCCTCTGCTGATACGACGCATTTTAGTGACCACGCTTAGCGTCGGGCACGCTCCACATTGTTCATTTCACGATACCGGGCCAATGTGACCGGCTTTATCGCGCCGTCATGTTGACCTTACGACAGTCTTACGATGCTCGAGCACCGTAAGACTGTTGCCGGCTGGACGAAAATTCTTGCGCTGGGGAGTAAGTGAGAGGAGGAAACTATAGAAAGAACATCGCACGAAGCGACTGAAAGACGTGATTGACGTCATTTTGCCCAGGACTGATGCGCCATCCTCGGCTATCAGCTGTGGCCTCTGGCCAATCAGCCGCAACAGCGCTTTCCAACGCTTACATGCGTCAGCTCGAGCGGCGCAGATAGGCATAATGACGTTCGTAAGACTGCTACACCCCTGACATGATATGACAAGAACTTTATTTAAGTCCTGAGGAACTGACATCTAGGCGAGCCGAAGGCTCCCCCAGATTAAGTCGGTGGCTCCGCCCACGATGGGACCGGGAGATCAAGTCCCGTCGCGATGTCGTGGGCCCTCTGGACAGCCTGTAGTTGAATTTGAATATTGCTGCTCTTGAGGGATTCCTCCCATTGCTCTTTCGTGATGGGTGGAGAGGCGTTAAGGGCTGGGCACGACCAGAGCATGTGATCAAAAGAGCATGAGTCATGACCACATTTGGAGCACGACTGTGAATGCATGGTCAGGGTCTATCCTGTTAAGGGACCGGGGAGTGGGATACGAACGGGTTTGCAGAAGTCTGAGTGTGCTAGCCTGAGGTTTGTTCAGTTTGGGGTGGGGGGGGGGGGGGGGGGAATGTCCTCCTGCCGAGACGATAATGGGAAACAATTTCGTGGAAGGTACATAATGGATCTTTGTGGATGTTGACCTCGTTCCGAGCCTGGCTACCCCCGACAGCGCGGTACGTGAAATCGCGCGCTATCCGGTGGGCCTGCTCGTTAGGATTACATCCGAGCGGGTTAACTGAGGCATCTATATGGGCTGGGAACCACGAGATGTGGTATCCTCATTCGCTGCTCTCCCGAGTTCTTTGAAGTGCTTTGTTCACAATATTGCTCGCCTGTTCAGACACTAGTGCGGCCGAGAAGGATCTAATTGCTGTGCGTGAGTCCGAGAAGACGATAGGGGGAACTTTTGCGCTGTGAAAAGCCAGAGCGATCGCCGCTTCCTCCGCCACATGTGCAAACTTAGTATAGACAGAAGCTGCATTAAGCAGGTTGCCCTCCGCGTCTACAACCGAGACAGCGAACTTATCCCCACTGTCATATCTGGCAGCATAGACAAAGAGGGCCCCTAGTTTGTGCTGATTGATCTTTTTAAGGATCGACTTGGCTCTCGCGAATCTTCTACCCTCGTTATGCACTGGGTGGATGTTTCGCGGTACGGGGTCAACCATGATGCGAGTTCTGGCTTGCTGGGTCAGGCTAATTTTGGTCCCCGGTTCATGTCTGGCTTGGATACCCGCTTCTTCTAAAATTTTGATCCCTGGCTTAGAGGACGACAATCTCATTATTTGAGCCACTGTGTGAGCTTCTATTAACTCATCGATAGTGTTGTGGAGTCCTAGCTCCAGCAGCTTCTCGGTCCTCGTGGACTGCGGAAGGCCGAGCACGCGCTTGATACCGGTTCTGATTAGAGAGTCGAGTTTGGCCTTTTCCGCCTTACCCCAATTTAGGTACGGCACGATGTAGGTAACATGACTTAAGAAGAATGCCTGGTAAGCTCTGAGCAGATTGTCCTCTTTGAGACCGCCTCTCCGATTTGAGATGCGGGCTAAAAGTCTTAGGACATTACTAGCCTGTCGAGTGAGCCTGTTGAGGGCCGTCGAGTTACAGCCCTTAGCATCACCCCTATCGTAGCATCACCCCTATCGTGCTACACCCCTATCGTAGAAATTTCTTCTTAAGTCGTCATCTGCGACGGCTGTTTAGGTTTTGTGAATCGACTTACGCTTACTATTGGCGGAAGTACTGAAGTTCGCACCTGTGCTACCCTTACATAGATGCATTTATTCGACTACAGCGCTTGTCTTCGCAGCGGCGGGCATCGCAAGCTTGCTGTTCTTAACAGTTTTAACTTTGTGAATACACTTTTTTCGTAAGATTTTTCTTACGCCAAAATTTGTTCGTAAGTTCGCTTAGTGAATTCCGCCCCTGCTTTTTTGAAAGAAATCAAAGGTAGCATTTTTTTATTTGATTTTCGAAGTTTTACTTGTTTTGCCTGACAGCATGTATATGGATATGGGACTGTGTATAAGATAAACGCTATCTAGAAAAACGAATTCTGGGCCACAGTCAGAGGTAGGAGACATCTACTTTACAATGCATGCAAGTTTCGTTGTCGTGGCTTTAATAGCTCGTAAGAGAGGGGGATGCGAATTTACGCAAAATCAGCCAAATTTATGATTTCTTGGTCGGAAACTAAAACGCGGTACAAAGAAAATAATTGCTTCCGGACGTTTTGCGACAAACGTGTTATAAATTAAAATATGTTGAGCCCTCACATGGAACAACTTTTCAGCAATAATTGCCGAAATCGGCAAAGATATGTGTAGTAGAGGCAACTTAGGCAAGACTGCTTGGCAGCGGCGAACTTCAAAATGTTTTTCCCCCCCAGTTATTCTTTTTTTCGAAACATAAGCACTGATTCGCTGCTCCCGCAGGATAAAGGCCAACATATAATATTTCCATGCAAATTAAAAATGTCAACCGGACATACTTGGCTGATCTTACGAGAAATCACCCAATAGCTGCAGTAACATATATGTGTTGAGAACGCTGTATTTGGCAGTGTATAAATTCTCCTGCAGTTGCAACTAATGTTTTATTACCCAAATATACTCAAAAATCGCTCGTTTAATCTATAACAGTCAGTAAAAATTGACTATAAGAACGTTTATATTATGGACAGGTATTAGGAATTAGATGCAGCCGAAGTAAGAGGACAGAGTAGCGACTGACTCAACCAGATATCACGCATTAACTAGAAAGCAAATACAAGCTATAACAATTAACATTCAACAGCTGGAAGTGAAAAGAAAAATATATGCACAAATTGAACACGACAAATTCTATGACGCATATACGAGCCGCAAGTTCTTATTGGAAGCGACTTCATTCCCTAAAGCTAACATACAGCTCATTTTTCAAGCTAGTTTATTTCTTCTTTTACATTACATACATTATTTTTATAGGACTGTACATGTACAGGGTCGACCACATCTAAGGTGAACACCTCATTAGTATTCAAGCCGGTAAAACTACAGCGTTTATTCTACTTCACGAGTGAAATGTTCGTTACACGATGTGTAATCATGGTGTCGATAAACACATTAATGATTTTTCGAATCATGTACTGAATATCAGCTTCTATGATGTCTTGAATACTAATGAGGTGTTCACCTTAGATGTGGTCGACCCTGTACAAGATGATAAATGCTGCACTTCAATTGTTTGTTTATTATTAGATAAAATACGGTGTCGGGTATAATGCCACTGTGAGATGTTGCCCTTGCCCCAATACGCAACAGTTGAATGCTGTAGTGGCATTAGACAGTTTTAGCAGAGCGCGCTTACGCTCCGCTCCGCTCAGATTTGACGCTCTGAGATACTGCAGGGAACTGCGTAGATTTCGCATTTGATAAGCGCGTCTTGGCCGAGACGCGAGCGACGCGCTATCAACTCGGCTGCAAAACGACGAAGAGGCCAAGTAGACACGCTGTCACGCTCCGCTCAGTCGGCTTTGTAGCGGAGCGAGGGATGCGATTTTCGTTCCGCTGCCGATATGAGCATTGTGCGCAAGCGCAATAGCGTTCCCGCTAAGCGGTTGTGTCACATTTGCTAGCATATGCCGGTCTGCGCGGAGCGGACAGCAAGCGCTCAGCTAAAACACTCTATTCATATTCGGTTCAACGATTACAGCACAATGAAGACGGGAGCATGATGAAGCGGCGATGCCCACTAGCATTCCTCTGTCCCGTGTTTCACAGCGAAAGCTGTATATGGCTAGGCGAAACGAAAAACCGTTCGCCACATGTTTCGATAAAGTTCTTCATTGGCTGCGCCGTCTGTTACGTCGTTCTCGACGTCGCACCCAAGCGCGCGCGCACCATTGGCAGCGCCGTTAGTGACGTCGTTCTCTGCGTCGTACCCAAGCACGCACTCTGCCCGCAACGCCGCCTCCTCGGCTCGCCGTTGCCGCATGCGTTCGATATCTCGAGTTAGCTCGGCGTTGTGGTTAGCAGCATCCGCCCGCCATTGGCGCTTGCGTTCCATTTCGCGATTTCAACGTGGAAGTTTCGTCGCAGGCGAAGCCAAAGTGCCGCTCGAGAAACTCCCGCCAAAAGCGGGCGTTGGCCCCGGCGAACGCATTCCCGCCATTGCCACGATCCCGCAACGCCGTCTCCTCGGCTCGCCGTTGTTGCATGCGTTAAATATCTCGAGTTAGCTCGGCATCGTGGTTAGCAGCATCCGCCCGCCATTGGCGTTTGCGTTCCACTATAAACACAAACATGCAACGAATAATTGAGAAACGCTTCAATACAGCGTCGGGATTAACCCACTGCTAAACACTGGGGCCGCACGTTTCAGCTTCGCTGTTTAACCATCTGTACGGAGTTTTTGGGCGGTGATTTTTTATTTATTTACTTTAATCATTCTTTTTTTTTGCACTGTAGCCATAAATGCAGAACTACTTGCATAAATAAATATATTGCTACACTTTATATTGTGCACGTGCTTAGAACCTTTACTCATATGCGTAACACTTTAGTAAAGGACTGTAGAGCATATTATGTAAGACATCGTTCCTTTCGTTTACGTTGGCTTCAAGCAGATGTTACTTCAGCGCCCGCCTGCTTGCTCCATGGCCAAAAAGCCGTCTCGGAAGCCAAGAAACATACTGACGTGCACTGTTGGGCGACCGCTGTGACCGAATTCAAAGACCGCGCCTCAACTTTACGGACACGTGTAGAGCCATTATGTTGTAGTCAGTAGTTTTGTTCGCCAGAGCAGCAACATAGCTTTGTTGTTCCAGCCACTTAGCAGGCAGTGCAGCAGGCATGCCTAGAGAGTTTGCACTCTTGTGCACATTATTTGTTTTCGAAACACCCGCGTTCACGCCATTTATGTACGTCAGATCATGCGACTTTCGGTACAGTGCCTAGAAGTAGAGTGGAGTGTACTAGAATATGGTCGAGTGGGACGAGCGGCTGGGGCGGCGCATGCTTTGCAGTGAGGCGCCCGACGTGGAAAAAATACTGTGGCGGCGCTGCGATCGAAGTGGATTGGGCCGCATCAAGGTCGCGCCGTTGGAAACTGCTGGCGATACTGCTCGGCAGGGTCATTCGCACTACTTCGTGCGCTGGTATTTGCATTCAGACCTCTGAAATGGTGTTCATAATTGAATATGGCATGTATGTATGTCTTAAGAATAAATGCCTTTCTTTCTCTTCATTTTATTTTTTAATGCCTCTCGGTGATTGCGCGTGCATTCCGGCCGCAGTGTCGGCTTTCATTCTAATATGTTATTGTACGGTTCCCTTTGGAGAACAAATATTTTTCTCGTTCTTCAAGCAGCATGTATCTCTCGTGTGTATTGTTCCGCATACAGTTTTCCACCAGTAGGTCTTGCAAAACGCAAACGGAGAAACATATGTAACCTGTAACCCAGCGGGGAGCCTGCGTTGGACCTACTCTAGAGTGACCTAGAATCTAACCCACTCCACCAATCACATTTTGTTTATGACGTTTTTCCATGGAGGTTCCTTCCTCCATGCGTTTTTCTTGGTTCTGCCTTTTTTTTTCTTTCTCTCTCTCCACTGCATTTCTCGACCCAAGTGCGCGCCGATAAACCGATAAACTCCCCCCCCCCCCCCCCCCCCCTTTATCTGGAACGCGTTAGATATGTTCTTATTTAACGAAAAAAAAAAAGCGCTTTGGTGTCATAAAATATAGAGACAAACGCAGACAACAAATAGAAAGCTTCACTGATCAGTGTTAGGAATCGTTTATGGTCTACGCAAAAGCGAAACTGAAACTGCTCAACATAACCAGGTGGAATGGCTAACCTTGAACACTTGAATGCATGCTAAATGGCGTCGATGGCGTCCTCATACCGCGTTCTCTTCCGCCTGGTTAGGCGACCGTTTAACTACATATTCAAGCAAAATAGTTCGCCAACGTCGCAGATAAGTTCGTCGAGTTTTCCACAAGTAACGCAGAGTTTTTGCCAGAAGTTGCCAAGGTGACTGAATTGCTCGTTGGTTTAAACGATTGCGGGCGCACGGCAGCCGTCAGCGTAATCTTGGCCTTGAAAAATTTGTATTATCTAGGCTGCACAGCAAAGCTATTTTCCATGTTGCATGTGCTATAAAGTGTAAACAAGCTGCTGCTCGGTGTGTTCGCGAAAAGCCTCAAGCGAAGGGTGACAGGGGTCATTTCATGTAATCTATACTTTCCGTGCATTCCTTGCAAAAAAACAAACTTGGAACCCGCCATCACTGGGACCATCCAAAGTATCTTTTGGCACTATAGAGGTCTGCTTACTGCTTTAGTGTATTGTGTGAGAGCTGTTCAAGGCCGGAGTGTGAAGCAATGCCAAATCATGTATCTATTTTAGTTTACCACCGTGCGCATTTGACGGACAGGCGCTATGCTGCTGTCCGCACCGCTTTTTAACGAGTAGCAGTCAATGGCAGCGAACGCGCTGTACATTGGCATTCGACGCTTCTTGTGTAGTCATACAACTAAGACGAAGCCAGTGTGTGTTAACATGATTTGCATGCGTTGTGAACATTTTGTGACATAGTTGGGTAATGTTCAAACATTACTGCTGCGCTCTTCGCGGCTTCTCGTGCTTGCTTCTGTGCCAATTGATGCGTGCACTGCCTTATTTCACTTTGTGAGCACGTTTTTGTTTTCGTCACTGTTTGTGGCGTTCGAGAGCAATCAAATTAAAATTAAATTCAGTGGTTTTACGTGCCAAAACCACGATATGATTATACGAGGCACGCCGTAGTGGTGGGAGCAGCCAGGGATGGGATATACGTAAAGCACTCAATTCAGACAAATTCTAATTATGCTTAGAAGTACAAAGAAAAGATTGCCGACGTATTGAACATTAAAATCTGACAACCGTGCGTGTTCAGAATTGCGGAGAACAAGAATTTTTCAATATTGTCGTTTTCTTGGGAGGTTTTATAATGTTCAATTTGGCAGTCAAACAAAATTGTGCCCTTTCTGTTTAAACATTCACATGCTTCACACAGTACTTCAGCATTACACAGTATTGCACTGCCTCATTTACATGTGCAAGATGATTTTTACTGCCAAATGAATTTTATGTATGTTTAAATCCACTTATTGTGCAATGTTTGCATTCTACCTTGAAGGATCAGGTTTTCTATGCTGTGGTTATCAAAATAATGAGTACTGTGGTAAAGAAATATAGTAGTAAACTTAACATTTTTGTTAGTGTATGCAGAAAGCATTAAGAGAACATTCCACATTCTGCAATACGTGCAAAGGAGGAAAGTGATTAGTGAAAATTTTTCTGTTAAGCTCTTATTGCCTTGCTAAAGAAAAGCATTTGAATTGCACTTCAATGTACTTATATGTGAAGTTAATTAAAGGGACACTAAAGGGAAAAATTATTTCTTCTGTATCAGTAGATTACCCTTCCACACTACCGAAAACACCACTCTTACCACGAGAAGCCGCTTGGTAAGCCAGAAACAAAAAACACAAAGGCGAGTGTCGACGCCACCTTGAAGTTCCTGCACCAGCTCACCGTGACGTCATAGATTTTGACAGTCTTCTAGGTCTCAGTTAATTCTTTAGTGGTAAAGATTGACTACATTGTGTTCTAAAGGAGGCCAAGACTGAATATGGCAAGTGTCGCAAACTTTTACTGAGCCAACGTGGCCCAAATACGAAAAATTACTTTAGAAGTCGTGACGTCACACTGTAGTGCTGATGTTGGGGGGTTGCGCGCGAAATTAAACAAAACATTTGCGTTGAGATTCATTTTCTCTTCTAATAATTGTCCTATTGCAGTGCAATTAATGACAGCAGAGTTTTTGAAGAATACTTTATCAGTCTAAGTTGATTTGTTTTGCTTTAGTGTCCCTTTAAAACACCTAAAATTATTTTTACACGATCTGCTACCCCTTCATGGAATATGTGGTACAAAAAACTATGACAGGTATCTAGTGCAAAAGAATGCCTTTATTTACACACATTTTCGTGCTGGCCTTTGACATGGGTGGCAAACCATCTCACATCCTATGGCAACCTGTAAAAAAGTTGGTATTGCAAAGATGACTCCAATTGGTGCACATGAATGTATGGGGACACCACAGTTTCTTGGAGCATTCAGTCAGCCTTGCACTGTTTCCTGAGAAATGGTGACATGTCTACATGTTATTTTTGGGCGCACGCACGCGCACACACACACAAATATGTGTGTGTGCGTGTGTGTGTGGAACATAAAAAAAATAAGATATATATATGTGTGTGTGTGTGTGTGTACTGACATCTGGCATTTATGTCCATATATTCAGTGCAAACAACATGCTCCTCAGTTTTTGCTGTGAAATCGTCTTTATGTCTACATTTAGAAAATTTTAATTGTTAAAGTTCACCTCATTTCGCACCTGGAACCGCAAAGCATGCCTCACAGTGCAACCTGTCTGTGACGTAGTGGGGCAGCATAAAATGAATCACCATACTGCAAGTTCACTCGGGAACTGTGCAGTGTGAGAAGTGGGACGGTAGCTTCATTTTATGCCACCCTCTTGTGTTCAAATAACTGGCTGTCAGGTTATTACTGCTGTGACATTATTCCTTAATCACCTCTTGAGTGCCAAACTTCTACAAATGTTTATTGTGAGTTCAGCTGCTTCTTACATTTAAAGCTGAATGGCGCTACCACAAGCTATACATCAGTAGGACTGACTGTTGGGTAGTTCGTCTATCATGTTTGGAAAACTTAGCGCAAGAAATTTAGACACAGGGAACAGACGAAGATGAATACTGCGTCGGTATCCAAATTTATTGCACTACGTTTTCCAATCAACAAGCTATATAGTCTTCTGTTTGCTGTTGCTGTAAATGTGTGCCGCTACCATGTTTCACCGCAGGACATGCTTGTAGTATGAGATAGTGTACCAATGTCATTGCCTTTTCTCGTAAACCAGAAATGCTGCAGTAAGGACCGAATCAGCCAGAGTGCATGCATATATAGGGACAATATGTTAGCCAAATCATTCAGTTTGGCGACTGATAGTGGTGTTCTGCTTTTTATCTATGCATAAACGTTTTTGTTTTCTGGGCACAGCTTTACCCATAAAATATTGCTTTCAATGTATTTGACTACTTTCTCTGCCTCCCATCATGCCTGGTGTCACCACTGTGGGGAATTATATTGTGTGTTTAAAACTGGCATTGATGGAAACACATATAAATTTGTGCCGGGTGGCAAAGATTAGTGCGAACAACTAAATTTGCTTGAAGATATTTTGCAGTTTTTAAATATCTCTAGCTGTCGATGAATAACTATTCCCACAAACTATTCATTTCATATGTTACATTTGATGTCATGATAATGTGTGTTATTCTGAAGTCCAGAAAGCTCCACACACACACAAAAAAAAAAAAATGAAGCAAGCAGTCCATGAATAAGAAGCTGGTACAGATAATAATGTGCTGCCTTATGGACTGCATAAACTGTACCTTGTCTAGTATGGCTATGTGGCTAACATGTTGCTTCTGTTTCTTTTCTTCTCATGTAGCTGCAAGAGTGCCATGCTAGCAGGATTGCTGTCACTTCTTGGGCTGCAGGAGCGTGAACCAGAGGACCCACTCATTCACACAATCAAGCTTGGTATTCTGAACCTGCAGAGACAAGATTTTAACAAGGCTGAGTCAATGCTTCATATAGCTCTCAAGATGGCTCAAGAGCGGGAAGACAGCCAGGTAATTGAAACGAGAAAGGCAAATAGCAGTGACTGAAAACAGAGTGGAACTTCATTTGTGCATGGTGTTTTCATTGCGCTGCTTAACTGAGCACCTGCAGCCAATGTGATAACTTTTCTGCTCTGCAGTCTTGCACCATGGATTCACAAACATTTTTATGTGGTCTCCAGTCCAAGAAACCAGACATCTTAATTAATGTAATAAAATGCAGCAGAAAAATCAAGTGCACTGCTGTAAGCATAAACTAAGTATATAACGTCCTGTTCACTCTTATGTCTAGTAGGAAACAGCAGTTGGTCTTGATACTGTTCCCAAACCTGTCCCAATCTGTAACACAGGCCCTCTTAAAATGGTTTAATGGTATTGGGACACTGGCAGGATGCTATAAAGAGCCCCTCACCAGACCACATAGCAAATTTTGGGTTATATGCTGGAAGTTGTTACGTGCCCTCTAAAGAGTGTACTAACGCAATAATTTTTCAAATTAGTTCATTAATAGCGGAGATATAAATATTTGAAGTACCGCGAACCCATGATTTCAGGAGGCGAGTGTCAGCGCCAACATAGTGTTAGGATCGGCCTGGAATTCGACCTCTCAAGTGTGGGAAATGTTCCAGCTCACTTTTCTATGTCGAGGTAATTGCCCTCATCCCCGAAAAAGCGTCGCCTCTATGGCCCCTGCCATGTCCCGAGCTGACACGGGTAACCAGCAGGCCACGAAGGGGAGGAGGCCATCGCCTTCACAACTTGACAAGGGCACACGAGACTGCGCCGAACATGCAGGCACTGGCACCTGCGTGTTC
This sequence comes from Dermacentor silvarum, assembly GCF_013339745.2. Lineage (NCBI taxonomy): Eukaryota > Metazoa > Arthropoda > Arachnida > Ixodida > Ixodidae > Dermacentor > Dermacentor silvarum. The sequence goes on from NC_051154.1 coordinate 146,774,411, forward strand.
AGCTCAGTTGTAAGCAGTCAGTTTACATTCCTTTGTTGCATTTTTTAAAGTTTAAAGTTTAAACCCAGTTTCCGAAGTGCTTTCCCAGAGATGTGATTATGTATGTCATGTATATCTTGACATACATGCCATGACACGCTTCTGATGTCATTGATGTCATGACATGGGTGCCTGCAGTCTTGTCATTCATGCCATGATGAACATGACACGTCATGCAATCTGTCATGCATGCATGTGTGGCGACACACTGCGCACAAACCGGCGCAGCCTCCGCTTCGCCACTTGCTAGCCCGGCGTGACACGGCTGCATGCTGCACCACGCCTCCGATAAGGGACAGCGCCACCGTAGTGTCACTGGAGGCTTACGTCACCGACGTTGGATATAAACCCAAGCTGCCAAGCTCGAAAAATGCTTCCTTTGCTACCCGTTCGAGCGCAGCGGTGGTATGCTCGCCCCGCCGCTGCTACTACGCTAATAAACAGTCGTTATGTTTCGTGTTGGGATGCGTCCTTCCATCGACACGGCATCCCACACATGTAATTCATATTCTGATATCGTCATCATCATCAGCCTATATTTATGTCCACTGTAGGACAAAAGAAGGCCTCTCCCTGCGATCTCCAATTACCTCTGTCTTGCGCTAGCTGATTCCAACTTGCGGATGCAAATTTCCTAACTTCATCACCCCACCTAGTTTCCTGCCGTCCTTGACTGCGCTTCCCTTCTCTTGGTATCCATTCTGTAACTTTAATGGTCCACCGGTTATCTGTCTTACGCATTACATGGCCTGCCCAGCTCACTTTTTTTCGCTTGATGTCAACTAGAATATCGGCTATCCCCGTTTGTTCTCTGATCCACACCGCTCTCATCGTGTCTCTTAACGTTAGGCCTAACATTTTTCGTTCCATCGCTCTTTGTGTGGTTTTTAATTTGTTCTCGAGCTACTTTGTTAACCTCCAATTTCTGCCCCATATGTTAGCACGGGTAGAATGCAATGATTGTACACTTTACTTTTCAACAACAGTGGTAAGCTCCCAGTCAGGATTTGGTAATGCCTGCCATATTGATATGACGTGTCTAGACAATAAATAACTACATGGTGACTGTAGAAAATGGAACGTTTATTACGCGCTCGGCAGTCGCTCTAGGTTGCCTGCCACCGACACATCATCATCTTCCCCCTACAGATTGAGACGGACAGGGGCTCTGCGTTGGCGAGTAGACCTTTGGAGTGAAGTCTCTGGGCCAGGGGCTTCATCTGCTGGCATACTTTGGTTTCTCGACTCTGAGGAGGCCTCATGTCTTTGCATATCAAGACCTGACGGTCCTGGCATCGTGTTGTAGTTTGTCTGTTGATCTTGTTCTATTGGTTGATCCTGCAGTGGTACTTCTCATCTTCGCACTTGATCGAGATCATTCTTGCTCCCTGTTGTTCCCACACTGTAGCCGGTATCCATTTGGATCTCGTCCAGCTTCAGGTCCAAACATGTTGACCCTGTTGCCAATTCTGTGTACTGTTCTCCTGGCGCTCTGCGTTTCTTGTTTGCTGGTTCGGCGTGATGCAGTCTATCTTCCTTCTTATTGGATATCCAAATAGTAACTCTGCCGGAGACTTGCCTTCTTTGAGAGGGGTTCGTTGGTATGTGTATAAGAATCTGGAGAGTCTTGTCTGTAATATGCCCTGTTTCGTTTTCTTTAGTCCTTCCTTGTCTGTGCGAACTGCCCTTTCTGCCAAACCGTTGGACTGTGGATGATATGGGGCCGTGGTGAGGTGCTGTATTTGATTCCTATCCATAAAGTCTCGGAAAAATGCACTGGTAAACTGCGTCCCATTGTCGGTTTCTATGGTTCTGGGCAGACCGAACCTCGCAAAGATGACTCCTAGGGCGTCCACAGTTGTTTCTGACGTGGCTGACTTCAGAGGCAGCGCTTCGATCCATTTAGTTGTTGCGTCTACTGCGACTGATATCATGTGCCCCTCCAATGGTCCTGCGAAATCTAGATGCAGGCGGCTCCATCTTTCGTTCAGGACTGGCCATGGTACTGGCGTATGTCGTGGAGGCATTGGTGCGACTTCTATACAGACGGCACAGGCTCGTGCTAGGCGTTCAATTTCTGCATCCACGTTTGGAAACCAGAACAAGGATCTTGCTATCTTTTTCATAGCTGCCATCCCCGAGTGATTCTCGTGTAACACATTTAAGACAGGTTTGATTTCAGCAGTAGGTATGACAATTCAATGTACCCAGAAGATAAAATCCTGCGTGATCGTCAGTTCTTGTCTCTTGCTGAATAGGGACGGTATCAGCTGTTGGTACTCCCCTAAAGAATTCGGCCAACCTTGAACAATCCACTGTTTGACTTGTTGCAAAGTAGGATCCAAGTCCGTCAGCTGTACTAGGTCCCGTGCTGCGATAGCTTTGCTTGTTAGGAAGTCTGTCTACAGCACATACTCCGGGTTTTCTTGCAGGCCCTTAGGTTCTTCACTGGTTGGAAGTGGCAACCGGCTCAGTGCACCAGCATTGACGTTGTCTGTACCCTTGCGGTACTCGAAGACAAACTGATAATTGTCCAGCAAGAGGGGGCCCATCTTTGTATCCTGGCTGCCTTCATGGGGGGAATGGCTTTGTTCGGATTGAAGAGACCCGTGAGCAGTTAGTCACCAAGACAAATTTGTTTCCGTACAAATTGTCTTTAAACCTGGTCACCCCAAAAACAAGTGCCAACGCTTCTTTTTCCAGTTGCGAATAGTTTCGTTCTGCTTGATTTAACATTCTGGAACGGAATCCTATGGGGTAGTCGATTCCATTTACCCGGTGAGAGAGAACAGCGCCAACTCCTACTGCCGATGCGTCACATTCCAACCTCAATGGTTTTTTTCGGGTCGAAGTGGGCTAGAAACTTCGAAGTCTGGATGGCTTCTTTCACGTGCTTGAAGGCTGTCTCTTGTTTGTTACGGCACTCCCATGCGGCGCCCTTCTTCAGCAGGTCGTACAGTGGAGCCAGGTGGGTGGCCAAATTAGTCAAAAACTTGGCATAGTAATTAATTAATCCTAGAAATGCCTTGAGTTCTGTCACCAAAGTCGGCGTCGGGGCCCTTATGACAGCTGCTATGTTGTCATCCTTGGGCTTGAGGCCAGAAGCATCCACACGGTGACCCAGAAAGGGGACTTCTTTTTGGCGAAATCTGCATTTGTTGCGGTTCAGTCTAAATCCATTCTCTCGTAACTGCTGGAGCACTTGTCTTAGTAGTGCGAGGTCATTTTTCTTCTCTGCTGTGATATCGTCGAGGTAAAATTGGACACCTGGCAGATCCCTGAAGAGCAAGTCCATTCGTCTTTGAAAGATGGCTGGCGCTGAACTTGCTCCAAAAGGAAGTCTGTTAAAGCAGAATAGGCCCTTGTGGGTGTCAATTCTTTAGCCTTGTCGTCCAAGGGTAGTTGATTATAAGCTTGTGTCAAGTCAAGAGTGGTGAATACTTCGCTGCTGCTTAGCCGTGCAAAATGTCTTCTACCCGTGGAAGGGGATATTGTTCAGTAACCGTAGCTGTGTTCAGCGTGAGGCGGAAATCTCCACAAACGTGGATGGATTCATCCGGTTTCACAACAGGCACGACAGGTGTGGCCCATTCCGCAGTTGTTAGTGGTGATAAGATGCCGTCTACCACCATTTGGTCCAACGCTTCCGAAACCTTGTCCACCAAGGCATTAGGTAGGGAGCGAGCCTTTGAGTTGGAATTTCATGGGTGGGCCGGTGAATTTTCCAAGTCCAGAGGCAAATACATCGCTGAATTCATCCAGTAAAGTATGTAGAGCTTTATCCGATTGTGCTTGAATCATTGATACCAGGTTGGGTTTCAGCATTGCTACCCCAGATTGGTTGAAGGCTTTTATAATCTCTCTTCCGCAAAGTGCCGGGCCAGGGGATGTCGATTACGACTAAAGATACGGCGACCATCTGTCCATCACATGACGCATTCATACGTACTTGACCTGCTACAGGAAGCTCTCCCAAAAAACAAGATAATCTGAACAGTCATGTTCGTTAATGGCGGCCAATGACGTCGATGCTGCCAAAACACCGATGCGGAGACGACGCTAACTGGCAATCCGGTATCCACGATCATGTGAAGTGGCACCCCATTCCAGACAATTTCCTTAAAAACAGGATTCACCTTGTCTCTGTTGCTGTCTTGATGTGCCACAAGAGTATAAAGTGCTTCGTGGTCGGTTGATCGGTCATCGGCATTCGCCAACATGGCGTAGGTACCGCGAGGCTTACCTCGCGTTCCAGAACGGCACACCCGGGCAATATGTCTGCGCCGACCACTCTTCTGACATATGGTTTGTTGATGAAAACACGCTTCTTCGGAATGTGTGTCACCTCCGCATCTCTGGCATTTTCGAAGACACTGCTGAAAACTTCCTTCTTGAGACGGCATTCTCGTATAATGGACCACACTCTGGTCCGAGGCGTGCATGTTTCTGGCGTTTTCGCTCGCGTTCTGTGCCAAAATGACAAAGTCTTCTGCCTCCGACAAAGTCAAATCACGTTTGGTGAGTAAATGCCGCCGGACATCTGCATCTGCAACTCCGCAAACGATTCGATCTCTGAGTATACGCTGTAGAGAGATTCCAAAATTGCACTGTTCGGCCAGACGCCGTATCTGCAATGAAGTCTTGTACTCTTTCACCGGGTTGCTGCGTCCGCATAAAAAATGCGTAACTTGCGGCTATCTCATTGACTTCCGGCGTGTAATAATCCTGCAAATATCCAATGGCTTCTTGATAGGTAAGGGTATTGACTTGCCTTGGGTGACATCGTCCTTTAATGACCCTTACCGCCGCGTCGGGCAACGAAGATATCAAGATGGCGCGTCGCTTCATCTCGTCGGTTATTTCTTGCACTTCCAGGTACGCCTCGAGTCGAATCTTGAAGGTCATCCATGTGTTCTCGATGCCATCGAACACGGGTGGTTTTCTGAGGCTCATCCTTCCTTGCATTGTTAACCCGTTACGTTCGGCTTCTTCCTCGTTGCCACTGATACGTCGCGTCTAGACAATAAATAACTACATGGTGACTAGAAAATGGAACATTTATTGCGTGCTCCGCAGTCGTATATACAGGGTGTCCCAGCTAAAAGTAGCCAATGTTTTAAGAACGACGTAGTGTGCTAGGAGGCTCAAACCAACTCAGTAGGGTTGAGAGAGAGAGATAAAACTTTATTGTGTCCATGATGGGGTCTGGGGGCGGCGAGGGTTGGGAGACTAACCCCCAGGCCTCCCCTTCCTCAGACGGCGGCCAGCCCTTGCTTCCTAGCGGCGTCTTCGGCCATCCAGACGGCCCAGAGCTGCTCTTCTGGGTCCAAGCTGAGCAGCAAAGTCTTCCACTGCTCGGCCATAGTTATGATGCGTGTAGTGTTAGTGCGGTGGGTGTTGGTGGGTGTAGCTTTCGGGCATGCCCAGATGATGTGATCGAGGTCAGCGCGGGCCTCGCAGGCTTTGCAGAGTGGGGAGTATGCATCGGGGTAAATTCGGTGGTATAGCATGAGGTTTGGGAAAGTTCGCGTCTGAAGTAGTCGCCAAGTGGTGGATTGTGATTTATTCAGTGTTTTGTGTGCTGGGGGGTAGCGTAATCGCTCTCTGCAGCAGTGGAAGATTTCTCTGAATGTGACCATGCGGCCGCGTGCGTGACCGCGGTGCAGAACTAAGAGCTCGTCAGGATCGGAAGACGCAGGAGACGGAATGATGCGCCTGGTGTGCGAAAGCTCAGGCGGCATCGTGAGCGGCTTCATTTCCAGCCAGACCCAAATGACCAGGGGCCCAGATGATCTGTACGTGGCGTTGCCTTAAGGCGGGAGTGCCGGAGAGTATTTTCTGTGCTTGGGGTGCTATGAGTCCTCTTGTGTAGTTGCGAATGGCCGTTTTTGAATCGCTTATGATGTAGTGCGCATTGGTAGAGGCATAGGCCAAGGCGATGGCCGTTTCCTCTCCTTCTTCGAGTTGAGTGGCGAGTATTGATGCGGCCGCGGCGAGGCGGTACTGCGAGCCCGCGACTACGGCGACCGCCATGGCGTTCCTGGCGGGGGTATTCTGCGGTGTCCACGTAGGCTACATCTGCGGCTTGGTCGTTGAGGATCGCATGTCCTAGTCTGTGGTATTTTTTTTTCGTTTTGCAAAATCAATTAATTAGCATAAACTAATTGCCTAACTTTTTAAATATTGGCTTCTCCAAGAAAGTGCCAATACGAAAGTTGTAGATCACATTTAAAAATGGCTGACTGATGTGTTTGCAATTAAGTACCATTGATGGAGTGTCTTGTAATTGCCTTTAAAGAAAGCCCACGAAATACAAAAACAACAGCGCCACTATTTCAGTGCACCAAACGACCGATCAAGAAACGAAATCCGTGTATCTGTACAGCGGTTCCGAGACGGGCTTGGCATTTCCGGTGGCCGCAAAGTACGCGCCAGCAACTGTTGCTAGTAAGATATGATAGCAAATAGAAGAACATGACAACAGCATTTTCCTTCCCGCCGCGGTCAACAGTTACTCAAGCCCGAGCTTCTTTTTTTTTTTCTTCTTGCCTTGTGTGTTCGGGCGTCAGTCTACAAGTGGAGCGAATGATATGTTTATGCCACGTCACGTCGAAGCGCGATACACCATCATCGCCGCCGCTCGTTCTGTGCACCCGATCGCGGCAGGGCACACGAGTGAGTCTCGAAAAATGGCATGCAAACAATGTCCTTTACTTATCGCTCGTTTGGGGGCACTGAAATAGTGGCGCTATCACGCAGTTGTTTTTGTATTTCACGGGCTTTCTTTAAAGGCAATTAACAAGACGCTCCATCAATGGTACTTAATTGCAAACACTAGTCAGCAATTTTTAAATGTGATCTACTACTTTTGTATTGGCACTTTCTTGCTGAAGCCAATATTTTAAAAGTTAGGCAATTAGTTTATGCTAATTAATTGACTTTGCAAAACGAAAAAAATACCGCAGACTAGGACAAGCGATCCTCAACCTCACTGAGTTGGTTTGAGCCTCCTAGCACACTTCGTTGTTTTTAAAACATTGGCTACTTTTAGCTGGGACACCCTGTATAGGGGTTGATGACGTACACGTCACGTGCTCTAGGTTGCCAGCTGCCGACACATCACATATGCACCCCAACCCAATTTTATTCTTCTGTAAATTTCTTTCTCATGATCAGGGTCCCCTGTGAGTAACGGACCTAGATAAACATACTTCATTACAGACTCTAGAGGCTGACTGGCGATCCTGAATTCTTGTTCCCTTGCCAGGCTATTGAACATTATCTTTGTCTTCTGCATATTAATCTTCAACCCCACTTTTACACTTTCTCGCTTAAGGTCCTCAACCATTTGCCTTAATACATCATGGATAACAGGAGTTGTTATTATGGCAGTAGCTGGACTCCCTTCATGTTTCTGCTGATGTTCAGAAAATCGCTTCCTAGTCTCCACTCTACTGTGTTTAGTTTTCTTTATTTCCTCAACACATTATTCTTGGCTTTGACCATCAAAACTTCTTTGGTACAGTCAAACCTTGGTATAACGAACATGGATATAACAAGTTTGTGAATTGCATTCGAATTAGGCGTTTGTCTTGCCATGGCTGCTGCTGCAAGTGATTTTATTCTTTTTCTAAGCAACCGCACTGTACCATTTAACTCCTCGTTCTGCTTTACCTGCCATCATGCCCACGAATGCTGAGTTAGCAAAGCACATTGTGCAGCTCGAAGACTGGTCTGAAAGTAGACTAGAAGAAGTAGCTACGAAACTTATTGACAAGTGCAAACTCAAATTACAAGCATCTGAACCTGATGTACTAAAACTTAAGGCGGAAGTTGAAAGCCTTGTGTCAGGCATCAATGGACTCAATGCACTCCTTGAAGAACTGCAAACAGAGAACGCTGCTCTTGTTGCCGCCAGCAAGGCACTGAAAAAAACAAAGTGAATCACTGACTGTCTGTGTGTTTGAACTAGACCAATACTCGAAACTCAACAATTTCGAACTAAAAGGAATTCCATGCTCTCATGGGGAAGACAGTGCTGCCATGGTGAAGGCTGTAGCTACTAAAATCAACTGTACCATCGACGACTCAGACATTGACCTCATTCACACTAAGACAGACTCAAATAAAAACATTATTGCACACTTCTGTTCTCAGGATAAAAAACAAGAATCTCTAAGCAAGGCTTGTAAGTCTAAGCTTCACACGATTGACCTCGGTTTTCCTGGCCCTCGCCACAACTCAGTGTTTGTAAATGATCACCTGACCCCTGACAACAAAAGGCTGTTCGCCAAGGCTCTTCACTGAAAAGGGAAAAGGAATGGTTATATCTTTGTACAGGCAATTGTCAGATTAAAGCAAGGCAATGAAATGATAGCAGAGTTTGTCACATTCGCACTGAGGCTGACCTTTCAGTCTTTCGGTAGATTTGAGCACCTTCTCTAGCTTTCCTATCAACTTAACCCCGCCACATCTTGTCGTATTTTTACATTGATAAACTGAAATGCTTTTAAAATAATTCCTGTGTATCAGCAATACATTTTAACTCTCGAAGCCTTAAAAAAATTATGATGACATTAACGCCTTCCTGCTCTCCTTTTCTTTGGTCTACATGTCAGAAACATGGCTTTTGCCAGACGATAAAAACTTGTTCGGCCTTCCATGATACGCGTCAGAATACTATTATCGTTCATCAAGCAGTCACGGTGGCACAGCCATCTTCATTTCACCCACCATATCTTACAAACGCTGATCTGACCTTAATATTGCTGTGGATAACTGCGAATCTGTCTGGATAGAACTAGAAGAGCCATCATTGCCTCCTAAAGCTTACAAATTTTTTATTCTTGGTTGTGTCTACCGTTCGTGTTCATTGTCAATTTCTGAGTATTGTTCGAGTTTCAACGCACTTTTCGAAAATTTATCATTAGTGCACAAGAATGTAGTTATCATGGGTGAACTGAATGTTAATATGCTTGATGATACCAGTTCTAATTGCACTGAGTATGTTAATTGTTCTTTAGGTTTTGGTTATGAATCTAATCACACTTCCTACTAGATGTATTCCTGGACACAGTAGCACACCCATTGATCATGTCCCTTTGAATTTTCTGTCACCTGACCACTGTGGTGTACTTGAAGTAAATATCACTGATCATTATCCCATTTTCTTATGGACATTTTATGCATAATTGTGCTGTCAAGTTAACAAAATCCATTCTAAACAAAGATGAGTTTATCAAACGTATAGCCGACATTGACTGGTCTTATGTTGAAACATATGCCAACGTTAAAATAGCATTTCATTAATTTTCTTTACTCATTAGAAAAGGCCTTTTCGAGTCTTCTAAATTTGTGAAATGTCAGAAAAACCATCCAGTTTCCCACAACCCTTGGTTAACAAACAGCCTATTGTAGTACATGTGCAAGAAAGAAAACATTTATAACAAAGTCAAGCACCGTCCTTATACTAACATTAGATTGAAATCCCATAACATTCTTTATTCTAACACATTTAATAGACTATTGAAAGCAGCTAAAAAGAATTATTATGAAGCAAAGATAACACATGCTGGTAATAACTCCAAAGAACAATGAAAAATAACTCCTTTTTAAACAATAATACGTCTGAAGTGACTGTCGCTGAACTTCAGTCTTCAGGCCGGGTTTTCGATCAGCCTTTTGACATTGCAAACGAGTTCAGTTCATCCTTTCGCAGTCAAGCCCCTAGTGCTCCTGTGACTGTCGAGTAATCTTTCACGCATTCTTCATAGTCGTTCTACCACCTCTTTCACACAAGCCCTAATGAAATAATGTACATTATAAATAAACTAAAAGTCACTGATGCTGGGCCTGATGAAATTTAACCATGTAACTTTAAATTAATTGCTCACCACATTTCTGTTCCCCTTTCGCGCATTATCAGTTTAATTATTAAGTCTGGACCATTTCCATTGCAACTAAAAACAGGCTAAAGTTATCCCAGTGTTAAAAAAAGGCAACAGAACATGCATCTCAAATTATTGTCCTATTGCTATTTTCTCATTTTGAGTAAAATACTAGTTGAGAAGTGTATCGAGCGACGCCTAACTAAATACTTATCTAAATTCGCCATTTTAGCTCCCCATCAGTTCGGCTTCTTATCAGCTTTTTCTACTGATCTTGCTTTGCTCACTTTTACTGATCACATTAAAAAAGCTATTGATGCTGGTAAATTTGCAGGAGCTTTATTCATTGATCTACCAAAAGCTTTTGATTCTCCCGCAAGGGCACCTTGAGTATCAAGGTGATGGTGCTTGGCGCCACCACGGACCCTTAGCCCCCATACCGAAGCTGTCATCCGCACCGTGGCGAAAGGTTTTGAGGTGAAGGGTAGAAACCATGAACGGTGGCGGTCGGGGCCATGGTCAAGCTCCGGCCGATGGGCTCTTCGTCTGTGTACCAGGCGACGAGCCCCGGGACCTTCCTGTGAATAAGACGGTGAAACACAGGTGACATTCTAGGAACCGTCGGCATATCCATATCGCATGAGTACTTTTTCTTCCAAAAAACCCGATCGGTCCCTGAAAAGGGGCCGCACCGAAGACATGTTAGACAAAACTCGAACTCAATGTGATCACTTCACACGCTTCCTGATTATACACTCTCTTGTAGACAATGACTCTGTTGCTGCAATGTCCGTTTTTGTTATCGCTAGGACCCTTGAGAAGCTGATAGGCAAAAACTATGAAGCAAAGAAACTGTCATCCGGTGATCTTCTTGTTGAAGTGTCAAAGAAAGATCATTCCGACATCCTCCTCAAGCAAAAGCAGTTCGCCCACTTACAGGTGTCCGTTACCCCCCATCGCAGTCTAAACACAGTTCAAGGCGTCATATCAGAACGTGATCTGATCCGCGAAACAGAATCTGACCTCCTCGATGGCTTCAGAGATCAAGGTGTCATCGCCCTACGCCGCATCACCATAAGGCGAAACGGTGAAGATGTAGTGACACCCCATATCGTCTTGACGTTTAATCGTTCCCGTCTACCAGACGCTGTGAAAGCAGAGTTTATTCACTGCAAAGTCCGCCCCTATGTCCCAAACCCGAGAAGATGCTTCAAGTGCCAGAAGTACGGACACGGATCCAACACATGTCGCGGAAAACTCACCTGTGCAAAGTGTGGTGCTCACGAGCATCCAACCGAAAGTTGCAGTGCCACTCAAACAGAATGTCCCAACTGTCATGGGCCGCACGCTGCGTACTCGCGAACCTGTGAAATGTTCCAAAATGAGAAAAAAATAATTCAAATCAAGGTAACCGAAAACATAACATTCCCTGAAGCCCGGAAGAAGCTCTCGCTTCTCTCCGCAAGATCCTACGTTGACGCAGCGCGCCGGGGGGCCGGGCGGCGTCTAGTTACGGTGGGCACGCAGTACAGCTTTGCTGATGCGCGCCTTTCTCGGCCCCCCAGCAAGCAGCCATCGGCTGCACCAACCTTCCAAGTTCCAGAGGTCAACTTCTCACACTCCTCTGGAACAACACAGACAACTGAGAGGGAGTCTACCCTTCTTGACAAACCCTCATCCGCTTCCGAGTCTCCGCCGGAAGCAATGGAAGTGACCCCGGGATCCTCGGTGTCTCCGACGCTGAGAGAGTCCCCCAAAGAGAGGCGGAGTTTTCTAGACCGCCTCAAACAGAAAAAACATCCGCCAGTCAAGCCGCCTAACAAAGGCGGTGACACTTGAATAACTCGTCCCCTTATCACTCGCAAAATGGCTGCTGAGAGCATTATACACTGGAACTGCCGAGGGCTACTCAGGAATCTGGATGACATATATGAAATACTTGCACAATACCAACCAAACATACTTTGCCTCCAGGAAACACACTTAAACCCAACACGCACAAACTTTCTCAAAGAATATGCAGTATACCGGAAAGACAGGCAAGGCACTGCCCACTCATCGGGTGGCGTCGCTATTGTTGTGCAGAACACAATTCCCTGTCAGAGTATCACACTAGTTACTGATTTAGAGGCAGTGGCAATACGGGCTCTAACTTTTGGTAGAATAATAACTGTATGCTCCCTATATATTCCTCCGGACCATCACCTATCCGTCCAAGAATTTGAAAAACTTATTGACCAGCTCCCGGATCCATTCATGTTGGTTGGAGATTTCAATGCACACCACCCACTATGGGGATGTTCAAGAGTTGATTCCCGAGGTGCACTAATCGAAAAATTTCTATTGTCCTCCGGTTCCTGTATATTTAATAAAAAAGACCCAACATATTTTAATTTAGCACACAACTCATACACAGCAATAGACCTTGCTATTGGCTCTCCGGTGCTCTTGGCAACCACTGAGTGGGCTGTTATCGATAATCTGTACGGAAGCGACCATTTTCCTGTTTGCTTAAAACACACAGGAAACATAAATATGGTTGTAAATAATCATAGGAAATTTAAAGAACAGGCTGCTGATTGGAAGAAGTTCCGAGAACTCTCAAAACTGCCCAGTTCTCCAATCGTAGACCTAGGGATAGACGAATTACAATCCATGATCACTCTGCATATTATAGAAGCCGCACAGAAGTCAATCCCACAGACATCAAATAAGACACAAAACAAACGTAGGCCATGGTGGAATGCGGAGTGCAAGAATGCCCGTGAGAACCAAAACAAAGCATGGTCGAAATTCCGCAGGTATCCTACAGTTAACAATTTAACAGACTTCAAGCGTGCTAAAGCAAATGGCAGGCGTATCCGACGTGCATCCAAACGGGAAAGCTGGCAGTCATTCCTCTCATCTGTAAACTCCTACACAGATACACATAAAGTGTACAACAGACTTAGAGCACTTCAAGGGCGCAGTGCTCACCCAGTGCCTCTGGTCAGCACTGCTGGTGATACACCGGAACACCAAGCAGATGCAATAGGTCAACATTTTGAATATATTTTCAGCTCAGCACATTATACAGACTCCTTCATGCGACACAAGCTAGCGGAGGAGCGGAAACCTATCCGTGATAAAAGGCCATCCACAGGAGGGTACAATAGCCCTTTCACTATGGAGGAATTGAAGGCGGCTCTGGGAACATGTGGCAACTCAGCAGCAGGCCCAGACAGGATTACTTATGGCATGCTCAAGCACATACATGAACACACCCTTATAAGCATCCTCTTTCTGTTTAATAAGATATGGTCCTTTGGGCGCCTACCCAAAGCCTGGAAAGAGGCTGTTATCATACCAATCCTCAAACAAGGAAAGGAAGCCACGCTTGCAGCAAGTTACAGGCCCATTGCCTTGACTAGTTGCTTGTGCAAGGTGTTTGAAAAAATGATAAACCGCCGCCTCGTTTATTTCCTTGAATATAACGGCCTTCTTGACCAACGTCAAGCTGGATTCAGGCCTGGTCGGTCGACAACTGACCAGCTTGTAGCATTTGAATCTTATGTCAGGGATGCCTTTATCCACAAACAACATTGTCTTTCTGTATTCTTTGACCTGGAAAAAGCTTATGACACGACCTGGCGTTATGGCATTCTCCGTGATCTGCATTCTCTTGGAGTCTCGGGAAACATGCTCAATACTATAGAAAGCTACCTCTCCGAACGCACCTTCGTGGTTCGTCTTGGAAATGCTCTATCGAAGCGGTTCATACAGGAGAATGGCGTTCCCCAAGGTGGCGTTCTCAGCTGCACGCTTTTCATAGTTAAAATGAACTCTCTAAGAAGTGTGTTGCCCAAAACTATCTCTTACTCTGTTTACGTTGACGATGTCCAGATCAGTTTCAAATCCTGCAACTTGGCCATCTGTGAACGGCAAATTCAGTTGGGGGTAAATAAACTCTCAAGCTGGGCAGACGAAAATGGGTTTAAATTCAACTGTGGCAAAACCGTCTGTTTACCTTTTTCTCAGCAGCGTGGCATTAGGCCAGACCCCAACATCACACTGAACGGGCAGACCATAGCCGTTAAACAAGATCACAAATTCCTAGGCGTTGTGGTAGATAAAAAGCTCACCTTTGTTCCACATATCAAGCAGTTGCGATTGAAATGCTTGAAAGCATTGAACTTACTAAAGATCCTTTCCCATCAGTCATGGGGTACAGACCGTGACTGTCTGCTGAACCTTCTGAATAGCGTTGTCCTATCACGTATTGACTATGGCTCGGTAGTGTACGAATCAGCATCAAAGTCTGCGCTAAAGATGCTTGACCCCGTGTACCACCTTGGGCTCCGTCTGGCCACTGGTGCTTTCAGAACTAGCCCAATAGCCAGCCTGTATGTTGAGGCGAACAGATGGTCACTAGAACGACGAAGGCAGTACACAAGCATAGTGTATGCCACTAAGGTGCTCTCTCATGCAGAGCATCCATCTGGTGAACTCTTGCAGGACACAAGCAACACCCAGTTGTTCTTGAGACGACCATCAGCAACGCCACCATATCCCGTTAGAGTCGCGTCACACATTGAAAGCCTGCAGATACCGGCCTCCAACCTCCAGGTGGTGTCCCACAAAGACGCCATTGCGCCCTGGGAAATACACGCTGTTCACTGTGATATGTCATTTCTTGAGGTGGGCAAACATGGGAATCCGCTCGCAATAAATCAGCACTTTATGTACTTGCAGGCAAAATACAGGTGTGCAGAGTATTACACTGACGCCTCTAAGTCTTCAGCTGTCGCATGTGCCGCACATGGCCCACAATTCTCCGAATCGAAAACAATGAACGAACATACAAGCATATTTACTGCAGAATGCTGTGGCATCCTCCTAGCCGTAAAGCACATCCTACAGAATAAACAACCAGCCTCCATCATATATACAGACTCCCTCAGTGCAGTGACTGCGTTGTCATCCGGTAAAAAGCATAAAAATCCAATAACTAATTTCCTTCTAAAATGTCTCATGTCGGCTCACAAATCTAAACTTAAAATCACACTGTGCTGGGTACCGGGGCACTGCAACATAGCTGGAAATGAGGTAGCTGACAGACTTGCGCAGTCAGCTGCTCTCCGTAATTCTATTGACATAGATAATATACCCTACGAGGACCTCAGGCCACAGATTAGAAACAGAATCCGTAGGCAATGGCAAGAAGAATGGGATGGAGCAACTGAAAACAAACTGCACACAATAAAGCCATTAATAGGAAGATATGCTACCGAGAAACGCGACAGACATAAAGAGGTTGCACTATGCAGGCTTAGAATAGGACACACACATGCAACACATTCACATCTGCTAAACAGTTCTCCAGCACCGCACTGTCCAAAATGTGGTGATCGACTGTCCGTCATCCATGTTCTAATCATGTGCAAGAGGCTAGAACCAGATAGGAGACGTCACTTCCCAGAACTGTACAGAAACCAAATACCTCCGCACCCGTCCTTCTTTCTCGGCGACTACCAAATGTTTTCATTAAAAAGAGTTTTTAAGTTTTTAGCGAGTGTAGGCTTCCTACGTGCGATTTCATATTTCCATTGAACTCAGCCTTGTCTCATTCCTGAGGAAATGGCTGAGATTTTTTATCTCACATGTCAGGCGCTCCGCACTCCTTGCCCTGACAAGGACTGTTGCTGAGGCTGCCTGACCTTGTAAATGTCATGCGCTTTGCCCATAATCATCAAATGTAATCATTACTCAATTATTTTAGGCCCTATACACCACTGTTTTTTATCCTTATCTTTTACTGCTTACTAACCTGAGTCGACCATCAACCTTGTGTTTGGCGCTCTTTGGCCTCAGTTGCCCTTGCGCCATAAAAATCTACCACTAACTAACTAACTTTTGATTCTATTAAGCACAACATTTTGGGAGCTAAACTTCAAGCTATTGGAATTGTTGGACCTGCTTTAACACTAATTAATAGCTACCTATCTAATCGACAACAGGCTGTGTACATTCGTCCTATACTATGAAATTTTATGGCTTCTGATAAAGGCATTTCTCAAGGATCAATACTCTGCGCACTTTTGTTTTTGATTTATATAAATGGCCTCCCTCAGATTGTTAATAACTGTGAACCTTTTCTTTATGCAGATTATATGTCTATAATGAATCCATCCACCCTTTGACTCTTTAACTAAACACAGACCTAAATAATATTTTAACCTGGTGCCGATGTAACTCTCTCAGTATTAATCCTTCATAGACCAAGTTCATGATTTTCCATTCAAATTACAAGGTTCCTTCAATTACCCTACGATCAAACTTAATGACATGCTCATTGCTCCTCTTAATAAATGCTCCTTTATTGGTTCTTACTCTTGATGTCAGTTTCAAATACGCTAACCATGTTGCACACTTACAAAGAAAACTAGCTCATGGCCTTAGAATTTTAATCAGAGCACTTTCGCTATTTTAACACTCCGACCTTAATTACACTATACTACGCCTTTATTCACCGTCACATCAAATATTGTATCACGAAATGGGGCATTACTTACCTAGCCCATTTATCCCCTATACAGCACATACAAAACCGAGCCATTCGAATACTAACGTTCTGTTCATATCTCAGCAGTGCCTCTTCGTTGCTTCATAGTTTTGATGCACTCCCAATTTCTAGTTTAATTAAATATCCTCACGCCATTATCCCGTTCATGTCATTGAATCATCTTATACCATCAAGTGTATCTTGTACTGTTGATCTTTTTAACCCTAACCCTACTAGATTTGCGTCAGATGGAAATATTTTTCTACCTGTAATACGGACTAATTACGGTTGACATATTGCATATTTTTCTTCTCTATCTATTAGGAACTCTTTACCAACCTATCTCAAACACTGTTCATCACTTGGTACTTTTAAAAAAGAATTGTTTTCTTACTTACTGATTTAGTTTAGCTACTACACTTGTTTGTAACCTTGGACAGGAGGTCCCTCCACAGCCTAGTGCTCTGGGACCTCCTTCTGTATATTTATCTGTACATTGTTTGTTGCTGTGAACTTTATAAACTTGATTCTGATTCTGATCGTATATAACTAAGGACTGGACATAACTAGAATTTACGAAAAAAATGCTGTAAAGGACCTGTTGATTCCAATTTAAGAATTAGGTTTATGCTGAGAGTGCCGAATCTGCGAATTCATCATGGCTGGTCAAACTAGATTTGCATCACGCGACCGGACCCTCCCAAGTGTTGAGGGCGGGGGGTTCTTTGGCCGACAAGGTTTTCCTTTTTCAGGTCTGCCAACGACCCGCCGTTGTTGCTCAGTGGCTATGGTGTTGGGCTGCTAAGCACGAGGTTGTGGGATCAAATCTCGGCCACGGCGGTCATATTTTGATGGGGGCGAAATGCAAAAACACCCGTGTACTTAGATTTAGGTGCACATTAAAGAACCCCAGGTGGTCCAAGTTTTCCGGAGTCCCCCACTACGGCGTGCCTCATAATCAAATCGTGGTTCTGGCACGTAAAATCCCATTATTTAAAAAAAAAAGAAGATCCTTGAATAGAATTGTTTGTTTATGTAATAGTGGGAACTTCAAAGAATACTTTCAGGCTATGCCGGTTCAAGGGTGAAAAATCGACAACAGGCCTCAAGTTTAAAAGATGCCTTTATATCTTCACCTTATCTTATTGTATGCAATCTTGCTTGCAAAGCGCTACACCTCTAATCCTAAAACAGTTTGTACTGCAGAGGGGAACCTCCAACTTTGTGTGCACAAATAGATGCAGCATGAGCAGTAGTCATCCTCATTACAGATTTCATGTGTAGAGCAGCAACAGGAAGGAATGCACGTGGGAGCCTGCCTCCTTAAACACAGAAATTAAACCTTTTTTTTTTCTTTTTTGTGTGAGAGAGAGGGTACAGAACTGGCACTTTTCATGGCAGCAAGAAACAACATTACGTCCTCAATGCTGGCCTCCTGTGTGCACCCGGAAGAGTCTTCATTAGAGAAAATATACATTCACTTGTGCACGTATGTCTTGCATGCAGTATGATCCAAACAAGAAATGCAAGCCATTCTTTGGTTTTATTCATTTATTTATTTATATAGTGCGTACTGCATACTTAAGGACCAACTAAAAAAAGGCATAGAAAACACATTAACAAACGGTAATTAGTAAAATGTTGGATGCTCAGTGCCATGCTATAATGCATTGTTTTATAAATTCTAATCATTAATGGTGCATGGAAGTAGAGCATTTATACTTGGTGACAGCCTAAAAGTTCAGTACAAACTTTGCCAACAGAATCACAGAGCACTTTCCCTCTGTGCCTCTGCGCTCCAACACATAGCTCCCGAGAGACTCCAGTATTGCTGGTGGGTTGTGATGTCATGGAAATAAGCTAACAAAATTGGCTGGCACACGTAAACTAATTCTAAGAGTTAGACGGTGGTGCACTTGCCGCTGCATTGTTAGGTTGTCACTTAATTATAAGTGTCTCACTTTTGGCAAAATAGTCTAGTTACAAGGGGCACTATGTGCAGTGAAATGACGAGTGCTATCTTTTTGCTAATTAATTGGCAGGGGGAATTCAAGGTGTAATTTGTTTGTCCGCACTTTGTGTAAAGGAATGTTATCAGAGTTTATTGGTTCAGAGACTCAAATGAAAAGCAGTCATTTGACACAAACCCTTTTCTTAAAACTTGTTTCAAGACTGTATTGATATTTCATGAGTATAGGGGTCCAAGACAGCGCAGGCATATTCAGTATATAGACTAGCAGTTTCACGTTACATAGAGCTTTTGTAAGTTTATATTAAAAAAATAAATAAACTTCTAAAATGTGGAACCACATAGTATGTTGCTAATATGCAGGTTCCAGCATATGTTGTTAGTAAGGTTAGTAAGTAATTTAGGCTAGAGTATTTGTAGTTGATTTTTCTAGTGGTTTGTCTGTGTAGTTGGCAAGTATATAAAAGAAGCACCTTTTTATGAGATATTTCCACATTAAGGAAGTACTGACACAAAATATTTCTCACTTTTTTTATTAGATGGCTGCCAAATCCATATTTATGATATGCGGCCTCAGTTTCTTAAATGCAGATCAAATTGTGAATTATACCATCCTTTATTGCGACAAATTCAAAATGTGTCAAATGGAGTGTGGCTGCAGGCTTGTTGAACAGGGCTCCTCTACACGTCGCGGAAATTGGGCAGGGTAGTCACGTGATATCATTGACGTGCAGGTCAGTGCAGTGGTGAAAGTTATACTGTGAAATCTTGCTGAAAGCTTTTTACAGATGGATAATAGGGGAGTGAAGGTGCAAAGGGTACTATGCGTGTTGAAAGAAGCAACAGCAGAGGTCCAAGCTTACCCCTGTCAAATGTGGAGAAGTGCAGAGTGAAAAAGAGAAGAATGGCTGATGGGGTGGCTTCAGCCACTGCACTAGGCTGACATATGTGTGCATCAATGGTTTCTGATAGCACATGACCACTAACTTCGATTTTCGTAACGTACAGAGGAGTGCTGCTCAACACCCTTCACCACGAAGCTGCACTGAATTTGGTGTGCACTTTGAATTAGTTGCAATAAAAGAAATACGTAATTGAGTTGATGTACATTTGAGAAATTGAGGCACCATGCTGTCATTACAGGCTCAGCAGCTACGTGGAGTAAAAATAGTCTTAGGTGTCCCCTTAATGATGACTGTAGGTACCATGCAAAAATATATGTGCCGGACATGCTGACTGAATTGGTGCCTCTGCATGGCAATAATGTCTTCATTTAGAAAATTATTTGAAATAGAAGGTGTGGGATGGTTCAATATTTTCAGTCCAATTGGCCCAACAGCTGACATTCAAAGTGGCCAGCAGAGTAACTAGAGTTATGCTATGCATTTAGTCTTTGTGAATGATTGAAAATTTTGAGTATTGTATTCTTGAAAAGAATTCAAATGGGTGCAGGATTGTTAAAGGAGAAACGATGCAAAATTTTGTCCTATATTGTTTGCTTTGTTAGCTAGCTGCGGACTCTGTAGTTACGGTATGAGGCCTCAATTACACGAACATACAACAAAATGTGAATATCATCTTTTAATCCAACTAATTCAAAATGCACGCCACATGGACCACAACTACTTGGCATCGTTTTTTTTTTTTTACTAAAACTCCTCTACAAATCACAAAAATAGGGGGTGGGGGGTCATGTTCTATCACTGATGTGCGAATTGGTGCATTTTTTGAAGCCACATTGCTATCATCTTGCCTAAAGCTTTAGATCACTTTTTTGATTGGAGAGAGAAGCTTAGCATGGTGAAGGGTGCTGTACATTGTGAGGGAAGTGACAGCAGAGGACCAACCTTATTATCTCACATCGAATGCAGAAAAGCACAGAGTTAAAAAAGAAAGAATGGCCGATGTGGTGTACGTCCACTTTCAGCTGCATGGTCATTGTGACTTGCAATCACTGCACCAGGCTGACTGACACATTCGTCAGTGGTCTGTGATACCATGTGATCCCCCCTGGCCCCGCTACCTCACTTTTATGATGCTAGAGAAACCCTTGTAAACCCACCCTATGCCAAGAAGCCACAATGCATTTGGCGTGCATTTTGAACTGGCCGAATTAGGAGAAGATATACTTAATGATTCCTGCCGTGCTTGAGGAATTCTGGCACTATACTGCCGTTACGGGGTCATCAGCTATTTAATAAAGAACGAGATCGGGATACAAAATTTTTGTGTCAGTACTTTTTAAAAATTGGGATGGGAAGGGGGGCACATCCCTGTTAGTGAGGAGTAACTCTTGCTTGTTGTTAGCAGCAAAAACCATAAAGAGTAGGTGTGCTCTGTTGCATTACTGCTTCAGTGATGCATTGTAGAAAAGCCTATTTTCTGCCATGAGTTGCACAGCCTCAGCACTCTGTATATGTGAAAACATTAATAGATATTTAGCTTTGCTTTGCGATTCTTATGTCAACTTTTCTTTTCTTTTACAGGCTGAGACCTACATTTTTGACGTCCTGGCCAATGTGGCTTTTGAGAAAGGGGACTATGACAAGGCTGAGAAGCTCTTTGTGGATGTCATGAAACGTTCTATTGCTGCCGGGATGCCACGTGATGACAATGCCATTGTCGAGATGTCACTCAAGCTCGCTGAGATTTATGATCACCGCAAAGACACAAAGAAGGCTGAGCAGGGCTACCGCTTTTGCATTGATGCGCAGGAGAAAAAGTTGGAAAAAAAGGATTACTTAGATCGGCTTTCTGAGCTAAGTGATGTTGAAAAGGATACGTTGGTGCTTTGGGCACGTAGCACAGAGGCATTTGGACGGCATCAGCTGGAGCAGGGGAAAATTTTAGAAGCACAGAAGTGCTTTGAGGATGCACTTACTGTCTCTAAAACAGTTAATGGCATGGGTCACGAAGTTACTCTTTCATTGTTGAATGATGTTGGCACTGTGGCTTCAATGCTGCATGACTATGAGAGAGCTCTGAAATTGCTCAAAGAAGCAATTGCACTGGGTCGGGACATTAAGTCAAGCAATCTGGCTGTGTTCTATTGCAACCTGGGCGGTGTGCTAATGGAGGAGGGCCGGAGCTATGCAGAAGCAGAAGATGCATGCCGAGAAGCTCTGAAGCTGGCCAACAAAACAAACAACAGTGAAGCTGCAGCCAGGTCTCGTGACTGCCTGGAGGAGTTGAAGAAACGTGCACCTAGAGCAGTGTTTGTGAGGTGATCAACGACTTCTTGTGGCATTTCACTGCTGCAAAGTGTTCTGGTTCTGTTCTACTGTTTGCTTATGTCTCACGTTGCTGCAGGCTGGCATCAGTTGCACTGTCATGCAGTTGTATTTGCACTTTTGAGTTGCCACTTTGTTGATAGCAAAAGTCATCATGTGTTATCTAGTCACAAACATGTATCTATGGGGCAAGATAAATGGCTCCAAGAATAGCATTTATCCCAACTGTGGTACAGCTCTGTCTGGGTAAGCATATTTGCTTCTGGCAAAGACGTCTTCTATTTTCTTAGCCTGCACTGCCTTTCCTGGCCTTTAGAGTCTATGTGTTATAGGCACTGTGTGAAACAGGTGAAGTTATTGTGCGTAGATATATTTCCTTACTGAAAGCTCCTATCCGATGAAAGAATCCACCAAGACTAAAATTTAATGCTTGGTGCACGTGAATGTTCTTTCACTATTTTTCTGAGTGATATTTTTTTCATCAAGTACTAGCTGCATGTTGTAAACGTATGTACTTAAAATAACTGCACCGTATATTTTCACATTGCACTGTTGTAGTCGTTGAAGATGTGTGTATCTGTATGATGCTTTGTGTGACAAGTGTGGAAGCATGAGCATTGTTAAGCAATAAAGTTAGAAGCTTAGCCCTAGTGCTATCTTAGTCAGCAGTGACTTGCTTGCAAGCCAAGCGACAGTTTAAACAAAGAAAAAGAAAAATGATGTTCCAAGCTGTGTTATGATTAGAATGCCACTAATACATAGCTTAAAATTCAAAATGTGCAAATGCTGTGCTATATCTTTTCCTTTTGACTCTATAGGCTATTTTATGCAGACCTTGTGCTTACGGGTGACTCTAGCGTAATGCCATTATGGAATGAAAGTTAATTTGTATGCATGAAAGTGGTTGTAAAAAGACACGATCAGCATTTTATTTCATGAGCACATTGACTCTATGTCGAAGTGCTCATGTTGCAACCCAAGTTGTTTGTGGCACCCATGAACCAGAAATAATGACTTGCTGCTTAAGGACAGCCAATTTTATTTCCATATGTTATGTGCAAAATTCGACAATTGCTAAATGCTGGTTCAGCTTGAAGTGTGAACCCTGTGCCTGACTTTCTGGAGCAAATGTAGAAGCTTGTGCAGGCTGGCAAGTCACAGCACAGGCAGGCTTGATAGGTTGAGACAAATACAGTATCATATGCATGTTTCCTGTTCCCACCCTCATTTTATATGTGCTTACTGTTTGTGTTTTCATCACGGATTTAACTAAATGACATTCAAACCCAAAATAATTTTGTCTGTTTTTTGCAGTATAACATCATTTTGGTAGTGGTGGACCATCTGAATTAGTGCTTGTTTTTTGCAGAAAATTGAGGCGCTACTTTCTTTATGGTAACAGGCAGCGTGAATTGTGGCGCTACTTTCTTGGCCTGTTAGGTTCAGGATTGTGTGATAAATCACTATTTTGAGGGATATTCTGTTACATATATTTGAAAATGCCTCTGCTTCACATTCATGTGGATACTGCCATAAAAAGTTTCATTAGTGTAACTTTATGTACGCAGCAGGTGTCAAGGTTCTACTGTTTATGGGTACTGAAAAATGGAAAATAAATGTTGATCACTATTCTTCTTACTGGCAATTGGGGATCCAAAGAATGCATCACTGTTTATTTCGGTATGCCACTTCACTCTTGAGTGTTTGTGTAACACTGTGCTGATTTGCTAATAGGCTTGGTCAAAGTAAACATGAACAAAAGCTAATGCTGGCTGACATATTTGATGGCATGCACACTTCATATTTGTTTTCTAAGTAGTCTGAAAGCAATAGCATACCTTCCAAGTTTAACGATTTTACTGTACAATGCCCAATTTTTAGAGCTTGTTTACTCATACTGACAAGAATTTTACTATGTTTACTTCATGTTGATTTAAGGGCAAGACTGATTGTAGAAGAATACCATTGCCGGCTGATTTTTTAGAGCCTGATTTTTCGGACCCCCTTGATTCCTACCCGCCGTGGCATCACCCTCTCATAGAACCTATCTATAACAGCAACCAAAAGTTCAGCCACCATTAGGTGAATATTTTATGAGTTAAAACTTCATGAAACATTTCCAAGAGTGCCTGTTCCTGCATTCCTGCAGAACAAGTCTGCAATTTTTAAAATAAACAGTCAACATCCTGAGTGATAAAACAGGTTTTAGTACTTTTCACCAAATTTTAGTATTTCTAGGTTCTGACAGCAGTATTTTTCATATGTTAAGGTTGGCAGGTGTGCAGTAGTACAAGTGTCGGTGCCATATATAAATTGACCAGTCATATTATAAATATTTTTATGCACTTTGAAGTGTAACTGTTCCGAATGATAAAAAAGAAAAAAAAAATCAGAGGACACCTAAGCACTTCTTCCAATGCGAAAGCATTAATGTCCCATTGAACGCAATTGAGCGGTCCTTCGAGTTATCCTCGCGGGCAAGCGAGCGCATTGCGATGCTTGGCCAACGTCTCCTGGATAGCAGAAAGCCGGTGCATGATGTCATGCTACCTTGCCCGACTGCCATAGAATCTAATGGGGACGCTCCCGAGTAAGCTGCAGTGATTTTGACGTCACCGCTTTCGTCATGCCGGGCTTGGCAATGGCAATTTCAGTCAAAGTAGCATGACATCATAAAGCAGAGTGTACAGGCCTGCAATGATTTGATTTGGCCTTACCGAGGCACAGTCAGAACGCAGGCGAGAGCGTGCGCGGACGAGGAACGCGCAGATAACACAGGCTTCAGAGAGCGAGGGTGATGTGGCATTGCGGCGATGCCCTTTGCCCTCATGCAACAGCTGGCGCGCTATCGCCGCAGTAGGTCTACCCCGTCGCCCACTCTGCTCCGGCGAGGCTTGCTCGTGACGTGGCATCGCAGCCAATGGGAATTTAGGTGCCATTTTTCGCTTGTCCAGACGACAAGGCTTTTTTGCTCAATGTGCCATTTGACGCTTTCGCATCAAAATTGCTTGACCAGGATCTGTCATACAGGATATATTTGTACTGTAGTTATTTAGTGAGCTGAAAATGTTTGTGGTACCTTGGTATTGTGGCACTCAGTTTCTGCTGCTTGCATGGCGTGCTCATTAAAGTTGCACACCTACTTTGCATCCTCTCTATGCTGACTTTACCTATAATGCAAAGTAACAAGGAGTAACAATGAAGAGAAATGCATTGCACTTAGTTTTTATGCATGGTTGCATTTAAGGGACACTTAAGAGAAAAATTATTTCTTCTATATCAGGTAAATTACCCTTCCACAATGCCAAAAACACCACTTTTACCGTGAGAAGATGCTTGGTAAGCCAGAAAAATCGAAAAACACAAAGGGCGGGTCGCGACGCTGTCTTGAAGTTCCCCCCCAGCTTGCCATGATGCCATAGGTTTTGACAGCATCTGCTAGGGCCCAGTTAATTTTTTTTGCAGTAAAGATAGACTAGATTGTGTTCTGAATATGGCAATTTTCGTGAACTTTTACTAAGCTAACGCGACCCAAATACGAAAAAGTACTTTGAAATTTGTGACGTCACACTGACGTACTGGCATCGGGGTTTTAAGCATGAAATTCAAAAATGAAACTTGAGCTTCATGTTCTCATGTAATAGTAAACCTGTTATCGCAAAATTAACAACACAGGTTTCAAAGAATGGTTTATCAGTCTGAATTGATACATTTTTTTCGCTTTAGTGTTCCTTTAAGGATGTGGTGGTGGCCTTTGTAGGGGAAAGGATAGGGAAAGAAAGAATAAAACTTAATAAATGCAGCAACTAAAGATGCTGTGTTTAATTTCAGGAAACAATCTTTTGCTGATTGCCATCCTTTACAATCCACTCATTTATCTTTCATTAGGGTGATGGCCTACACTGTGGACGTGTGTGCATTTTTGACCATGGACACACATAAATTATGTGGGAGCTGCAGTCGAGCACTGACTGAAAGCTTGTATATTGGACTAAGCCAATTAGTTTTGCTCTAAAAAATGGTTATCTGCTTCAAAAATGGCCAACAGAATTTCACCATCTGCATTACGCATTAGCATTACACTCTTTGAAGTGCTAGGAAATATGTCTGTAAAAAGGGCATTATGATGCATGACCAAACATGCAGAGGAGCACTGCTGTGGAGGACAGCACTTGTAGTCTCAACGTAAATATAATCCCAGCTGAGGTACAATCTCAGTGTTGAATCAAGACCAAAATTATATGCACTTGTCCTGTCAATGTTTCCTTGTCTGGTGGTGTGTTTTTTTTTTCCCACAGGCAATTATGCTAACATTAAACATTTACAGAACACAGTGCCTCTTTATTCTTTATTTTTGCTTCAGTGGAAGCTACCACGTAAAAATGCAAACACTGCGTTTGTGAAATGGGACATGCCAGATCTGTGATCGCAACGGTTACAACCATGATCAGGTGTCGTGCGGCAAGGAATGATGTGGTTAGTCATGTGGGGCTGCACCCACAGTAAGAATATTAGAATTTTTTTGTCATGATTGTGCCCATAGTGACAGGAAAAAAAAAAGAAATGTTGCTCATATGGTATGTATTTTGCATAGAGCAGTCTTTATGAATTTCTTCGGGACACCACTGTGCAATGAAAAGCCGCCAGAGCTAATGCAGTAATTTGGTTCTGATCTTCCATATGTCACCACTTCCCGTTTATGCAGCTGTGAACACAAACGTAATCCAGTGCATTTGCTCTTCATTTAAAAAATAATGGTCAGTAAAGTACTCTGCATGACTCATGTTGTAGTAATGTTGAGTAGGTATGCTGAAAACTATTGTGCTGTTTGAAAGTAGTATGTATTCTGGCAAGTGTATGGAAATAAATAATGATAGTTTATTTGTGTTTGTCATTGTACCTCAAACTGAAGAAGAAAATCCAGCATTTCCAACTGAGCTAAATAGACGATGGTGGAACTAACCACAGCGGTGCCGTTGTAACACTGCAGGACTATCGTTCGGGTTAGGTGGAAAAGCATCCGTGGGGTGTGGTGTCGGTACAAGTGCACCTAGGTTGCCCTGTAACTTTCAAATACAGCAACCCTCAAAGTCCATAAGTGCGACTTCCTTGGGAACAATTAGCTGCCCTTTGAGAATGAAGAGCAGAGTTGCCGTTAAACAAAATCCAGCAGTTATATTTTTGTGTGTTTGCACCTCATTTGTCCATGACAGTACACAACATTTGCATTGGCGATTTTGTGATGGCAGTAATATGGTGGTGAAATGTTTTAGACAGCCCATTGCTTTCCACTGCATAGGTGAAGCTATGTGGAAGAGCTGCTAAATGGTGTCCTTTTTAAGCAGCCGCCTATACTGCAAAATACAGGGATAAGATCATAAAGATTTTTGTGGGACATGAAGTGCCCTGTTTGTAGGCTGATTTACTAAAATCCTGAACATAGGCTACTGGTTAATGCTATGTAAAGTTTTATAACCCTTAAGTTCCTAGGCTCAAATTATACTTTTGCTGCCCCCACCATGGTGGCATAGTGGCTTTGGAATTGCGCTGCTAAGCCCAAGGGTGTGAGCGAATCCCGGCCACGATGGCTGCATTTTGATGAGGGCAAAATGCAAAATTGCCCATGTACTGTGCATCGGGTGCACATTAAAGAACCCCCTGGTGGTCAAAATTAGTCCGTAGATTCCCACTATGGCGTGCCTCATAATCATATCATGGTTTTGGCACGTAAAACCCCTAACTTTTTAATTTACTTTTGCTGCAAGTTCGTACGAATATTGCCAGAGGCGATTCCTGTTCATCTATGTCACAGCTGGTATTGCTGTGCATGCAGGAAAGGAACCATGCTCATCAACTCATTTTATGTGCAATTCAGTTGGCACCTCATTCATGTTGTTTGGAAGTTTACATTTATTATGATGTGTTCAGACAATAATAGTACAAAATTTGCATGTGGATAGAGGAAAAGCCTCTCCTTTTTGGGAGTAGTAGTGGTTTTTAATATTTCTGGTAAGCAAAAACCCAGAACAATGTACTTTCTAAAAAGATGTACAAGTAATTTCCACGTCGGTGTGTAAACACAAGAATTATGTGTATTATGAGGACTTGTTCACTTTTCTGCCAGAAAACTTGGATAGGATGCACTCTTTAAAGGGGCCCTGAAACACTTTGTACATAGTAAGTAAAAAATTAAATTATGGGGTTTTACGTGCCAAAACCACGATCTGATTATGATGCACGCCGTAGTGGGGGACTCCAAAAATTCTGACCACCTCGGGTTCTTCAACATGCACCTAAATCTAAGTACACGGGTGTTTTTGCATTTCGCACCCATCGAAATGTGGCCGCCGTGGCCTGGATTCGATCCCGTGACCTCGTGCTCAGCAGCCCAACACTACTAGCCACTGAGCAACCACGGCGGGTTACATAGTAAATAAACATTGCCGATCTGTACAAGAGGCTCCCATGAACATGTGAGCCAATTATTATTGCACCGCATGCTGCAGGGAATTAACAATCTCATGTCAAACATAGTGAAAAATCGCTTGCTCCAACCTTCACAGTGTCGTCATAAGCAGCGAACCCCACCAACAGCAATTCGCTGATTTCGTGATTGCAAGAACATGCTTAGTAATACTGTTATTGCTAATTTTGTGGTAAATAAATATATATATGTGTCTGCAATCTCAAAAAGACAGAAAAAGCGTTTCATCTTTGCACTGCCGATCTACACACAACAGTTGCACATAGCTGCATGGTATTCAAGAAAGCAACTTTTGGGCAGAGCCTTGCCCCATTGTCACCTCCACTGTGTAGCTTCCGGCGTACTAATGGAGACGAAAGGATAGAAAAAACTGCTCATCGATGCAATAACTATGTCTAACTCGGCTTATACTGAAGGATTTGAAAACTTCTTGTGGCAAAAGGTTTATAAGGCAATGTCCTTTAATACTGAGGTCATTCTATTATTTGGAAAAGTGTTTCAGGGTCCCTTTAAGTACATGTTTTGTGCGTTTATGTGTACCAATGTGGCACCACAAGCATTTTCGCATTCAACAGCCATCAAAATGTGGCCATTCTGGCCAGGTATTCTGCTTGGCAGCAGAATGCTATAGCCATTAAACTACGGGCACGATGGCCTATTCATATAGGGATACGTCGGCATGAGATGCTAATGCAGGGCCAGACCGATTATTGCCAATAGGAAACTTATAGCAAAAAAGAGCGCATATGAGACTGCGATGGAAAGAAAGGACACATTTACCTGCCCCCATTCCATTTGGACTCTTGCTACACCTCAACAACGTTTCGAGATGACCATCCTACTGGAGGAAACTTGTGCATTTGCACTAAGTAAGGCTTGGTTCCTATTCAGCATTTTACCTTTTTCTTCATCCATTTCTAGTGTTGTTTCAGCTTAATGAAACTAGCTCTGCTGCACACTCCCTCGTAATTATGAGCAGCTTCATACAGAAAGCAGAAACTAATCTTGCACCAATAAAAGTTTTTGAGAGTTAATGGCTTCCACAGGTTGGTTTGCTTGTGACGTTTGATACTCCATAGCCTCGTGCATTCTTGAAGGGTCATGCATGAACACTTTGATTCTACGTAACCTTCACTGTTTATGCATCACACGTATACATCTCCTGTTAGCCCTGTCTAGAGCGCAGGAAAGATGCACATTTGTGTGTTTGTGCTTTCTATGAGGTGTGCTGCTATTTCAACACAGCTTTGCTTCTACACATGTGCCACCAGGGCAAGCTTCGTGAGCTGGCAGTCGAAGGGTATGCACGGTCACAGGAGGGCACTTTCATTACGCTACCTAACAAGTGCTATGGCTACCTCGTATTAAGGTTGGTTTGTCAAAGAAACACAAGACAATTAGTATTAGTAGCCTACTCACCTGGCAGTGCATACTAATAAAAGCATAGTATTGAAGCTGTGGCACCTGTAATAGATAGCGTTGATATCTATGTAATACACTCTGTTATCTTCTAGACAGGAGTGATGGATGCTGCACATTATTCCTTTCACAGGCCCACGTCTGGAGCACTTTAAATTCGAAATATAGTGCCAAGACTAATGGCACATACTGGACCTGACACTGCAAGAAGCAAAATGTCTTTTTGGTAGTGCGAGCTCAGAACTATCTTGAGCAGCAATAGAGAGTTCTAGATTAGGGGGGCCCCCTACGCTTGCATCCCCCTAATCTAAAACTCTCTATTGTATGCAGAACTTTAGACAAGTGCGACTGAGGCAGCGAACTGTCATGTGCAGTTTAGCTACTCGCTGCCCTTCACGTTGCACACATGGAAACAGAACTGGAAGAGATTAATTAAGAACAATGGGCTAAAAATATATTTCAGAGACATAGTACATTTCTCAATCTATTTTCAGTGTATGCCAGCATACGCAGAAAACCAGCACAAAGGAAACTAGTATCTGTGGATTTTAAACGTGCAGGTCAACACAATGTGATACCTAGATCACGCACACACATTACAAAACCAGATCTCTGTTCGCAAAGCGTTGTACACTGTCTCGCACTGATAGGTGTCTCTAGCCGTCCACGTCAGACTACAGGGTAGCATGTATTGTGCTGTGCACGAATGTTTCCGAGTCGAAAAAAAGTGGCTTACGGGGCACAGCGCGACTCCTGTGAATCGACCACTTTGAAGATATCTGCCAGCTGTTGGATAACGTCACCAGGATCTACACGGCCCTTTGACAGTGCTCGGTGTCTATGCCATTCATCGTTGGCAAGCAATAGGGCATTCCACCCAGCACTTTTTGCAGCCAGGTAGTCAAGCTCGACATTATCACCTACGTGCAGCGCGTCAACAGGTTTTAAGCGCTCATCGCTGCTTGCACAAATTAGAGCCAGTGAGAAAATGTCCTTAGAGGGCTTTTGGACTTTAACCACAGCCGATGCAATAACAAAATCAAAGTATTGCCGCAATCGAAGACCGGTCAGAATGCTGTCCAGTCGCTCGTCAGTGTTCGAGATGACGCCAAGTTTGCGACCCGACTGTCTGAGCCGCTGAAGAGTTTCAACCGTGCCTACGTTCGGTGCCCAGCATTCAGGCGTCCTGTACGATTCGTAAAGGTGCGTTGCGATGGATGTCATGACAGACTCGCTGATGGTGCCTGAACCGGAGAGCGTTCGGTTAACGAGCTCAGCCCACCATTGCTCTGATGTCATGCCGCTGTCACAACCAAAATTTGGATGCTGAGCCACCATCCGCTTAAACTCAGTCTTGAACTTGTGATTTACGTGATGCGGATCCGCTGGTACTCCGTAGAGTTGAGCAACCCCAGAATAAGTTTGTCCGACTGACTCTTTGTAGCGCAACAGCGTGTTCGTTGCATCGAAGGTGATGAGGCGCAGACGCGACACCATGTCGTCTGACACATCTGACAGTCTTGCACGCTGTTTCACGTCGTAAAATGAAAGTGACAGTAGCAAACAAGAAATCAGAAATACGTCAGCAACACCGAATAGCCACAATGAATGCAGCAACGCAGCTGTCGCCACGACGAGCTCGTGCACAAGCTCAAAAGTAGTGTTCGCGTTGGATTGGATTCGGTTGCGGGAGTCACAGAACAATCAGCTGCGTGTCGGCTGCGCATGTCCAACTCAGCTTCCGGTGCCAATTGTCTCGTATCGATGTGCGATAATAGGGCTATGACATTTTACCTACACTTAATGCAGGATCGTGTAGACGAGTGTAGTGCAGGCCAGAGGGCCTTTTGTAGTACTTTATGGTGTACTTGGCCAAGGCGCTGACTTGGCTGACTGGATTCTAGCCAGTCAGAGTAGATTGCGCGTCGTCTTCTGCATTAGCAGACGAAAAGCGCCTGACTACGCACTCTTGGCACTTCGCCTGACTTCGCATCCACTATAGCTGCGTATATGCCCGTGCCTGAAGAATAAAAGCCGATGTACTAGTTTTCTTTCAGCAACAAATTTACACAAACTGCAGTAAATACATCGCGAATTCGCAGCGGATGAAGATAACTTCGATATATGCATATAACACAGCGCGGAGTCTGAAACAGTCTGTCCGTGAGTAATATAATTTTATCTTCTTGGAAGATAAGCTCATCTTCCTTTGTGACACACGGCCGCGCCAGCACTTTGCTTCCCGTCGCCACAGCGTAGCATGGGTCGTGAATATTTCACTGCGCCTGCTCGAAAAAAGGTTTTGCACTCAGCCGCTGCACTGTTCTAGCTCAAATTTTGCAGAAAGATCGCATTTTGGGGTCGAATTCGTTTAGTATAACACTTACTATAGTCAAATGCCTGGTTTTTAAGAAAAAAAATGGATGAATGGATGGATGGATGAGGCTGAACCCTTTACACCGGGCGGTGGCATACGCCACCTAGCCATGACTATTAACATATTTTGTACTTTGTGGTGGGTGAAATTTCACCCCTGCCTTGATTTTATCCACCAATCAGAAACCTCTGTTTGGTTATTTCTACCCGCTTAATATCTATTTTGCCTTCACTGTCCCTAAACCCCAATGCTTTGAAAAAATCAGCCCCATTGCCTTGCACTGTAGGGTTAAGCCCTTTACAGAAAAGTATGAGGTGTTCAGCCGTTTCCTCTTCTTCTCCACACGCACAGCACAACGTGTCTATACCTTGGTACTTGACTCGGTACATCTTAGTCCGCAATACTCCTGTCCTGGCTTCAAACAACAAAGAGCTTCCCCTAGAATTATCGTAGATATTTTCTTTGGAAATTTCTTGCTTGAAAGTTCGGTATGTTCCCAGTGCTGATTTCGTCTGCATCCCTGTTTTCCACAGACCCCTCTCTGTTTCCTTAACCTTTTTCTTAACCGCTGTTTCCTGGTATGCACCCCTCCTGCAGTCCAAATATTTGATTGACAGTTTTCTGGTCAGCTTCCTCCATTTTGTATCAACATTCCTCATGTACAAATAACTGAAAACTCTCCTTGCCCACCGCTTTTCTGCCATTTCTCTCAATCGCTCCTCAAATTCTATCTTGCTGCTGGCTTCCCTGCCCTCGAATGACGTCCATCCCATGTCACCCTGTACCCCCTGATTTGGTGTATTTCCGTGTGCTCCCAGAGCCAGTCTACCTACCCCTCGCTGCTTAACTTCCAACCTTGCTCGAACCTCTGATCTCATGCACAGGACCGCATTGCCGAAAGTCAGCGGGCATTGAGTCGGATATCTCGGAGCACAGACGTGCTAGAAGAATTCTTCCAAGTGAAACTGTGTAGGAACACGACTGTCTCTAACTTTTGAATACAAACTTACTGCAGGGAATAAAAAGTTAATTATTAAATTTTAGGTAGCTCGGCTGCTGATAGCGATAATTATCATCTACTTTGTGTCCCCCTGGCCACGTAACTTATTTGCACAGGTGGTCTTCGCGTGCCTCCCTTTGCCTGATATTAAGAAACCATAAAGCTTATATTTTGAACACCCGGTGTATAGTAACTCGGCATGACTATAGATGTCTTAAACGGTCGCTTTAACTATCCTTCGACCGGTGTCCTTCGTCGAGCTGTAGATTTCGATGACAACCTAATTAAAAATGACGACCCTGTCGGCCTGGTACTACTGCCAAGCTCAGTGGAGCTGAACCGAACCTGCAGCGAGTGACGTGAACTTAGGTTCACACGTCTACTCTGCTGGGACATAAAAACACCCACTCCCGACCAGAGCGACTTCATTAGCAAGCTATTAGAGAAACAGCATGAATTTTTTTTAAAGCGAATCTGTACATGGCTAGGATTCCATGTTTTTTTCGTGTCCGTGCGTCAAAAAAAAAAAAAAAAAAAAAAGCGCGCGGCGATTCCGGAGACAGTGCAATACCGGGCCGACCCGCGGTGGAGATGAAGCAGGTTTCAAGCACTCTGCCCCTAAAAAAATAATAAATAATAATAAACGCAACAAATAAATCAAGATGCATTGTTTCAAGTCGATGGGTATACTGGAATCGTTTGTGAAGAGCACATGGACTCACGAGCAGGAGGCGTACGCAAGGACAAAATGTATGTACAACCATACACCCTTGACTCGCAAGCGGACAATGCCACCTACTGTGGGGATGTCTGTGCCGTGCAAACGAAAGATGGAATTGTGATATCCACTGTGTATGCATCTCCTGGCACACACAAGTGTGATATCGATAAGTTCATGACCACTCACTTTGCATGGGTTAGCCGTGATGACACTACCCCTGTGATCATCGGTGGAGAGACTTCAATGTGGACATTTCAAAACCAGACAAGAAATGGTTCACTGTGTTTGTGCTAGAAGAGTTTGGTTTGAAGTGCCACACCAATCCAAGTCACTCAACCTCTCAACAATCTGTCTGAGGTTGTAACCGAACCAATCAGTGTATATCACAGTAATCACAAAGCTATCGTCACTACCATTACCAAATGATGAAAATAAATACATGTACCCCTGCCTAACACTGTGTGATGTGCTACAGCTTCGCTGGTCATCCAGCTTCACAGAGTGGTATGGCTCCTCAATTTTTTTTCCCTCCTTCGTGGGAGACAGTTTCCGGAGCCTGAGGTCGTCGACATGCGCATCACTCTATAGCACCTGAAACAAGCTTTTTCTCCTATTTCATTTAAGCCATTGTGTAATCATTACACAATGGCTAGCCACCCAGCCACAATCACGGCAATGAACCGGAAGGTTCATTGCCGTGATTGCCGTTCATTGCCGGCGGCGTTGCCTTCCAGTCGATGCTTAAGTAAAGGCTGCACTGCTTCTTGTGAGCCTTGAATGTCCTAAGTGTCAGGAGCAACGAGGGAATCCAGGAAGCACCCTCCACGAACCGCTTTCCGTGACTATGCCTCTAATGTGAGCATTCAGGCTTGTGCGTTTTTGCCGCGAAGAAGACCGTTGGCACTCTCTTCTCGCGTTTCCTTACCTCCTTTCCCTGTCTTTCAAGGTTAAGATGATTCAGTAAGTTTTGGACTACGCCTTACACTGCCGGTTGAACGTTAAGGCTCAACTTCTGCCAGGGGCGTATCCACGAAACGTTTTCGGGAAGGGGGGAAGGGTGCACGCACCTGGTTTTGCCCCCGCCTGGCCACGCCCCTGAATTTTGCGTATAGACAGTAGTTAGCAGAACAACCGCCTTATTTATCCAGCTGGAAGTAGTTTGAGCTCGTTCTTCTCGAAGTGTTTCTTGTGTGTGCCAGTCATATGAAGCCAGCAGACAATGAAACCAAGCAAAGCACAAGGTAACTTATTTGTTTTTAATTGAAATGTAGAAATCAGTAAGTAACGGGAAATGAAAGTGGACGAAACAACCTGCCACAGGTGGGATTCTAACCCCCATCCCCGCACCATGCATCGCACGAGTGGAGCTGCCTGTTGAAGATGAAGAAAGGAGACATTAACACTTGTGCAATGTGATGGAACAATACGTCCACAAGTAATGACGACAGCCGGATAGCGAAGGATCTGCATGAAGTTGACTTCAAGGAGAACGAGTTGGGACTACTGCAGTCGCATGAAGGAAACTGACTTGTGGATCGGTCAGCTGCGCTTTACCGGAAGAAAACCATAATAATATACGAATTGAATAGACACTTGGCGCTAAGAGATTCGACAGAGGCACTAAATCAGCGTAAAAAAACCCACAGAAGGGTTCATGAATATACAGCTATGAAGCCTGGATTTCGCCGTAGTGAAGGGGCGCTCTTTCGATTTGCCTTTGTTGACACAGGACACATGGGCGTAGACCGGGGTTATTTCTAACTATTAAAATGGTATACGCTACCATGTTACACTAGCACAAGCGAGGTGCATGTGATATTTTGAAGAAAGCGAAGCATGACGAATGACGAAGGAGCACCACGGAAGCGCTCGCACACAAGCACGTATACATGCTATATAGTAGGCCTGTAGATACATCGGACGGGACAAGCAAACGAAGGTCCATCGTTTGTTTTTCGTTGCTACGCGTCAGTTAGTACGCGGCCAACTTGTCGCGAAAGTTTGATGGATGAGGCACGCAAGCGGCGCAGCCTTGTCGGTAATTTCCGCATTAACAACTCGGCGTTGTAGTGGCAGGGGGCCCCGCTCGGAGGTTCTGCTGCTTTTCTCTTCTTTCTGATGCAGCCGCTCGTTCGACTGCACACCCTGTCGAAGACATAAAACTGACCATAGTCTGCAGGGATGGAAACGAACTGTCACTCTGCTAAATACACCCGTAAAAACTTAACATTGTCTGCTATTCAAGCTGATGTACTATTAGACCTGCAAAACGGACATTTAGACGAATACAGGCGTGTTTTTCTGGCAGCACAAGACAGCGTGTTGCGGTAGACAACTGCGCCTGCGAGGCCTCGTCGAAGCTCGAGCGGGTGCCACCGCATGGTTCTTCTAAAGATCATCGTGTTCCCTCCCTGAGGCGTCCCCGAGGCGCATAACGAGCTTGTGTGGCGAGCCGCATATGTAGGCGACGACCTCGTTATCAGGCCGCAGACCGTTTTGACGCTGGCGAACCCGTTCGGGGCGGCGTACCTTCCGCCGCGCGGTTCCCGGAACTCGGCGGGTCTTCCGCGGGCTCGTCCCCGCTGCACGAGCCGAGTTGCTCTCATGCGGCCTCACATGAGCGAGTCGATGCAGTCTTCCGACGACGGTGCTATGAATGCTTCGAATGCCTCAAGGGCGGTAAATGCAAGACCAACCCCACTCACATCAATCGGTTCTCTTCGAGACGTGCGTTATAACTATAGCGTGTGCACGCGAATAGTATATAACTACGCACGCACGCACGCACTGATCAGAGCAGAGCAGGGGTGTACCTCATGGGCCTCTCCATATAGCTCAGGGTTAGCATGCGCAAAGTGATATATCCAGCGTTGCTCCAACCTATGTCTCGTCTGTTGTACGTGCCATTAATTATGAAGGTGGCTTTGAGGAAATGCAAAAGTAGACCTTTGAGGAAATGCAAAAAAGTAGACACGAAGCCCCCCCGTCTCATAGTTTTACAGTCACAGTCCTAGCACACGAACGTTGCGAGGATGGACGTCCTTCGTAGGCAGGTAAGCCACCAACAAGTAACAACGAGCACCAGTGAGTGTACCGACAAAGCACGATTGGAACAGGTGCGATGAAAATCACCCTCCTCGTGAATCCAAGTCTGCGCGAGAGTAATAGCATAGTTCCCGTTAACTGTAGGTCCCTCGTGTGAAATGGAGCGTGGAGGGCTGAAGTGACGTGGCATCTTCTCCTTCGTTGTCTGCAAGCCGCACCATGTTTTAACCGCCTCGGATTTTATTTATTTATTTATTTGAAAGTCGGCCCCCTGCGGGGCCAATATAGTAGCGGGCTGCATTATTTGCATTAGAATATTCTATACCCCAATACCACAACATACAATAAACCCATCCAATAAAAGAAAGGCAGTTTCACCCATATGCGAAGCAGTGACGTGATAGCTAGCGCAATAGTGTATGCAGAAAGTCTTGCATTGTTTTGTCTGGTATCAGTTGGATAAAACGTTCGCAGCTGTGCGGGCGAGCTATCTCTTTTCGAGAAGTAGCAGAAACAGAAGAAGAAGTACAACAAGAATGAAAAGGAGAAGAAATATTTTAGTCAATGTCGACTGTAATCCTTGACGTCTTCGTTTGTGGACGTGGCGCTCTCCGGTGGTGGTGAAGTGGAGGGAAGACGCGGCATTTAAATTCCCCCTCTTCCCTGTACTGCATTTCTTTCTTCTTTTTTTTATCACATGATTTGCCACACGGCATATTATTGAAATAAATGCGTGCAATCCTTCTTAGTGAAGAAGCTGCAAAAGTACCTTGTGCTACTATTGTCCATAATTAACCGTTCGTGATCTGTGGGCTGGTCTGTCCGTATCCCTGCCCCTCTAAGAACTTTTTCTCCTGTGGCCTTCGTCCCTGGACACAGCCTTTCACTTCTTACCGCTGAATTTCTAAAAATTATTTCACCTCGGTGGTGTTTTAAAGATTAGCTGCAGAGCGAGGCGTCAGCCAATCAGCGCATCAGTAAGCTTTCTATAGGCGTATTATTTTCTGTGTCCTCAGAAGAGGAGCAAAATTATGCGCAGTAAGCTTTTCAAGAGCTGTTTCGAGTGGTATCGGTTGGAGTAAACATTCGCAGGATGCGAATGAGAAGAAAACTTTATTTGTGGAGATGGTGCTTTCCATTGGTGAAGCGTAGTTACTGTAAGGCTCCCTTTAAGAGCTTATACAGTAACTCTAGTGAAGTGGAGAGACATGATTACAAATACAAAATGCAACAGCTGCACTTTGCCCCCGCTATGACGTCAATCACGACTATATGTAAAAACGGTTACAGAGCCTCCCTTGCAGTTAGGACATGTCACAGGAGGTCCTTATCAGCTACCGATCTAGAAGTATTTGCGATTGGTAACGAACCCGAAGCAATGAAAATCTCAGAATAACTACTACAGATTGCAAATAAAGGTATCTTCAGCAATACGGCTTGTCGCTACATTGCTTGAATGCTAACCACATAAAGCTCGACAGTCATCGTGAGATGGGTTCTGCCTAATTTTTTCCTGACTGTCATTTTGTGGGACCGTAGCTCGAATCAATGCGGGACACTGCGTATGTTTCCTTTATAAACATCTCGCAAAGCAATTTGGGATTCCTGCGACGGACACCAGTGGACACCGGCGGACATTAAGGCATCAAGGGGAGTGAGCGCACCACATCTTTCGCGGTGAAACACTGCGATACAATGCGATACCTCAAAGGGAGTCACATATGGTGCTTGTCTGTCGCACCAACACAATAAGCTGAGAGAAACACATGTTGAGAGAACTTGGTGCGTCAACGGTCAAATGAGACATGTCTCCAACAGCGCAGAAGCTTACGTCCGAAATTTCCCATGGCGCACAACGTAATCCGCGTACACTGTTTTCAACGTCTGCCGCAGCCAAGAAAGAAAAGGAAAAACAATACCGTGTCCTCGCGGTGTTATACCCCCTGTCTACACGGTGTCCGTTCATTGTGCCAAGCGTCTTTGCGCGTCTTAATTGCCAACCGGCAGCAGCGGCCCATGTGCGACTTGTCCGCCTGCCGCCGCCCCCGTCGAGTGTTGTTGATCCCCGGCGCGGGTGCCGCTCCGAATCGCGGAGGCGGCCCATTGTCCGCCACGTTCGAAATCACAGCTAGGCGCAGTGTGGAAGGCGCGTTCCGCCGGCGCATGTCACCTGCTGCGATCGCTAGGGCGAACAATGGCTCCGTTTTCTCCTCGCCGCGCCCCCTTTGTTGTTGCCAACCTCGGTTCTCGCTCATCGACGCAGGCACCGGTTCGACACGGTCCTCCGAGACGACCATCGAGATCGCAACGGCGACGTCCAGATGCTTGTCTGCGTTCGTGTCGGCGCGACAAGAACGCAGACGGCCTTCCCGCGCGTGGTGCTCGTTTTCAGCGTGGCAGCGACGTGGTAACCTCGCGACTCCGTCATCGTATGCGCCTTTGCGATCGCGGGCCGTTCTTGGCAGTTCTAAATAAAGTTTACTATTACCACTATATACTACTTGGCAGTGAAATGAGCTTTCCGTTTCTGCTACACTGACTGGGCAATGGCACGAAATGATTTTGTCAGTCAGGGTACACGCACGCACGCCTGCATTTCGAGAAGGTAAGCGCTACGCCTGCAGGGCTATAGACGCGATGAAAACGCGAAAAGAAAGTTCGCAAAATGCTGATTCTGATAGCAGAATCAGGTATAAGCAGTGATAGATATCTCCAGATATATAATAACTATCTAAGTGAAGATGATTATCACAACTTCGCGGTAATCTTTGCTTTATTGCCCAACAGTTTTGGTCCACTGACCGAAACTGTTGGGAAATATATATATATATATATATATATATATATATATATATATATATATATATATATATATATAGGATGAGAAACGGTGGGCATGAAAAGAGGAAATGGTGGAATGCCTCTGCTCTATTGCAAAAGTGGCATAGGTTAGATACTGAGTAAGCGGATCGCTGAAGGTCGAAATTTCGTGACGACAGTCTACAGCGGAAGCTGGCCAATGATAGCTCAAACTGGCGTGGAATGTATTGCACTGTTACGTGCCTGAGGCTCTCACAGATGTCTCGTTAGTTTCCACTTTCATCTCTGCGTTGCTGCCTCCTCTAAGGTATGTTGTCGCTTTTGATAATCTTTCCACGAATACCTATTTTTGCCAATGCAACATGCGGTTTTTTACCGTAAAAAATACTTTGTGATCGAATCAGCAGCTTCATTAGCATACATTGATTAAAAGGCGTAAGGAGCTGCTGCCAATTTTCAATAGCAGAAATGAGAAAGTTGCATCATTGCGCGCGCGAGGGAGCGGCCGCCTGCAGGCTTGGTGTTCTTGACAGGTGCAGGCGTACGCAGTTGTCTGCGTATGAGTATAAGCCAGTATAATACTTTGTTTTCAGTATGTTCCGTTGTTTTTCGCCTTGTTGCTTCCCACGTATTAGACAACTAAGCGAGCCCACGAGCATGTGACGTGGCAGTCTCATGCAGTGATTTCTGGATCAAGAGAATGCGCTGACGTAAGTTCGCTATGTAGGAGTATGTGCTGCAAGAAGCCTCGACAGCTACATATATGGCGAGATGATA
Source organism: Dermacentor silvarum (assembly GCF_013339745.2). Classification (NCBI taxonomy): domain Eukaryota; kingdom Metazoa; phylum Arthropoda; class Arachnida; order Ixodida; family Ixodidae; genus Dermacentor; species Dermacentor silvarum. The sequence goes on from NC_051154.1 coordinate 146,814,720, forward strand.
GCTGCTACCGGCGTCCAAAGAAACAGATAGAACGACGCGCATCACGGAGTTCTTCAAACAACTGAACGGCGAAACCCACGGAAAGCGGCGATTTCAAGACCCCGAACCGGAAGAGCTTTTCGTTGCTTTGCGCCTGAGAACGTGGTGCAAAATTGAATATTTCGCTGTGGGAGTCGAGGCGTCCAAAAGACATGCCATCTCGCGCGGAATCAGCAAAAACGCGAGCATCGCTCCCACCTGAAAAGCGACGAAAGGCTCGGGTCTCCGAATCGACCGCAAGGATTCAGCGAAGTATGAAGTCACGGAGTTCAATTCCTATCTTGTATAAAGAGCGTACTATTTGCAGTTGCCGCGCGCCGGTGCTCCAGACGCGCCGTGGAGCTACACCTAATTATTTCACCTCCCCATGTGTATACATATGAGAAGCGAGTGGGAATGACTGCTCAAGGATTCCGCAGGCACAGTCGGCGCTGAGTTTCCGAACGAGCAAAATTTCTCCCAGCTCCCACTGCCGGCCGGCTGGCGTAACCGGAAGCTCGACGAGCGTGTCTTTCTGTCTGGATAACTCGTATTGTCGACCGACGCAAAGGCTGCTAGGCGCGCCCGTGGTACCTGTAATTCGGCAGCGCGCTGGCAAGAGCGTTCCCGAACAGCGAAAAAAAAAAAAAAAAAAAATCTTTCCGCGCCGTTGTTGCGGTCCGCTGGTACAAAGTGTCTCTCGGTGACCCACTCCGAAAAGTGTGGACCGACGCTGCTGGAGCTTGGCTACCGCGCAGGATGCTTTGTAACTAGAGAGTGCAGCGCCCCCCGGTTATTTCAACGAGCGAAGCCAGAAAAATGAGTCCTCGCAAAGCGTAGAACGTTAACAGCTGCCTCGGGCTCACTTTTCTCTCTATCTGGCTGCGGAAAGGTGAGCTTGCCGAAGGAAACGAAAGCAGTAAAAACGAAGAAAGCGTATATGTAGCAGAAATTCGTCGTATATATAGTGGTATGAGCTGAGCAAGTTACTTGAAAGAGCACGCATAGAGTACAGTTCAAGGCAAAAAGCGTTATGTCTGGAGAGTGTAAAATCTCAACATAAAGCGAACAGTGAGGCATAATAGCGTGAAAACTTCCTCGTTATGTGCTAGATCGAGTCACTCTATATATGTATACAGTCTAACGCCTCTACAACTAAATGAGCTTTATAACGAAGGATTGGTTATGCCCCGACCGAATTCCGATCTTTCATATGTATTGTGGACGCCCCTACAACGACGGGCACCACTATAAATTCGCCCACACAACGAAGGAATTTAGGCGTCATCGACAGCCGATTTGTTGCTTTATTACAACGAAAGCCACATACCGGTGCCAAGAATGCATTCTGCAAACGCCACTGCGTTCTGCACTACTGCTAACGGCTGCGCTAGCGACACACTTGATGAGCGTGCCTACGTCCACGAGTGTCGACTCGTACGCTTATTGTTGTAACACAGCAGAGAGTGCGACGGCTGACGAATGCATTGCACTTGATGACCACGTGATGATATAGCCGGAACTGACGACCGAGAACCTCTTAAAGCCATCTCGGGCGGGAAGGACGCGAATGTCAACGAAGGACAGCCTCGAACCAAGAATGTTCACGGCAAGGGAAGCGGCATTCGACGATCTGCAGCTTTACCTTGCGTCGCTTCCGTGCTTCTCCGCGGGGCATGCCGGGTACCTCGGTGCAAAATGTTCCACTGTAGTCGCACATTCCGTCAGATGAAGTGTGCACAAAACAATTAGCAACTTATTTCACTAAGTCTCTCTTGAATTAACGTCAAATAAATGTTTTCTCCGTTTGAACGTGCTTAGCCTGCTATATTCTGAGCGGTACGGTGCACAACGAAGTGGCCTGTATAATGAAGAATTTTGGAGGTCTCAAGCAGGCCCGTAGCCAGGCATGTACACGTGTTATATTTGTGCTTTTGTGACTGTTACGTAAGGACAATGTATTATTATTTGCGAAATTTCGTTTGGCTTGTGCGGCTATAGTACATATTAGTTTTTAGAATCAAGCCTTTACGCGGCTTTTACGGGCCTGATTCCCAGTCGTACGTATAGTAGTCATCCATGTACACTAAAGGTATAGCGAAGTTAAAATACACTAAGTTATGGCAACAATAAAATTTTTAAAATAAAAAAAAGGACAGAAGAAAGAAAGAAAAAAATATCTGTGACGTTCATGTGACATTGCTTTGGCTTTTTTTATTGGTATCTCCCGTAGGAGCTTTATGGATTTTTTTATTACTGAACTCTATTGACCTTAATTCTTGCAGTAATGTGTATATGTTCAATGCAATTTTCATAAGGGAGAGGGCGTCATAAGATACGGCAATAATTTTTATCGTTAGCCTGATGCCTTGTAGTGACGGCAAAATCATTATTACAGGACATTGCCGCAGGAAGAAGAGGTCAGGCTTACAAGAAAAATTGCTGTTGCTGGACCCCCCGCCAGGGTGGCTTAGCGGCTAAGGCGTTGCGCTGCTAAGCATGAGTTCGCGGGATCAAATCCCGGCCACAGTGACCGCATTTCGACGGGGGTGAAATGCAACATCGCCCGTTTACCGTGCGTTGGGTGCATGTTCAAGAACCCCAGGTGGTCAAAACTATTCCGGAGACCCCCACTACAGCGTGCCTCATAATCAGATCATGGTTTTCGCACGTAAAACCCCATAATTTGTTTTGTTTTATTAAAGCGAAAGCCTTAAGTGGCTCATGGGTCGAAAAATACGTTGTCCGGCGTTATCGAAAAATTGACCAAAATTCAATGACACCAAAACTGATGGTGCCACCCATGACCATTGGTGGGAGTCAAACCCACGACCTTTGGTGTTAATTAAGGCGAAGTAAAATAAGGCACGTATATTTAAGATAGAGTTAATTAAGGCACTCGAACCAAAGACCTTTGGTGGGAGTCGAAACCACGACATTTGGTGTAAATTAAGGCACAGTTAATTAAGATAGGGTTAATTAAATCACTAGAACCCACGACCTTTTGTGGGAGAAAACAATAGGAAGTAACAACGCATTCGAATGAGAATGTCAAAGTAATTTATTGAATGTCTCGTGAGCGCGCAGGCTTTCGCCTTCATCCTCTTTAGCGTATGCCAAAGTGACTGTAAACTTTTTCTTGCTGGGCCAAAATCGACTTTGTTGTGACAGGACGTCAGATCGCACAAGAGAAGCGTATGTCGCCGCGGTATAAATGTCCGACATGTAACGATGGCTAGGAGTCGTAAAATATGCGTCAAAAGTTTCTGCCGTTATCGCAGCAAAATGTCGGGCCGTGTTTTTCGACTAGGATATCATCATCATCTGATATTGTGAATAGTGCAGGAAGTATGGGAGGCAGGAAGGTTGTCCCCCTCCTCTGCGAACTGTATCGCAGGCAGTTCGATAAAGCCGTCATGCATGACATCCATAGCCTGTGTCACTGACTGCCCCCCTCTCCCCGACACCGAGACATGCCGGCAATATATACTACTGCGCTGAGAAAAATAATCGTGCAGTGAGCCTCCCCTAACCCCCCACCCCTTATCTTCATTTCTTGATGCTAGTCTGGCAACATGGGAACCGGCCATCGTATATCTCTAGGTGTTCTCGGAAAACTGAAATCACAAGTGGAGCATCGTGCCAGCTGTAGCAGTGTTGCCGACCGACTTTTCGAAAAGATCTTACGTGGCTGCTGAAAAAAGCCGACGTTACCCTACGAGGCCTTCGCCTTTGGCCCTACTGTTGTTTCTAAGCACTAATGTTTTCATGAAATACATAAGTGAGTAATTTTAGACCAGAAAAACGTCAATAATATGCGTTGTCTTAATGATCGGCCAAGCTTAACAACTTAGATCTACAGGAAATCTATAGACCGCAAGTAGACCTGAAGCAATAGGCCCACTACAGTGCCGGCTATCAATTAACTCATTCACGCTTCACAACCGGCATTAGTGGGGCTCGATCACAAGTGAGAATAACCTTCGGCGACATCCCGCTCTAGAGTTATAAGGTTATGCTGAAAACTAACCGGTATATCCCGCGAATAAACTCTGCGAGCAGAGCCTTAAACTTTTAATTGTTTTGTAGGATCGTAATTAAGGGCCGTGTATTGACAGAGATGGAATGGTCGCCTTAACAACTTTTGTCAAGAGACACTTTATAGACAGGGAATCGAATAAAATAAATAGTAAACTTTACGATTGTTGTCTAAGGCAGTCTATAGACTGAAAATATACAAAAAGCAATAAACACCTCATTGCATTTTGTCTATAGACAATCTATAGATTTTGTATAGCCAAAAGAACAAATCTGTGTAGAAAGGTGAATCAGTCTACAAGGAGTTTATCGACATTATATAGACTGTATAAATGCATTTTGTAAGCGTTTTATTTGTCAGGCTGTCCAAATAAACGACTACAACATAAAATAATTGAATAACGCGACGTCTTTTTAATTAACGAGGATTCTTGCAAGTTTCACCAAGCAGTCTTGCATGCCTAAAATTTGCACAAATCACGAAATGGTTGAAGTTTCTCTAGTACCAGCGAGAAAACTTTAAATTTTCAAAGCTAAGTGGCGTCTTGGGTAATGTTTTGAGTATTTTAATGGCCAAATACGCACGATTGCAAAGCGCAGGGCCTAGTAAGTGATTACCGCAGTTGTTAAATTTACTTAAAAAAGCGTTACGTAGCAGCCGTAACAAGCAAGCCATGAAAGCAGAAATACGATTTACGCTTTGAATACTTTACTTTCAGTACATTGTTTCTCAATGAAGTTTAATATTCTTTCTACGTTAATATTCGCACACCAAGCCAATAACAGCGAAAGCTGATTGTATTACGAAGTGTTTATCAATGAAGTTTAATATTCTTTCTACGTTAATATTCGCACACCAAGCCAATAACAGCGAATGCTGATTTTATTACGAAGTGTTTATCAATGAAGTTTAATATTCTTTCTACGTTAATATTCGCACACCAGGCCAATAACAGCGAAAGCTGATTTTATTACGAAGTGTTTATCAATGAAGTTTAATATCCTTTTTACGTTAATATTCGCACACCAAGCCAATAACAGCGAAAGCTGATTTTATTACGAAGTGTTTATCAATGAAGTTTAACATTCTTTCTACGTTAATATTCGCACACCAAGCCAATAACAGCGAAAGCTGATTTTATTGCGATAGCAATTATATGGACACTCAAAAGCAGATTTCTGCCGTCGGCGTCGCCGTCGCCGTCGCCGTGAGGTTCCGTACGACGTCAATGGAGATGAAATCGTCGCCGCGCGCCGAACGCTGTATGTGCGAGTGAAAGGGCGCGAGGGGCGCGTGCTTTCACGGGGAGTGAACGCACGGCGGAGAACAAACGCGCGTTCTGCGCCGTGCTCCCTTAAGGGCTGCAGAAGTAGGCGTCTCTTTCCTCCTTTACAATCACCATACATGTAGAGCAAACGCCCTTTCTTCCGACGCGCGAGAGGCCGTGGGGGAGGGGGGGGAGGGGGAGGGAAGGGAGGCGACGTTTAGCTGCGGCACCAAGTGCCTATTTATATCAGAGGCTCCGGCAACAGTCCCCAACGCCACACGCATTTTTAGCGAACGCGGGCAAAACGCCGACGGCGTCTACAACAGTTCTGCGTGTTGCCGGTGCTGCTGCATGTCCAAGTTTATACAGCTGATAAAGCTAATATCATTACTACGTATAGCTCTCTACAAATTTGCTATCGCAATTGATGCTTCGCCTTTCAGGTGAAACTGCGACAACTTTTTATTACGATGTGTTTATCAATGAAGTTTAATATTCTTTCGGCGTTAATAGACCTTTTCATCGGGCGAGGAGGAAAGGGCGCGCAACTAGCCTTTCCTCCTCTCTGGCTTGTGCGAGCCGGCGCGGCGCGGCTTGAATGTGTTGCCAGTCGCGCGCTGCGGAACGATTTGGAGATGTTTTAGCTAATTCTGAGTGCAATTTACGGGATGTCAGTTCTTACGAGGTCGTCGGACAACCACTGCGTAGCCTTTAGGCGCAGAAGTAGCTACGTATCTGGAAATTTCTCTTGGATGTGCAAAAATACGACGCGCATCATGAGCCGCGGTGTGTGTATGTGTTGTGAACTATGTGGGATGTATCGGTTTTCACTCGACGAAGAGTTGTGAAACATTTCCATCAGCCACTGGCATCATTCTCGCGCATTTTAAGTCTAGTAGACTTCAAATCACTATGTCTACGTTAGCCTCCAGCAAGAGGCCGAAGGCTTTGCTCAACACAGCGAACACTGCGGTTGGCAAACCGACATGATACACACAATTGCTTCGTGCTTAGATCGGCATTGCCTTTTTTGCCCTTTAAGGCACAATATACAAAGGGGATCGCATAAAGAGAATCCAACAGCTATTTGTAAGTACACAATTTCCGTAAGATGGGTGAATGCGTCGTAAATGACTGAACCTAGGAGACTGAAAAAAAAAAGTTCATATGTCCTCATTTTGCGGCAAAATAAAACAGAACACGGGATAACGACGCAATAAGACTCCGCATGGTCGTGCCGCATGCTTGGACCACTTTGACAATACCCTATATGGAACAAACAGATCTATAACACAGCATTTAGTACTACCTCGGGCGCTCGCACAGTCTGCAGCTGGTCGTTCGACCACTTGAAAAGTGTGATTCACACTGCACGGTATGCGATTATTATTAACCAAACTATTTTATTTGTAGGAGGAAACCTTGCCCAGCAAACAAAGCAGTCGCCCAGTGTATCTACACATAACATCTTGAACGCTTGTCAAAGTAAGCAGCACGACTTATTCTCCAGCAGAACGGTACCCACGCTGTTAGGATCGTCAAATGTTTCGTAACTACTCGTTGCAGCTAAACCAGAGCTTAGAATTACAGTGCTGAACAGTGCTGAGAATGCTGAAGTAAGGTAACATTCGTGAAACGAATTTTCAGAAATACCTAACTGATATCCGAGGCTGATTGTAAGCTCAAACAAACGCGCGCACCTCACACTGCATGGGTGCTTCGTCCGCCCTATACACCAGCATAACTCCAGCCGCTTGATTACTTTATTACGAAGTGTTTATCAATGAAGTTTAATATTCTTTCTACGTTAATATTCGCACACCAAGCCAATAACAGCGAAAGCTGATTTTATTACGAAGACGGCGTGAAGGTTTCTGCCTCCAAGTTTATCAGCTGATCGAATTAAAAAAAATGGTTTCCTTCATGCTGGGGAAGCAAAAAACCAACAAACTTGGGGGACACTTAAGCTTCGCCTTTAGGAGTGGAACGCGATAGCGGCAGTGCAGGGCTGAGCAATGGCTCATACCCTAGTAAGGCAGAGGCTACAAGCAGTTACTCATCAATGGTTCCTACCCCCGTAAGCAAGGAAAAAGGGGTTTGTGTTTCAGTTTCCGCGTAACACAAGTATGTTTTCTCATATGTTCAAATTGTTTTCTCGTGTATTCAAATTACAATCCGACGCTATAATGTCTGTAGGTTGTGTGTAAGTCGGACTTTACAAATTTTCTTACTCATTTTACTTTGAAAAATTCAATTAGTTCAGTAACGCCTATATGCGCCACGCGGAGGGCCTACGTGGTTGTGGCTCGGGATGCTTTTTTTCTGACGGACAACGCCGCCGGTGGCGGACGCCGACACAGGACTTTCTGCGACACGGCGCTCTTAACGCTGACGCGTTAATATTTCACTCACACTGATATAGTGCAATAAAGATTATATGAGCTGGGCCAAATTGTGGATATTTCTCTAACCTTACTTGTGGCCAGCCTCCTTACTGAAGTTCTCATTGGCTGGGCTGGTGCACGGGCGTCAGCAGATAGATGCCCCCAGCCAATCAGAACTTCAGCAGCAGACGAAATGGACATATCCACTAGGTTCACACTTACTATAACCCCCCCCCCCCCCCCCTCTCGAAACGATATGGTTGAATTTCGCCCCAGAGTGGCTTTTCCGTCATTACTAAAGTAGAAAGGCAGCACTCTGCACTCTTCAACCCCTTCCCCACTGGATTAGGCAGTAAATTGAGCATGCTTCAAAAGCATGGGTGGCGTGGTATCTCCATTGTGTCCCCGAAACTCATAGTTTGTGGGACTATGAGCATTACGAAGAGAGAGAGAAAACTGGCTGCCTTTTTTTTTTTTACCTTGACGGAAGGTGTCAGATAAAGGATCCAACAGGAAACTCGGGAATCTTTCACTTCAGCTGGCCAGTTTCTGCGAATGTGCCGTGTGCAGTCTTCGCATGGTAAGCGCATTCTAAAAGCAAGAGAACTTGCGTCTCCGCAAGGCCATTGTCACAGATTTGCTACTGTGGCACATACTCGTAGAATTGGCCAACAATGGGCGTACATGTATACCCAGTGGCAGGTACCTAATGGGCCAAGAATGGATAGCCCAAATGTGAGAAATCAAAGAAAATTAAAGCAGCCGTTGAGCATCATGCGCTCTTCCATTAAGGAGTGTGCACGTAGGCACGGCCTCAATTTCTACGCTTCTGCCCTTTGCAGGTGTGTGGGACATACCCTTTGTACGCTAAGAAAAATGATAACCGTTTGGCTCTGCTTCCGTGCCCGAAAGTGCGTGCTAATATTGCCTGTGATTGCTTTTCGATGGTTTTTATGTCACTTTGTTTTGGTGATGTGGAAACTAATTCGGGCCCTGACAGGTGAACTAAGGCCTTGCTCGATATGGATTCATTGCCTGATGATCCCTCCGAAGAGATGACAGTTATATTTACTCTCATTAAAGACCTTCATACGCACTCGACTCATTCCGCTAAGGTCCAGAACGAGTTGGCAAGTTACATCAATCCAGAAGAGGCTTGATGAGCTTGAAGCAAAAACTAAATCAATTGAGCTCCTAGAGCATGCTGTTGATAACGCAGAGGACTCAGTGAAGTAGGTTGACACCCATCTTGGCCACTTAGAATCCCGCCTTAACGAGCAAGAGGACCGTTCGCGGCGCAATAACATAATTATTCGAGGCATTCGAGATTCTCAAGAATCGTGGGAACAATCCGATTCCAAGATGAGGTTCATCTTAACAGGTGCGATTGACGCCCTGTCAGACAAAGCGATCTTGCGCGCTCGATCGCTTAGGATCGTATTCGCAAAATAAATGCCTCCCTATGATGATAAAATTTTCATACTTTAAATCAAAAGAAACAGTGCTTTCTGCAAGAGAAATACTTAAAGAGAAAAATATAAGCGTTATCGAAGACGAACTTAGGCGAAAACTATTCCAGTTTGCTAAGGATCAATCTGGCACACACGCCTATACCGAGTGCGTTACAAAAAGTTAATCATAAATAAGAAACAATGTGCCTATGACCCGATAAGCCAATGTGTCAAATGAAACGAGTCGTCACGAACACGCAGAGCTGCAGACGTCATAACAAGGCTGACCTTCTTTCAATTAACAGTGAACTCGCACTATTTCTCGATGAATACTTACATGAATTTGACTGTCGTAATGTTCAGTCAAACTGGAGTATCTTTGTTAATAAAGTTACTGAATTAACAGATAAGCACACCCCTGTTTACACGATCACCTCTAACCTAAAACAAACTGGATATCTACCTTCCGGTTAACCTCCCTGTCTTTCGCATCTCATTTATATATATATTTATATATACCTAAAAAATAAAAGAAAATATGGTATATATTCGTTAGCTAAAACGCTTGTCTAATAATAATAATAATAATAATAATAATAATAATAATAATAATAATAATAATAATAATAATAATAATAATAATAATAATAATAATAATAATAATAATAATAATAATAATAATAATAATACAGCGCCTGTTTAAATCAGGTAGACTAAGCCATAGCAGTGCTCGTTGGTCAACCTACAAACAGAGCGCCGATGAATACGTGCAGGTGAAATTTAGAGACTGCGTTTCCTCCTCGGACGGGAAGAGATCAGTATAGGAGGACGAACGGCAGCGTTTAGTCCCCATGCGTGCTCTGCCGTGGAGTGAGATATTCGAGTCTTCTGGAAATTGAATTGGGAAAACGAGCATAACGTGAGAACGCTTACACTGTAAGAGAAAATTGCGTCCTTTGGGGCTTATATTGTCCCCAAACAATAACCGTCGTCTATCTTGCGTGCACTTCTTTTGTTTAACGAGGCGTTCTCGGTACTTTCAGGTCACGAACGGCATGCGCGCATCAGCGGGATGCATAGCATTCCTGACAGGAAAGTATCGGACGTGCAGAGCTGAATAAAGGAAGTGCGCGAAAATAGATGACAATTATTGTTCGGGGACGACATAAGCCCCAAAAGTGTGTACATTGTTTTATAGAGTGTTTGCGTTACTTTCCGGACCTCAAGCGAGCGCTGCTGCTTTCAACGCTGAATTCCACCGGTTATCACGAAAAAGTGCAGCATTTCTTACTCATAGGAGTATATTCGCGAAACGATATGTGCAAGGGGACCAACAGTTCATACCCTCCTGCTGAGCTCGAGGTCGCAGCTCGCCGTGGCGGGGGTCTGAGAAAATTCCGATGGGGGCGGAATGCAAAAACGCTCGTGTACCGTGCATAGGGTGCACGTTAAGGAACCCCAGGTGGCCTAATCACGAGCCCTCCACTACGGCGTGCCTCATAATAAGATCGTGGTTTTGGCGCGTAAAACACCAGAATTTACCTTCAATATTAAGTTTATCTCCCAGCATGTACGTAGTCCCCCAAAACAGTGGCGTAGCCAGGAGCTTTGTTCGGACGAGGGGGTTGTCGCACGTCGTTATAGGCCAGGTGTCCTGGTACACAAAAGTTTTTTTTTTTTTTTTTTTTTGGGGGGGGGGGGGGCACTTGCCGATTGCGCCCACACCCTACCGCCTGGCTGCGCCCATGCCCAAAAAGATGAATGGCTGTGATTTTAGTACCCAAAAGGCATAATCTTTCAATATGGAGATAAATGGTTGCGGTTTTAGTATCCAAAAAGTTTAATCTCTCGCGCCCGTCTGATCCCCTTCTTCCTTAGAATTTCTCTCGAGGCGCTGTTACCACAAAGGAAGCTGTGAGCACACGAAAACTTGTATCATCCCTGTTCAAAAAGGGCTGCGCGCCAGCATAATTGACGTGTTTTGCTTCACTCTCTATGTGACCTGGTGGAGCGCTGCGTAATTCTCGAGGGTTCACTGGACCTTGTTGTCACACTGCGCAACGTCCCATGTCCACTCACCCGTGAAAAAAAGCGCCGATTTGTCCGGACTCTCTCTTTGTTCGACGTGCAGCCCGACATTTTTGTGTGAACGCCCTTTTCAATTGTACCTTCATGATCCGCACGTCTTCGTGACTCGAGGCACGCAACGTTGCGCTCAGTCGGGGCTCACGATGCAACACGAAGCCCTGCAGCGCGGACAGAATTGAGCTAGAGGTGACATCACATCTTCGCGACGCGTGTAAGGCGGCTTGCAGCAGGTCAAGAGGCGGCGGCTTTCAAGCTCCAGATGAATTCTTTGGCGGCTGTGCTCACCCATGTAGTAGTACTCGCCTATCGAAAAACGTTGTCCGAGTGTCCGAGGTCAGCGCCCATGTCAACGGTGGACATGATTATGCGGCCTGTTCAAAGCCGCGGTTGTTGCAAGTCTGTTTCGCTGCTTTGTCACTGTCGAGACTAACGAGTGGTGACGTCTCCCACCTTTTTTCTGCGCTGTTGTGAAAGCTCTTTGGACACTTGATTATTATTATTTTATTTTATTTTTAAACATTTGTTTCGCTCTGCACACCATGCATATATTTTTTCCCCCTCGTCCTAAACCGCTGGTCCAGGAAACAACGGCAACATCTGCACCGTGATACTTGCCACAGACGGTGCAGTTGCACTTTAAACTCATAATATACTGCGCACTTTTCCAGCACTTTCTCTCCCTCTCTCAAAGCGCGTAAGGATACTCTTGACAATCCATCGCTCTCCTTCCTTCCTTTGACTTCCGGACTTTACTACAGTCCTGCTCGACGTTCTTGTCGCGGGCCGATTGCGCGCCATATATTTCTCCCGCGCCTAATGGAGCCGGAATTGAGAGCTTTCGTCTCGGCTCCGTCTCAGCGGCGGACGGAGCTGTGCGCAGCGTGTCACCGCGGTGCGGACACATGGCGTCCGCGCTGCTCGCGGTGCGCGGCCGTTTGTTTCCTCCACGCCAGCAACAAGTTGTCGTTTCGGGGGTTCGCGCGTGTAGTTGGCTTCTAATGCTCCAGTCGATCGACGTCGAGCACAATGATCGTGGGGGCGCGGGTATCTCTCTCGAATAAGCTCCCGGAAGCGCGAGCGTTCGCACACGCGTGACGCCCAGACCGATGTTCCGAAAAACTCGCCAGCGCTCTCGTTCAGAAGTTGGTGGAGGCGAGTCCATTTTCCTCGCCGTTTAGGGTCAACTTTCGTTGTTCCTGCGGTGTTATGCTTGACCGAGACGGGAATCCCAACTCCGTGCAGGAAGCTTTTCAAGACGGAAGCAAACTTCGGCGTCGCCCGACGCAGCGGCAGCTGCGGCACACCCTGGCACGCTGAGCCATCGATTTGCGAGATAGTTTCACAGCCGCGACCTACAAGCGTTGCGCCGTCGCGGCTAGCCCCTGTAGCGCAGTTCCTGACGAACGCGTCTCCCGAGAGCTCGCGTGAACGCGTCGAGTGCACGCGAATCCCACGAGTAAAATAATACGCTGAATACGATGGCAACCGGAAAAGACACTCAAGCAGCTAAATAATAATAAACGGCCCCCTTAACGACAGGAGGCGACACGGGCCCATATTATTGACGGATCTCTTTCAGTGCGCACCGATTGGCCGAACCAGCGGAAGTGGGGAGAGGAGGCTGCGGACGTGTGCGTATGCTTCTCGTGAGCATCGTTTTCACGCCGCGTAGCTGTCGAGCACATCTGACTAAATGCGGTGGGACGTCTGCGTATGCTCCCGTCCGCGCAGCTATGCAATATATTGAAGGATGTTGCTGTTGGCGAGAGAGAGAGAGAAAAAGAGAAGAGGGAATGCATGTGTAGTTGATGAGAGTAGCATCCCCTTTGCTACTCTCGGGAGGCAAACAGCGACAAGAAGATGAAAAAAAGAAAAAGAAGAAACACAGAGGATCCAGTAAACATGAACGAGCAGAATAAAACACATTGCCTCATTGAGACAGGATGGGGACACTGGGATAAATTGGGGGCACTGGGATTTAAAAAATGAAAAGACAAAAAAAAAAAAAAAATCAAACGTCTTTTTACAACTGCTTACGTCGCAAGTGACGCTATTAAGCAATCGATGAGAGTGGAATATGTTTTCACAGAGGCCGTGACCATGGTCACAATATGCATAGGGGAGTTGCCTGGAGGACGCATGGATCGCAAATACGCGTCCCCATATGAGAATACTCGCATGAATGCGGCGGTATCGGCCTAGTTTTGCTTACTGTTCCGCCCCTTTCGTGGTTACCGCGAAAGGTATACGCGAATATCTTAGGCAAGTCAAACAAGGCTATAAACCTTCCCGCCGACATCCTCTTCCTGGAAAGACATTGCTGGAGGCGACAACAAGTGGGCCCTTGTTTTAACTTGGATTTCGACCAAGACTCATTTAATTAAAAGAAAACATTGCGAGCATAATAATTATCCGCAATCTGCATCACCAGTTTAAAAAAATTCTGGGGCGTTACGTGTCAAAACCAAGATATGATTATGAAATACGCCGTAATGGGGGACTCCGAAATAAATTTGACCACCTGGGGTTCTTTAACGCGCACCCAAATGCACGATGGACGTTCTTGAATTTCACCTCCATGTTGAATTTCGCCCCGCCGCGGCCGGGAATCGTTCACCAGTTGCACACACAGTTCCTGTCGTCACAGACGAAATAAGGTTGTATTGTAGGGTTTCATTAGATGGCATTACAGTTTTTTACAATTATATTCTTCTATTACACTAGCCAAAAGAATAGGTCAGACGCCAAGAACAAACGTAACCGAATATCCTTCATTAGCGGGGGCCATCGAACGAGCATCTTACGAGAGAGCTACTTTGCCCTCCACCTCGGTTCTATAACGCTAGCTGTCCCGGAGCACGGGGCAGAGGTCTGACGGGCCTTCCTGAACTTAGGGCTGAAAAGAGCAGCCATTCGCATTGTTTTTCGGGCAACTTAATATTTGCGGTGTCCGCACAGAAGAGGCGAGGGGTCACCCCGGCGGGTCGCGTGCCATCTTTTGTGGGCCTCCGGTTCGCGGAGAGAGGGAGCTCCTCGATGATGGCTGCCCAGCATCCGCGCTGCGCTTTTGCCAACAAGCACGCGAAGAGGGAGAGGCGAGCAGAGCAAGCCGATGACGGAGCCTCCTTTGAATAAAGGCGAAAGTTCAAAGACCGCTTGACGAGCTCTCGATTTTGGGTCGCTGTTCGGCCCTTCTTTTCAGCTCGTCTTCTGCTGAGCTCTCTTGAGGGAAAAAAAGAAAAAAAAAAAGAAAAGAAAAAGAAAAAAAGTCGGCCAAGTGTTTGCGTGCGCATTGAATGACGTCGTCGCTCTCGAAGGGGACGACGCCACGCGGGGGTGCTCGTCGTGTCCACGCGCTTCTTCTCTACAGAGAGAGGAAAACGGTCCATTGATACTTGACAACATTGGACTAGTCGGTTTGTGTTCTGAATAAAGCAGCCTATAACGCGAAAAAGACGTTCGGAAAACTGAATCAGCGCTGCTGCTGCTAAAGCGTCGCTCCCACAGAGCCTGTTCGGTCGGCCTATAGCTTCTCGTGAGCGGTAACTCTGTTTATGATAGGCGCCGCGCTTGTTACCGTGTATTGCATCCTTGCCGTGAATCAGCCAAAAGCCGTGCGCATGAAGAAAAAACGATGTCCAAGATTTCTCCCTAACGGCTGTGAAATAACGAACATCCTTTGTTTTTACTTTTTATTGGGGAGGGGGGCGTTGGAAACAGCGGACGCACGCACACACACGCGCATGAGAGAGAGAGAGAGAGAGAGAGAGAGAGAGAGAGAGAGAGTCTTGGGATTATTTGGCCTTGCAAGTCAACATTGCAGTGACGGACGAGTGGTCGCTTCTCCTCTTCCGAAACGTCTTTTTGCGTGCTGCGCTTAGCATTTGTAAAGTGGAGCACGATGATCCAGCACGAATAACGCCTTCACATCCGCGCATGGAACCGTCTACCACAGCTTAGGAAATAGCGAGTGCTTGTCGTACTGCAGGTTGCAACTGCACGGCTGAAATTGTGACACTCGCTTCAAATTTTGCTTTTCAGTGCGGTCAACATGTCGGGACTCACTCTGTTCGTCCTTCCTCCTCAGTTCGGGTCTCGGTGTGCGTATACGAGCGATTTTCAAAGAATCCGCGCGGACAGTAAAATATATACAAGTCCCGTAAAAAATGTCAAGCTTTCAAGGAACATTGGAAGTGTAGGAGTTCGACGACCTCGTACTCCTAACGTCTTTGGATGTTAGGTTGGTGAACATACTTATACGAAGAATCCCTCACAGGCATGAGAGTGGAGGTGACAGCCTGCAAATAGTGAGTATAGGCTTTAGTGGAGGTGCTAGTAAGTCCCTTAATGAGTGTCTGGTAAAATCTTTGAAGCGCACACGCTTATTTACCGAAGTCGCAATGAGCCACGGAAGACGACGGAGAGCCCTTACAAATTTTCGGAAGGTCTTCGTATGAGTAAATTTCTGCGTACTTGAGTGAAAGCTGTGAAGACACCAACATCGTGTTCAGATTGCAATCCTTGCAGTCCCCCCCCCCCCCCCCCCACCCCCTTTTTTTTATTGTCGCGATAGAACATATGGAGATAGGCACACAGGTAGGGGTGCCGGCTACTTCTTATACACCTTAATGTATTCGCTTTCAGGTGACACCTTCTTGATGTATGCTTACCGAAAATTTGCATTATCTGCAGTTTGTTTTCTTCTTTTTGTTCAATATCGCGTCACAGCAGGGGTGTAGCCGGTATCACTAAAATATGCCAACATCTTTGAATAATAATAATAATAATAATAATAATAATAATAATAATAATAATAATAATAATAATAATAATAATAATAATAATAATAATAATAATAATAATAATAATTAAGGGGATCTCCGTATAGTTGTCGTTTCAGTGGTAACAAAGCATGCAGAGCTGGCCTGCCGACACGACGCGTGTCGTGTGAACCTAAGAATACGGATATGATGGTCGGATAATAAAGAGCAGCGCTGCAGAAGGCGATTGAAAAGCTCGACGCGGGTAATTACCCTTCTCCTTCGCCTGCTCTCTAAATAGCTGCGGCGTCTGCCGACCTCACGCACTGCAGTGGGCCATTTCGGAAGATGTTCGGCCGGATGGGGGCGGTCTCTCGGACGCCCTCCATGGCCGTCGCGTCAATTCGTGCTGTTTCTCGCACCTTCGTGCAACGGAAACGTGGCCCGCAGAGATGTTGTGCGCGGCGAGCCTCCTTCATCCTTTTCTTCCTTACTCCTCCTCCTCCTCCGCGGCTAGGATGGCACCCGTGCGATACACGCCGGCCAATGAGCCCGGTGAGAGAGCCCGCCGCCGAATCTGTGTCAATGGGTCCGGGCGCCGGCGGTGGTCCTTCCGGCCACGTACGCGGCTCTCGGCGGTGGACTCCGGACCAGTTCGTGATGCGCGCAGGTCCCGACAGGCGCTAGTATTCGCAGCCGCTGCGCCAGCTCGCAGTGCGTGTGCGTGCGCGCATGCTGACGGGGCGAAGTTTTACGCATCTTCTCGTTAGCGCGCCGTCGGGCGCTGTGTACCGTGCGCTCATGATGTGGTCCAACCCCTGCATGTATTTTGGTGGTAGCGCCTCCATCGGCCCATCCGGAAGAACCGAGGTGCTTCACGCGTTACACCAAGCGTTTCAACCTGGCCGCGCTCCTCTTTATGCTTTCTTTACAAATCGTGTTCGGGAACAAATTAAAAAAAAAAATCTGTAGATCCCACGAACTGTGGGAATCAATGTAGGCAAACATGTTGTAGGTACCTGGCCAACCAGCATTGTTTGGGGTTCCGTAAACCGTTATCAGGTGAACCATCGTGTTTGCGTAAACTAAGTAGTTGTGTGTGTGTGGGTCGCAAGCGTACGTGTGTGTGCCGACAGTAGTACTACGATGACCACGTGGAAGACGATCGTATGGCAGAAAAGGCATTTCTACGCCGGCCGTTCGACGCGAGCTTACGACACGACGACAGTTGGATTCCACATGGGCTATAGTGGACGAGCGGAAGCGAGAGAAACACGGATTGTGACGATTCATCAGCAGCTATACGTGTTATACAATCGTAGAATGCTATTAAAGCTATGCTAGCTCGTAGAATGCTATGGCTACGTCATGTGCTGTTAAGACGATTATGGCGTATGTACTCCAACAAATAAATGTTAAAATATGGTTAATTCGGGCGATCATCAAGTTGGTTTAACGTCGCACAGTTTCCACGCGGCGTAAACTACTACGAGGTAAGTACGGGAGAATGTGGGCCGGTCCCGGAGATAGTGCAGTCTAACACGACGCCTCAAAACGCGAGCTCTCACAGGGAAAGGAGACGAGGAAGTGGCACGTGGCGCACACGCTGAGTGTTTCAAAGAGCTGGCTGCATTTGGAACGAGAGAAGTAAGCGTGCGATCGTGGCGTACAACAACCACCAAAGAAAACAAAACATTAAAAAAAAAAAAAAAAAAAAAAACAGGCTTGATTGTGGTCGAGTGGTTAGAGCACCGGGCTGCTGTGCCTGACGGCAGAGGGTCGATTCCGCCATGGGGTCACACATTATTTTCTTTATATAGAAGTGAGGCGAGACAGGAACCTACCTACCGCAAAGTGCCAAGAATGAGGCAAAGAATGCTTCGCATTAATAGAAGGAAAGGACACCGTCGTCTCACGCCCCGTACCTGTATATGTGCTTCGAACGGTGCTCTGAACGTTACGGGCCGCATTCTCTAACGATCCTTTTCATTTTTTTTCTTTTTCTCTTATGCGTCGCGTCGAGTGGCCGACTCTGGCAATAACAGTGGCGCGATGTTGTGCCCCTGTTATGGGCTACCTTTTATTATGGCTTACCGTTATAGCGTACCTTTTAAAGACTGACTTTCTTAGCGAGTTACCACCACTTTTCCGTATCGGATATGTGTGTAGCATCTTACCGTGGGCAGAACATATTCTAACAATGTATTTTGACAAAAAGGGCAATATTCTGACAAACATATTGCAGAAGGAAACTTGTTTATAAGACAAACTTTCCTTCAACACCTGTGCAACATTTGGATATGAATGAACAAATGATTACGGGAATGTAATCGACTAAGGAAAAATGCACGGATGCCCGTACTCAACTGGGTGATCCGAAATGAGTTGGCGAGAATGGCTCGGAGCTTTCCGGCAAGCAAAGCGCAAGAACTGCGGCCTGGGCGACTCGTCTTCGGAGTTGTTCGTATAGTATCTACTGCCAGTTAAAGTATTTCATAACCAATCGGGCTTTTCACGCAGACGAGGCGCGTACGAGGACGCAGAACGATGCTCGCCATAGGGCTCACGCGTTTGCGGAAAATGCACACGGCATTAGAATAAGAAGAAACAGAAGGAAAAGGAACGAGGTCGGCAAAGGTCGAGCTCGTGGAGTGCTAACCTGAGTGCTCGGCGATGAAATGGCTGTGAATGTCTGACACTCATCAGACTTTGCCAAATACAGTGTAGTCTCAAACGATGAACATGTCGTACAGAGGGCTGCTAGAGTTTTTAAATTGTAGAAAACGTATCAGATAAGGAGTAATGTCCATGTCTTCCTGAATATTAGTTGTCTGTTCGTATATACGCTATATAGCGTTTTGCTGACCTTTGCCTCTCTTTGCCTTGCGTTACAGAAAAAAAAAAAAAAACAGCGATGAAATGACGTACGTACGAACGTACGAGCCTTGATTCCTGACAAACTTGCTACCCTGAGCCTAAACGTGAAATGAGAAGGACCTTTAAGAAAATTATATATATATAAGGACCGCACAAAGAGCGATGAAACGAAAAATGTTAGGCCTAACGTCAAGAGAGTGGAAGAGAGCTGTGTGAATCAGAGAGCAAACGGGGATAGCCGATATTCTAGTTGATATTAAGAGGAAAAAAAGTGAGCTGGGCAGGCCATGTAATGCGTAGGATGTATGACCGGTGGACTGTTAGAGTTGCAGAATGGATACCAAGAGAAGGGAAGCGCAGTCGAGGACGACAGAAAACTAGGTGGGCTGATGAAGTTGGGAAATTTGCAGGCGCAAGTTGGAATCAGCTAGCGCAAGAGATCGCAGGGAGAGGCTTTCATCCTGCAGTGGACATAAATATGGGCTGCTGCTGCTGCTGCTGATATATATATATATATATATATATATATATATATATACAGGTTGTTTTTTAGACAATATAGATTTTTTATAAAAAGGCTATAAGCGGATCGAACATGGCGTTCTTGCTGACGAGTTCCTAGGCGAGGCGGATATGCTACTGTGCCGCTAATAACGTGAGCCTCAGAAGACTAATTAACAAAAATTTGTTTATTACCTTTTTATTAGTGTCTTAGGGACAGTTGAAATGGCGAATTTGAAGGTAGTCATATTTTAATGCATTCTCATTTTTTTTAAATCTTGCAAGTCGCACCTGATTCGAGATATTTATAATAGAATTCCAATGGTAAATCCCGGCAATACCGGAACCTTGGGCCGCGGGAGCGCAGAAAAAATCGGCCCCACTATCATATCTGGCCGAAACGCCCCGTGACGACAAGCGCGAGGAAGTTGGAAACCGGGTGTCTTGGCCAGTCGGGGCCCCTACTGATACGGCACGCTTTGCCTGGCAAGCATGTATGACTCTGTGTCGGGTCAGGAGTTGCAGCAGCATGCTATCATTCAAACTTCGCTCCACACTTCTTTACGGGGCGTTGCGATGTCATACGCAGCGGGACACGCTCAGTCTGGACATTGCCTAATTGAGCCTTGCAATTTGATGATGAATATCTCGAATTAGGTGTGACTTTCAAGATTTTAAAAATGTGAGTGTGCATGAAAATGTCACTGCCTCCAAATTGACCAGACAAGTGCTCCCAAGACACTAATAAAAAAGCTAATCACTGAATTTTTGTTCATTAGTCTTCTGAAGATCACGTTATTAGCGGACGAGTATGTCCGCCTCGCTTGGGAACTGCGCTCATTACACTTTTATAAAAAACTGTATTATATATATATATATATATATATATATATATATATATATATATATATATATATATAAGCCTACCCTGTATATATGATGTCAGAAGCAATAGGACGTGCGATGTGCCGTGGCTGAGATGCCATACTTTAATTCTAAAGCATGTGCACTTCCTCGCGTTCTTCAGTCGTGTCACACGTTTCCCCCTCCCCTCGAGAAAGTCCCAATTGAGAAGTTTCGAAATAACAGCGCAATTGCTGACATGAGCAACGTCGCTGTCTCTGCCTAGGGTGACACTTAGCGGTTGATCTCTTTGTACACTGGAGAGACCATGAGTTTTTGCAAGGGGCCTTCGTGAAGGAACTCAACTTACCGTTGTTAGGATGCCATGCGTGATATCTCGTTAAGTACAGAGTCACCGACCTGAAGGTCAAGCGGCAGAAACTATAATAGATGAATTTGTTCTTATTGTGATAGGCAGGGAGTTCTTAACCGCACTTTTCCTTGCTTGCTCAACATTTTCACCTCGCTGCTTCAGTGTGGCCAGATAAGACGAAACTCCATACACGAGGAAGGAAGGTGCGTCACCAGTAACTTCTTACGGAGTTCTATTGTATTACTCGATGACATTCGAGAGCAGCTTAGTCCAAGACTTCAGAGGTTCATCGTTATTTTAGCATTTAAGTCTGGCGACTATGACCTGATTTTCCGCTCGTTCATACCGTTGCAATGTGGATGATTAGATGACATCAATAGTTGGTGCGCAGCAGAACCAGGAAATATCGAATCTGAAGCAGATCACAAAAAAGTTAGATAGATAGTTCATTCGATATATAAAATAAAAAAAGTTCATGCAAATAGTTTCATGGGGATTGCACTGCTGCTCGTTATACACAATAATTCGTTATATCCGGGTTCGATATATCCGGGTTCGACTATATTCTGTTATGCCTTATAGGGGTTGTTTAAATTTTCTGCCGCGAACCCTGTTCGATGATCTGGAGGGAACTTCCATGGTTTGGCAGCAGCAAATACGTTTTTTTATAACTGGTGATAAATGGTGATCGCGAAGACGGCAACCACTCCAGTAGCTAAGCACTGAGCCCTAGCGAGAATGGCGCTGGTCTGGTGATTATGCGGCGCCTTCAATGATTGTTTGGATGCTATGCTAGTAGCAATGAGTCTGAAGTTGATGTTAGATTATGGGAGCTTATTTCAGATGATAGAAACCAGCAATGCCAGCCCGGACTGTCGTCAGCCATTCGGCGGCGAGTTTTGTTTTCTGCCTGTTAACGAGTGACTGATATCTTGCGCCGACGGAGGTGTCGTAGAGACGTTGGTAATACAATAGGTCTTATTTACAATGTCTCTACAGCATATGGCGGCCATTTGCTACCGTGAGACAAGCACTGTGTGATGTCTTGCCCAAAATTTGTGGCCCTAATAGGAAAGAGGGGGTTGCCACTGGGCAAACAAAAAAAAAGTTTTTTTTTGCAGGACATATTGTTTACGCATATAGCCCTGAAACTTTAATTCATAGGCTGTAGGAAATTGAACGAGAATAATTTGTATATTTCAGAATATTTTTTCATGCTTTTCCCGTCAGCAGCATAAAATTGTAAACATTTCGTATAATTTCCAGTAAAGCTTGTTTTTCACAAATTATATTTAATATTACGCCCTAAAATGTGTGTTTAAAATTTATATATCTGGAAAGCACATTTTTCAGATTTCAATTGATAAATACCAATTTATTGTTATCATGATGGGTGTATTTCATAAAATGTCCTTACTAAGACCTTCAAAAAAGGGCCATTTTTTCCATGGTAAAGAAAGAGTTGAGCACAAAATGTATAGAGTTGCTCTGGGAGTGACTCAAGTGATACAAACTTTTTTTTTTTTTTGGTTTGGCCTTTTTGCATTGCTGGCATGTGTCACAATGTGGAATGTAGTTAGCAAGGTCAGTAATTGTATCAGGCACAGACAGGAGTGACAATGTCTTCTTCACTCTGACATGTCCAACATGTTTATGAGCGTTCTTAAGAATGACTGGACGCAATTTATTAGTGTCTTTGTGGGGCAGTTTTGTGAGAAGAAGAACGATATCGCTGAGATGTGGGACGCACTGGCGGTAGGTGTTTTCGCTGCTGAGAAAATGATGGAGGTCTTTCTCTCGTTTGGGTGTTGGGAAATTGAATATCGCAACTATGCTGCTTTGCTTAGGTGTCACAGTTCTTTGTGAAAATTTGTGGCCCAGATACCCTATGCTGGACTTGGCAAACTGGCAATTTTTGCGTTTCAATTTTACATCCTCGGCCTTAAAAGCTTTCAGCAGTTCCTCGAGATGTCGCAAGTGATCGTCCGATGTCTTTGAGCATACGACAGCATCGTCAAAGAAGTTGATTATATTTTGTAGCTGATGTATCGCTATTATTGACTTCATGGCTCTTTCAAATATAGCCTTAGCATTCTTTAACCCGAACGGCGTATATCAGCCATTCAAAATGGCCATTATTCATGACAAACGTGATTTTCTGAATGGCCTCGGGATGTTCTCGGACGTTACACTACCCGGATGTTACATCGCATGTAGGCAAAAAACTTTGCAAGTGGTCAAGAACATCGTCAATGCGCGGAGTCAGTTGATAGTCGGGCAAGGTTACGAAGTTGAGCTTGCGGTAGACTATACATAGACGAGTATGTCCCTCGCTTTTCGTTTCCGCTAGAATGACCGGTGCGGTATAATGAGACAATGAAGGCCTCAGAACACCTTGTTTAACAAAGGTGTCCACTTGGTTGTCTATTCTGCCTTGGCTTCTAGCGAAAACCTGTATGGTGTTCAATAGAATAGAAAAGCATTGTTAAGTCTGAAACTGTGTTGCTCAGTAGAGATGCACCCAATTTGCATATGAAATTTCGAGATATCTTCATATTTATTTGATTGACATTCGAGCATATTGAGGTGTCGTAGAGACGTGTATTGTGTATTGCATGATGTCATTTGTGTATTTTTGTATAGCAAACCCCCTACAACAATGCCCCTAGAGGGCGCTGTAGGTACATGTATAAATAAATAAATAAATAAATAGATATTATCTTGCGGCTCTGGTAAGGGCTTCATTGTGAGGGTCTTGATTAGAGGCGCTTTAGTGCCTTCTTGATCACGTACATTCAAAATGTCACTTCCTTATGTAACAATCTTGCTTTCCAAGTTTACAGAAAAGTTGAAGTACAAGGCGCTGTACGGGCCGAGAATGAACTGCGTTCAATTAGCATGCCTTGCAGCACGTGTACATTTGCCTCCCTGCCTTTCCTCTCTTCGTTTTCTCTCTCTCTCTCTCTCTCAACTTCCTTTCTGATGTTTTCAATCTGCAACTACATCCAATCTGCGACTGACCTGATCGCGCGCGCGCGCGCACGCGCACGCACGCACGCACGCACGCACGCACGCACGCACGCACGCACGCACGCACGCACGCACGCACGCACGCACGCACGCACGCACGCACGCACGCACGCACGCACTCACACACACACACACACACACACACACACACACACACACACACACACACACACACACACACACACACA
Organism: Dermacentor silvarum; assembly: GCF_013339745.2. Classification (NCBI taxonomy): domain Eukaryota; kingdom Metazoa; phylum Arthropoda; class Arachnida; order Ixodida; family Ixodidae; genus Dermacentor; species Dermacentor silvarum. The sequence goes on from NC_051154.1 coordinate 146,838,539, forward strand.
CACACACACACACACACACACACACACACACACACACACACACACACACACACACACACACACACACACACACACACACACACACACACACACACACACACACACACACACACACACACACACACACACACACCTTTCTTGCGAAAACATAGAGGAAAAGTGTTAAGATTTCCGGGCTAATTAGCGCGTTGTGAAAATTCTTTCGAAATTTTGGAAATTGCACTTTGGAGCTGTGCGGGTATTCACAAATGCGTCGTGTCAGAGCTATCGGGCATATATCAAAGGGATATGATAGGAATAAAATGTCTCTTGAGAGAAACAGTCTGGATACATTTCAAAGTTAAAAGTGCTTTGGAGGCATTGTTGGAAACTATCAAATTTTTTGTTTTGTTTTCAGACGTTTAATATTTGAAACATTCAATTTGAGACACTAAATATTTACGTACCCTCATCTATCGCAATTTAGATGTTCAGCGTTGGAGCTTAAAGTTTTCGTTTGTTTCACCTTTTATATTCGGATTACGTAGTCCAGAGCTTGAGTCAACACCGGTACAATTTTGCATGCATTTCATGGACGCCCCCTGAACCTTGCTCTATCCCAGTATGTTTACGAGTGACAAATCGTGTTTTTCTACGGGAAAGTATACGTAGTTCCACGCTGCTGAGACAAATGGTGCTAGTTCCCAGAATCCCCAAAAAGATTCTGGAACCATATAAAAGCACTCGGAGCTCCAACTAAAAACTCGCAAATGGCTATAAGGGATGAAGACGGTAACATCTACGAAGGAGACGATGCGCTGCGGTACATCACAGACGTTATTAGGGATAACTTCGGCACAAGAAGAAGCGCAGTTCAGACAACAGATCCAGCAACAGCAGAGAGGCCTGAGAGATCGAAATTTAACATAGAAAGCTTCTATTGGGAAAAGGCAGCAGAAAATGTCCCTAACAACACGGCAGCAGGACCTGATGAAATCCCAATACAGCTAATCAAAAACCTCGGTCCAAAAAGCAAGGCACTGTTGACTAATGCGGCATTAGTCAGCAGTGTGGGAGAATACTCACTGACACTCACTCGCCATAATTTTTTCCTGGCCCCGCACTCACTCACGTTCACACTCACCTCCACTCACACTCACTGCACTCACTCGCGGTGATGACTTATCGCGCTAGCAGATTGTGCACGCCAAGATAGAAACCACTCACTAAGGTCTTAATAATCCAAGGTTCAGGCATGAGTGAGACAATGTATAATGGAATGAGCGGATATATTATATTGCGATAGCAATTATATGGACACTCCAAGCGAACTTCTGCCGAGGGTCGTCTTGCTCCGGCGGACGACCCAACGTGCCTCAATTTTTCCGCAAGCAAGGTGAACCGATATCACCTCTGCTTATCGTTCAAGCACTCACCACGTTCACACTCACTTCCACTCACTCATGTTCACACTCACCTGCACTCACACACGTTCACACTCTCCTCTATACTCCCAGAAGCACTCACCACGTTCACACTCACAACACTCAGTCACGTTCACACTCATCTCCACTCACACTCACTGGCACTCACTCACACTCACTGATCACTCACCTCCACTCACTCGCACTCACTGGCACTCACTCTCACTCGCACTCACTTCCACTGACACTCACTGGCACTCACGCGCACTCGCACTCACTCACTGGCACACGCACTCACCTGCACTCACACTCACTGGCACTCACTCGCACTCGCACTCACGCCTTTGAAACGAGTGCGAGTGAGTGTGAGTGAGTGCACTCATGAGTGAGTGCGCCGACCTATGCTAATGCCATAGAGCAAGTGATTAGAACAAAGAAAATTCCTGTTGGATGGCGTGAAAGCAAGATGAATCTCATCTACAAAGGCAAATGAGATAAGGATAAGACGAGCTCGTACAGGCCAGTTACAGTAGCGCCGGTGATATATAGAATGGCAATGCAAGCCATAAAAGTAGAACTGTCGAAGTGGGTGGAGAAAAACGATGTATTGGGGGAACTACAGAATGGGCTCAGGCCAGGCAGACGCTTAGAGGATAATATGTTTGTACTAACTCAGTGCATAGAGATTTCAGTGGCTCAGAAAAGACCTTTATCGATAGCATTTCTAGATATTAAAGGAGCTTATGACAACGTAGACAGGGAATTGTTATGGGATATTCTTCAGCACGAAGGCATAGATGGCGATATAGTGGAGTTGCTTAGGGAGATATATAGAGACAACCAAGTACAAGTTGTAAGGGAAGGTCGAAAAGGTAATGAAATGGTGGGAATTCACCAAGGATTGAAGCAAGGATGTCCTCTGTCACCATTGTTGTTCACGCTTTACGTTAGGGGTATAGAAAGACGACTGGAAAACAGCGAATTAGGTTTTGATTTATCCTACATGCGTAATGGACAAATGGTGTAACTTCGTGGTGTCAATTCAACAGCAAGTAATACCCATAGTAAAGCAATTTAAGTACCTCGGCGTACACATAAACAAAGGAAAGAATTACTCAAGCAACCACCAAGATAACCTGAAAATAAAGGGGAAGCGGAATGCAGCAATAATGAAACACAGAGCACTGTGGGACCACAATAAATATGAGGTGGTGCGTGGAATCTGGAAAGGAGTAATGGTGCCAGCGCTAACATTCGCAAATGCCATTATATGCTTAAAATCGGATATCTTGTCGGGTTTGGAAGTTAACCAAAGATCAGTAGGCCGATTGGCTTTAGGAGCCCACGGTAATACCACAAATGAGGCAGTGTAGGGTGACATGGGTTGGGCCTCTTTTGAAGTCAGAGAAGCACATAGCAAAATTAATTTTGAAGAAAGGCTCAGGAACACGGATGAAAATAAATGGGCGGATAAAGTGCACAAGTATCTCTACATGAAAAGCGTGGACACAGAATGGAGGAAAAGGTCAAGGAAATTGGCAACCAAGTACAGGATAATCGAAACTATAAATACAGAACCAGGAGTCATCAGAAAGAAAGTGAGAGAAATAGATACCGTGAATTGGATGCAAAGAATGGAAACAAAAAGGACAATATAGATTTACAAGAATGGGAAGAAAGAAATTAGAAGGGAAAATCTGTACGATACCACAAAGGGCAGTGCCTTGCTATTTGAGGCTCGAGTCGGTTGCCTAAGGAACAAAATGTACCGGAGCAAATATTCGGAAGTAGATGACGCATGTGTATGCTGCAGTTAAGATCCAGAGACCACTCAGCACATCCTAATTAAATGCGACGGGATCCACCCAGCGAGAACCGTAGGTAACGTGCAACTCCCAGAAGCGCTTGGGTTTAAAGTGGAAGGAAACATCAACAGATCAGCCGTAGAGATAAGCAAGAGACGATTAGATTCCTTTTGAAAAAGAAGCAGGGAAAAGATGGATACGACCTGATCTCTTAAAACCATAGGTAGCGGTACAAGGTAAATTTTTGAAAAAGAAAAAAGAATAATGAGAGGTATACAAAAATGCTAGATAAAGCACATGTATAGTATACCTGATTAAATCAAGCAGGCTAGGTGACCATTTGTCGCCGCCCCGTTTCAAAGGGGATGCCAATAAATCATCATCATCAGCAGCAGCAGCAGCACCAAGGAGTTAAAAAAAAATTCTGGCACGGAGATGATGCCCTGAAAGTGAAGCTGGCCGCCGCCATCTTACTAGAGGAATCGATTAACGTTAGCATGTGGCGGAGAAGAGGAAGCGTTTCCTTTCCGCTTCGAGAGTTTTTGACACGGCCAATTTTGCTACACAGATTATTCTCGATGTGTCTGTTTGTGTCAAAGATTTTAGGATGAAACTTGAACATGTTGACAACCTTTATAGGAGATCGTGATACGAAGACTCAGCCTATGATAATATTCTAGCCCGTAACAGCAATAATTCATTTTTCAATGAGTATAAAATTTATTAAACCAGAGCAAGAGCAGCTGAAATGCGACTCTTCTCCGTCTAGTTGAGCCCGCTTTTAGAGATAAAGTAGGGGAAAGCGCTGGTTTCACCTCTGCTGCTAAGAATCTTCGGGGATTCCCGAATTTTCTTTATAACCTCTTTGAAGTGCACCCGCAAGTAATGAGAATTTGGCATAAGGTTGAGTTCTTTAAGTGAGTATAATTAGGGACTCCTTTCACTAATTATATCTTGAATTCTTTTTAGATGAAGGTGTTCGTTTCTTGAGCTTGCTTAGCTTGCTGTGATCGTTACGGTGCCTGATATTTACACCGAAGTGACCTGTATAGCAAATGATTTTGGGGAACCCGAGTGTTACGTTATGAAGGCGTTTGACCACAGGACAGCGAAGTTTACGCCTAGTTAACCTTCGTTACCTAAAAGCGGGACGCGTTTTCTCTGAACTACAAAATCCTTTAAAAAAATTATTTAATGGTCGAATGCTACGACTTCCAATACACAACTACGTTGCGTGTCCCTATTGTTTACATAACCTAAATCATATGTTCTGTGTAATCTGTGTAATAATATTCTGGTACAGGTGGGCGGCTATACCGTGGCTGGGTCAAAAAATAACCTGCAAACATTGAAAGGCGTTCAGTTTATCGTGGGGCGTGGTAACATAATAATAATAATAATAATAATAATAATAATAATAATAATAATAATAATAATAATAATAATAATAATAATAATAATAATAATAATAATAATAATAATAATAATAATAATAATAATAATAATAATAATAATAATAATAATAATAATAATAATAATAATAAAAAGTTGACAGTCATTTTAGCATATGCTAAAGAGGATGAAGGCGAAAGCCTGCCCGATCACGAGACATTCATTACATTGCTTGACATTTTCATTCTGATGCGTTGTTGCTCCCTATTACTTGTTTTCCCCCTCCAAAGCTTGTGGGTTCAAGTGCCTTAATTAACTCTATCTTAATTGATTGTATCTTAATTAGTTTTGCCTTAATTAACAGCACAGGTCGTGCTCACGCTTCTTCGCCTCACCTTCACGCTTTCTTATTAAGAAATGGATCGGCTAATTTGCCCTAATTAACACCACAGGTAGAGGGTTCGACTCCCACCAAAGGTAGAGGGTTCAATTCCCTATGAATTTTGGTGCCATACGCCGAACATCGAATTTTTCGTCCCACGAGCCGCATAAGGCTTTCGCCTTAATAGTAACAATAATAATAAAACTCTGAACGCACAAGATATGTTTCGCCGTCACTGCTTGAAGTACTTTATTATTTCTTTAGCAAGCAATGCCTAAATTCGTCTAATAAAGAAGCCACTTGGCCACGAGTGGATGAGCAATAGACACCATCACAGTAATCGTCATGCACCGCAGGACGAACACCTCTTACAAGCTCTCCGATCACCCTGCTCAACCATCTACGCATTTGCGAATTTCCTTCACCTAACCACCTGACGCCCTCGACTACACTCTAATAGACCGCCGGTTATCCGTTCTATGAAGATAAACGGTGGGGGCCGCTTTTGCGAAGCGCAGGAGAGATGGAAGGAAGAGAACATTTTCATTCGGCGAACCATGTTAGTATGCCTCTAACTACTGGTCTGGATGTATATATATGACGGGCTTCAGTGGGCGGGGTACAAGGTGCACGTTATAGCGACACCATGCAGGGCGCACAGGCGCCGCGCAAGGGTCGGGTGACCTGCCGCCGGGCAACACGGGCCATTAGAAAGAGGCGGCGGAAGGTATTACCAGAGGCGGAGGAGGCGCGCGAGGGCACTGCATGGAACGACGCACTGCTTGACATGGTAGCCCGCTTATGGTGCATCCAGACGAAGGACCGAATCCGGATTTGCAGGGCCGGACGGCGCGTCACGTGACCTCACATCAGCGATTTGCCTCGTCCGCGCCTCGTCCGGGAGGCGCGCGGACGGATAACGCCAAGCCGTTTTTCACATCCGGATTCTGGCTGGGTAAAGCCGCAGCTTTAGCTTATAAACACGCAGTGTCTGACAACCAGTACACTTCTTTCCTGCTCGAGGACAGCCGCATTGCAGTCAGCATCAGTGTTTGCTGGCGCCTGGTTTCAGTGCTTCATAGCTCCTGGTTTCGTTCACTTCTGTGAACAACGAATTTGTGCGATGATGCCGCCTTTTATTTCAACCACATCGTGGAAGAGTTTCCCACTTTGTGGGACCTCAGCCGTGCAGATTATACGGACACCGTCACATACAGGGAATAGTGACTCTCCTGCAAAGAAAAAAAATCTTAGTCAACTGCTCGCTAGCAGACTACAAAAAAGTAGGACGTCTACAAGTACATCTGATATCTGGTTGTTTCATAACAGTAAATGAATGGAGTATCAGCGAAAACCAATCACACTCAGTGGTGTAGTTAAGTGTAAATAGATCAATATTATCTCATGCATGTTTATGCAGAAAGTCGGTGCCGACGGCACGGCCATACAAAACTTGTGCGCACTCGTGATACCCCTTCCACGTGAACCCTCTGGATCTGCATTGAACATTTCGGGCGCGATTGAGCTTGTACACTACCACACGAACGCACTTAAAGACACTTGTGTAGCGGCCTTCGATCAGCACCAAGCTCAGTTTTCAACCGATATACATTTACCACGGCGATCTCTGTAATAACTTGGAAACGTGTGATACTTACCTGAAGCAAGGTACCGCAGTGTGACCTGCAGCACGGTGTAAGACTATATTTCTTACACCGTGGTTTCCGCTGATATAGAACCGCGCATAACGGTATCCTCCCTTCTTATGCGGGGCCCCACGCGCGACAGCAGTTGCAGAAACTGCTCTCTGTTTACACGAAGCAGCCTCCGGTATTCGTCGAGGTCAGCCTTCAGGAGCTCTTCGTAGAGCATGTTTTGGACCCCCAATTATTTCCTTCCCATCCAGTCTTTCCACAAACAACGCCGTTTTCGTGGAAACAAGTCAAAGTCCTCGTCAATCTCGAACAGAACAACAGCCATCGCTGCCAAGCGTCGCTTTTTGCTGGCCTCCATTTTGTAGGAAGGAACCATAGAATAAAGACCAACTTTCAACTCTCAAACCAGCCTGCTGCTAGCCAGCGCAGAGGCTGGGGTCGAGAGTAATCCGGCTCGGTGGCGTTGCCGTCTGCGAGGGCTTCGTCCGCCGTGTGGATGCGCCTGCAGCCGGACGGTCCGTGGCATAGTCGTCCGTGTCCGCTAAAAATCCGGATTCGGTCCTTCGTCTGGATGCACCATTATGGTGCATCCAGACGAAGGACCGAATCCGGATTTGCAGGGCCGGACGGCGCGTCACGTGACCTCACATCAGCGATTTGCCTCGTCCGCGCCTCGTCCGGGAGGCGCGCGGACGGATAACGCCAAGCCGTTTTCACATCCGGATTCTGGCTGGGTAAAGCCGCAGCTTTAGCTTATAAACACGCAGTGTCTGACAACCAGTACACTTCTTTCCTGCTCGAGGACAGCCGCATTGCAGTCAGCATCAGTGTTTGCTGGCGCCTGGTTTCAGTGCTTCATAGCTCCTGGTTTCGTTCACTTCTGTGAACAACGAATTTGTGCGATGATGCCGCCTTTTATTTCAACCACATCGTGGAAGAGTTTCCCACTTTGTGGGACCTCAGCCGTGCAGATTATACGGACACCGTCACATACAGGGAATAGTGACTCTCCTGCAAAGAAAAAAAATCTTAGTCAACTGCTCGCTAGCAGACTACAAAAAGTAGGACGTCTACAAGTACATCTGATATCTGGTTGTTTCATAACAGTAAATGAATGGAGTATCAGCGAAAACCAATCACACTCAGTGGTGTAGTTAAGTGTAAATAGATCAATATTATCTCATGCATGTTTATGCAGAAAGTCGGTGCCGACGGCACGGCCATACAAAACTTGTGCGCACTCGTGATACCCCTTCCACGTGAACCCTCTGGATCTGCATTGAACATTTCGGGCGCGATTGAGCTTGTACACTACCACACGAACGCACTTAAAGACACTTGTGTAGCGGCCTTCGATCAGCACCAAGCTCAGTTTTCAACCGATATACATTTACCACGGCGATCTCTGTAATAACTTGGAAACGTGTGATACTTACCTGAAGCAAGGTACCGCAGTGTGACCTGCAGCACGGTGTAAGACTATATTTCTTACACCGTGGTTTCCGCTGATATAGAACCGCGCATAACGGTATCCTCCCTTCTTATGCGGGGCCCCACGCGCGACAGCAGTTGCAGAAACTGCTCTCTGTTTACACGAAGCAGCCTCCGGTATTCGTCGAGGTCAGCCTTCAGGAGCTCTTCGTAGAGCATGTTTTGGGCCCCCAATTATTTCCTTCCCATCCAGTCTTTCCACAAACAACGCCGTTTTCGTGGAAACAAGTCAAAGTCCTCGTCAATCTCGAACAGAACAACAGCCATCGCTGCCAAGCGTCGCTTTTTGCTGGCCTCCATTTTGTAGGAAGGAACCATAGAATAAAGACCAACTTTCAACTCTCAAACCAGCCTGCTGCTAGCCAGCGCAGAGGCTGGGGTCGAGAGTAATCCGGCTCGGTGGCGTTGCCGTCTGCGAGGGCTTCGTCCGCCGTGTGGATGCGCCTGCAGCCGGACGGTCCGTGGCATAGTCGTCCGTGTCCGCTAAAAATCCGGATTCGGTCCTTCGTCTGGATGCACCATTAGCGCGTGCCGGAGCCGATTTGCATCCGAATGCGCATCGAAAGCCGGTCGCAGCGTGTGTATACACACACGGAGGCAGTTGTTGTTGCACGCACCAGCTCGACTGGACGCGTGGTATGAGGTTCAGTGACCGCGATGAAAACCGCGCGCGCCGTGCTGCTGCTGGCTTGCATAGATCCGGCCGCGATAACTAGTAGCGCGCGTTGTCGGGCACATGCGCGAACGCGCCGGCTCAGTGTTTGCGTTCGCGCACACCAAACATTTAAGGCACCTTTTCACATGCAAAAACGCCCGTTGTCGCGTGTGTCTAACAAGGGCCACCTTTGAAGTTGCTGCCTTCGAGACGTTGAGGAGCTTGTTTTATATAATGCAAATTCTTGTATCCTCGGTTCCGGTCACACTGGACAAAATGACTAAGCTTTGTGTTGCATTGCTTTTGTACCGCTTACCATATCGGGATCGCCATCTGAAAGCCTTGGCGCGAATTGTTGTCGACTTTCCCGTCCGCGGCAGCAACGTTATACGATGAGGGGCAGAGTACAGAAACGCCAGCTTAGTGAAATTCCGGCGAATGTTAAAAGCGCCAGTGGTGTCTAAAATAATTCGAACTCCCTCATTATGACATCTCGCATAGCTGATAAATTTGGTTGTCAGATAAATTAATTCTTCTACCCGCTTCCGTCCGCCTCTCTTTCTTTTCCGAAAGGTTGCGCAGTTAAGTGGACATTGGCTCGTACAGCGTGCCGTGGTTTCGAGAAATTGCTTTCACCGAGCATATATGACTTCCTGACAAGAAGTGTGGCGTTCAGGGTTGGTGTAAGAGTTTTGTACCTTAAAACGACACGACGCGTTCTCCTGCTAACCTTGCTCACTACCATCGTCTACATCATCAGCCTCTATTCATGTCCACTGCAGGACGAAGGCCTTTCCCTGTGATCTCCAATTAACCCTGTCTTGCGCTAGCTGATTCCAACTTGCCGCCTCCGAATTTCCTAACTTCATCACCCCACCTAGTTTTCTGCCGTCCTCAACTGCGCTTCCCTTCTCTTGGTATCCATTCTGTAACTCTAATGGTCCACCGGTTATCCATCCTACGCATTACATGGCCTGCCCAGCTCACTTTTTTTCGCTTAATGTCAACTATAATATCGGCTATCCCCGTTTGTTCTCTGATCCACACCACTCTCATCGTGTCTCTTAACGTTAGGCCTTACATTTTTCGTTCCATCGCTCTTTGTGTGGTCCTTAACTTGTTCTCAAGGTTCTTTGTTAAACTCCAAGTTTCTGCCCCATAAGTTAGCACCGGTAGAATGCAGTGATTGTACACTTTTCTTTTCAATGACAGTGGTAAGCTCCCAGTCAGGATTTGGCAATGCCTGCCGTATGCACTACCTTCAGTGCAGCTTAATTATTAAGCATTCATAATCACTCTATTACATTTTCGTGATTGCCAACAGCTGTGGCCGGGCGAAGGGGGCAGATACGCCGCGACCATTTTACATGATGAGTCCATTATACCTTGGCGATATATGGTGATATGTTAGTTACCAAAAGTCTTGTTGGGGGTTCGACGGCCTCATTTCGATGGGGCTGAAATGCAAAAACGCTCAGGTACTGGTTTGGTTAATCTCGCCGTGTCTGATATATATATGTGTGTATAGAGAGAGAGAGAGAGAGAGAGAGAGAGAGAGAGAGAGAATATACGAAGGAAGTATTTCTTCGGATCCGGTGCTTAATAAGTTAAAAGTGCAGGCGTACGTAGAAAAACAAAAACATTCTATTTTCGACGTTTCGGCCGGGGTCCGGCCTTCATCAAGAGTGCGATTGCAAGCACTCTTGATGAAGGCCAGACCCCGGCCAAAACGTCGAAAATACAATGTCTTTGTTTTTCTACGTGCGCCTGCACTTCTTTTAACTAATATATATATATATATATATATATATATATATATATATATATATATATATATATATATATATATATATATATGTGAACGAGAAAAACGAAACTGAGGGGCCCGGTATTTATTAGTCCGATCATAAGAGGCCACCAAACAATGACACAAAGGACAGCATACAGGACATTATTTGTAGTTCCGAATCCTGCGTAGCAATGACACTTGGCTCCTTGTAGCCTTCTGGGGCTTACGGAATTTGCCATTTGGGTCGATTGCATGCACACGTCTGTGGGTGTTGTCGGCATGACAGAAAGAGAGAGAGAGAAACAGAAGGGACGAAAGGCAGGGGGGTTAACCATATTCACGTCCGGTTAGCTATCCTGCACTGAGGAAATGAGATATAGGCCTTAACAAAAGAGAGAGGAGGGAGATGGCACAGTTTCGCGCACATTTGAAGGTACGCACCGAGTCTATAAACGGTCGCCAAGACCTGTCGAGTTGAGGCACGGCAGTAACGCTTTCTTGGGTTTCTGTGCGATCGACATGCAGGGCCGGGGTCCAAGGATGTTCATTTCCGAAAATGGCCTAGAGTCCAACCGGTTCAATGCTGCCCGGAAAAGTTCACGCTCGACGTCGTACCGGGGACAGAGACACAAAATGTTTTCAATAGTTTCTGTTGTTTCCTGCATATCGTAAGGTCCTGCATGAGTGCCTTGATCAGTGAGTTTGCATTGGGTCGCGAGTAGGCATCTCTGCACTTCATCAGAGGTAGAGAATGCTGATCTTACCTCGCTGCCAGAGAGTTCATTGCCAATCACACCACAGAAACCAATTCAGCCATTGAAACGTGACGATATGGTCACTTCGCTGAGCACTGTCATGAAGGTCTGCGATTTCTAGCGCGAGGATGTAGTAGACGCGTATAGCGTCCTTTCTTCAAAAAGCATTCTAGAGCCTGCAACGTTGATTTGGCATCGCAGAACCCCGTCTATTTCTGTGGTGTATGAACTGTGTTTAAACGAACCTGAGGTCGTGGGTTCAATCTCGGCCGCAGCGGCTGCATTCCGTTGGAGGCGGGATGCAAAGACGCTCGTGTACTGGGCAGTGGATGCACGTTACAGAACCCCAGGTGGTCAAATTTAATTCGGAGTCTCCCACTACGGCGTGCCTCATAATGAGATCGTGGTCCTGGCATGTAAAACCCCAAAATAAGTTTTTCCCGTTTCATGACTATCTCTATTATGGTGCACCAGATATTGTAACCTTTCAGTTGCTTCTCATTTACGAGCTTCTCAGTGTACCTGACATCCAATTTCTAACTATTTCTTTACCGCGCCTATTTAAATCGATCACCAGTGATTGATGATTTTGATCACAGACTTTATCACGTTGAAGCCGTTTCTCAGATACATAACGCTATCCAATAGGTACCCAGGAAAAGGGATTTCAGAATCACGGGCAGAATTCACAAATCTATCATTTTCTCTCTATTCATATGTATAGGACCTTTGCCGTTGACTGGACGCCTTCGCTGATAATATGCCCATCCTCGGGGTTGGGTGGAATTAGCTCTTACGAACAATTCTATCGTAACAGCCTTTTGTGAGTAATGACCTATGGGCCGAATTCACAAAACACTTTATTAGTAAGTGTTCTTTGCCGTTGGTAAGCCTTTATCACTAATAATATGTCCAGCAGCACGACTGGCTGGCGCCTGCTCTTGCGAACAGTTCTAGCGTAAGAGCTTTTACGTCTATAAAACGCTCTTACGGTAAAATTTTTAGTAAGAGTAAATTCCAGGCAATCGTGATGCTGGACATAATATTAGCGATGAAGGCCGACCAATTTTATTTTTGACGCAACTTTGGGCAAACTGAGGCGTGCGTTCTGTTGCAAAAATTCGTGTGGCCTATGTCCTTCACCGCTTCTGAAAAAAAAAATGAAATCACGCGGCTTATGATTACGGCGCGTGTATATCGGATTTGTATGATTAGAGCACCACCAGTAAGTCACAGGACATTACATCGTCGTACAATCTCGCAGCGCCGAAGGCTGATAATTGGAAGAAAAAGTTTACAGTTGTTCGCCTTTAAGCTTATAGGTTCTAAACGGTTTTGTTCCTCTTGGGCGCTCTTTAACAGGTATACCGCAAGTTAACATGCAGAACTGATCATTTTTATGATGTATAGGACAGTTTGAGTTTCGGACTTCGGCCAGTCGTTATTCACAATAGAGATCGTTCTGCAGAGTGTTGGGCTTCGACATGGAAAGATCTCGACAACCTTCCTGCTCTAAATCTTGTACTATAGAACTTCAACACCAGCCTAGGAAGACGGAGAAGGGAAACTGCAAGCTGTGTTAACTGGCGCGCAAAGGCTGGCAAAAACAACAATGTTTTCTGCCAGAAATGCACAGTCTTGCTTTGCCAAACGAAGTCGAGGAACTGTTTCCCTGCATGGAAGGGCGTAGCCGAGGATAGGGGGCACACCGGGCACGTGCATCCTCCTCCACCCTAACCCCCCTCGCCCACCCAACCGAAATTTCTCTGTACCAGTGATACCTGGCATAAGACGACGTGCGACCACACGCGCCTGCCCCGACCCCCTCCCCTGATTAAGTGCGTGCATTCTTTATACACCTGTCCTCTAACGGTTGTCTGCGGGGTCATGGGATTCGCTGGGCGGCGAAGTTCGTAGTCACTTGATTCCCGTATCGATCTTGCTCGTTTTTATGAATCGGGGCACTCGACCGGCCTATTTTCTCAGAGAGAGAGAGAGAGAAACCATAATAGAAATGCAGGACGCTTTACGCGGCTGAGCCCGGTAGGCTTCCCTAGACAATGCTCGCATTTCCTGCATTGCAACTCAGGGGGGTCCTTTCGAAGTAACATATAAATATGTGCGTACCGATGTCGTGGCTGGACGACACTGACCACTGTCTATACCTGTTAGCACATGCTAACACAGCAGTTAGAAGTTAGAAGTCCAAACACAAATAAAGAATATGGGTATGGTGTGTTAGCGGCGTGAAGAGATGAGCACTACGTATTTTCTTTCCTCTTGGAGCTTCCCAGTTGAGATCCACCAGAGTAAGCGCATTTAGGCCAACATTTTCTGAAGAGCTATTTGCACCTGCAGAAGGCTGTTTGTGCAAGTTTTCTAAGCGTGGCAGGATTTGATAAAACTTTCGACCCCCAGTTCTCATTGAAAGGAGTTTAGCAGTCATACAGTGAAGTTCCTTGCTTCAGAAACTCGTGCCAGCCTGACATCTTGACGTGGTAGATTAAAACCCCAAAGTAGAAAAATTCCACATCTCAGGCATATGAGCTTGCATTCCCCCATTCAGAGCTATTTAAAATTCCTTATACAGGAGGCAAAATAGTTACCTTGCGTAGTCGCGGTTTCGTTCAACTTGACGTTGTTGATATTAACAGAAAAAAAATATATATATAGCCCCTTATGAGCTCTGCCGACGTTTAGCCATTTAACTGTCTAAACAGCGGGTTTCCATGCCTAAAGGTACCGCAAACGAGTGACCTTCGCAAAAGCTATTCACGACTCGAGTCGTCTCCGCCATGATAACAAGAAAGGACTCGAGGAGTCACCGTTAAATTTAATAAGCAGGCAAATGCGCAAGATGTTGAGTTAACATGGCCGAATATGCGTGTGCTCTTGCGGCCGTATTTGTACCCTCTAAATAAGCGCTCTGTTCACGTGTAGTCCGCGAAGTGCCGTTATCAGCACAAAACATCGCGCGGCACGTGCTTCCCGTACTTCCTCGTCAATGGCCCACCTCTAACAGAGGACGTGCGCGCCTTGAGCCATCGTCGCACCGGAAGGCCGAGGGCACGCACATTTCAATAAGTTCATCAGCCCTGGTAGCTCAGTGGCTACGGCATTCTGCTGCTGAGCACGAGGTCGCGGGTTCAATTCCCCGGACGCGGCGGCCGCATTTCGATGGGGGCGAAGTGCAAAAACGCTCTGTGTATACATAGATGTAGCTAGTTAAAATTAACCCGGAATCCCCCACTACGGCGTCTCTCATAGCTCCAGTGTTGCTTTGGGACGTTAAATTTAATCAACCAATCGATCAATCAATCAATTCAATAAGGAACGCAAGCGGTGATTAGCGTGATCAATATTTTTTTTTCCGCACGGTTTTCAATGGTCTATAGCGTCGGCCTTCCCATGCGTGGGGTAAGTCGCGTATAGGCCGTCTCATAACCAATAGGTGTGACCGGCTCTGTCACACCATCCGTCGACTATAGTATAGCCAGTACACCGCTGCCATCGCAGTCTTAGGAGTCCATGCAGTCGGGTTCAGCCACTCAACATATCGGCCCAACGACGTTGTGTTCAGTTAACACTCGCGGAACGACAACGGGATGCGATTTGGACGCATTTCACGATATCGCCGCAATCGCGACAGCAATGCTGGCCTCGCCAGTACAAAAAGAAAAAAAAAAGCGAAAAAAGAAATCTGACAAGAGTGAAACAGCCGCAGCTCCAAAGTGTTGACAACAGAGACATGTATCTGCAGCGCCTACGTGTCCGGTAGCGTGATCACGCGCGCGAGCTCGCTTCCTCATAGGCGGGCAATCGCGAATGCCCTCGCTCTGCGCAATTTCAGCGCATCCCGTGCACCGTCTGCGGACGTTTATTCAAGGACGACCTGCGGTGGCTCGATCTGCGTCGAGAGTGGTGCCTCGCTCGCCCCGGAAAAAAACAGAAGAAAACTAAAAGCAAATAACGGATTCCCCATCACGTGTTCTACAGCGGGGAACCAGCGGCGGCCGGCGCTTCACCGAGAATGAGAAAACGGGGACCTGACGTCACTCTAACGGCATCGGCAAAACGAAAACATCCGACTTGGCCCCACTCACTCGGACGCTGGGCAGCATCCAAGTTTCGCAACGCGCGCTCTCAAGCAGAGGGCACAAATGTTGCCCCCGCCGCGCGCGCCAACTACGGCAAGGGATGCGCCGAATGGACAGCGAAGATATCTCGCCTTCGGGAGCTCGTGCGCCAACTATTATAGGCGAGCGGCTTCTAGATGAAGGCCAGCTGCTGCCTTGCATGCTTATTACAAGTGGACGCTGCTGCTGTCTCTGCCGGGGGAGTGTATATAGAAACGAAAGCGAGACCCGCATCAAGCCCAACTTCCGCGTGAAAACTCCGTGGCCAGCTCGTTGTCATTTCGAGCTCGACCAGTGTCTTTACCAGTCGTTGAAATATGCTGGCGCGCCACCGTCCGCGTAGTGCTGGAACTTTTAGTGATTGTACGCATTCCGCGGGAGCCTCTCAACCAGTCAGAAATGTAGAGCCTTTTTTTTTTTTTTTTTTTTTTTTTTTTTTAAACCTATAGGGGCCTGCAGAGCCTGTGATCGGAGATGGTTCTGGGCTATGTGTATGCTGCAACGTTCTGGACAAGGTAGAATCTGTCCTGTCCACATCGTTTCTTTCCGCCTTTATGCCGCTCAACGAGACAACATTATGCACCAACGTGCAGGGAAAGATTTTGAACGTATTCTCTTTCTCCTCCTATTTATTTGCCCACGTGGTTGCGCTAACGACATTCAAGGGCATATGGTCTTGAAGTGAAGCCCATCGCCTGCTTAAGTATAGGTCTAAATTGATTACACTTCGTAAACACCGATGAGGATTTGCGTTTACCGTGATATAGTGTATGTACAGCCTCCCGCATTTTTAACTATGTCGCGCGAGAGCATTTTAATATGGTTGTGCGTCCTCCTGAAGGGAACATCGCATTAGATGACTCTTGCACAGGAGAGTGCTTAGTGCGCTTGAGAGTACTTCTGCCGGTCTTACTGATAATCGCCACTTCAACCTAGGTGCTAAAATACGCGTGATGGACGGTCGCGCGCTATAGTTAAAAATGCGGGAGGCTGTACAATGCATTCAGTGAGCGCGTACACTGGTTAATATGTCATTGAAAGGGATCACACACACACACACACACACACACACACACACACACACACACACACACACACACACACACACACACACACACACACACACACACACACACACACACACACACACACACACACACACACACACACACACACACACACACACACACACACACACACACACACACACACACACACACACACACACACACACACACACACACACACACACACACACACACACACACACACACACACACACACACACACACACACACACACACACACACACACACACACACACACACACACACACACACACACACACACACACACACACACACACACACACACACACACACACACACACACACACACACACACACACACACACACACACACACACACACGCGCGCGCGCGCGCGCACGCACGCACGCACACACACACACACACACACGCACAAAAAAGCAAGCATACTTATAATATTTACAAAACGTCGTCTAGCTCCGTTTCTTTAAATAAGGTACCTAAACTATTTCCTACATTTCCGCATCTGTGTGTCGAAATCCCGAGTTGCGCATAAGCTTGTACTTCTTCTTGCATCCCAAAGATACCGTAAGAACTCTCTACGCGATGAATCCTTAGCATCGCTACACAAAGTGTTCGGTCGCAGCCACCACACCACACAGATCATCAGATCATTCGTCATTGTCTGCGCAAAAAGTATTTCCTCAACATGCTGCGACGTGCACGTCAGCAAGCGCGCGTGCATGGTTGTCAGAAGTGGGCTCCTATTCATGAAACTTCTCTTACGTAAGAAAATTCACACAATGGGGCGCCCGCCCCTGATCGTCATGCAAACGAGACCGTGGCCGCGGTGATGGCCAGTGGTGGATGGAACTTACGTATATACGAGTTTTGTGAACACGGGCCCTCGGTGCGCACTTACAAGCAGCAGTGGCATTCAATCTGTGTGACCCGCTCTTTTTATTCCCTAACATTATCGGACGTGCTTGGATGACGAGGCGTTGCATAATTTTCTTCCTTATCGTTATTATTTTTTCAATGGCCACGACGTTGACAGGACAGACACACTCTTGGAAGCGCTCCAGCAACTAGATCCAATTGGCCCCGTGACACAAACCTCGTTCATTGTACCATATGGTCGTGGCGGCATCGATCGTTTCAGGCAGGTTAAGTCTGTCTGTCTGGAGCGGAGTTGACTTCGCCTGAGCGCCTCAGTGAGGAACACGTGAAGTTGTGTCGCAACATGCCAGATAGTCCGGATATCACACGAACAGAAGGTGAGGAACACTTTGCACTTTCATCGGTTCTTCTGGCAACACTACCCGATGCACCCGCTCCCATGGGTGCCCCCTTCTCAACTTTACAACTGGGTACACACGCATGGTATAGCGCCGTCAAGAGCACATGTGCTCCACGCTGCTTAGCTTGTTACGTTCCGTGCACAACGGATGGAGTGCGCGTCACGCATCCTGACCGCCCAAGCTGGAGTGCGTACTTATCGTGTTCATATCGGCGTCCTGCCGTTAAATTTCTACGTCGCAAATCGCAGTCTCTAGTCAAGTACGTGGCCGCCTTGACTGCTAGAGGTGCTGGCTGCGACCAAACAACGGCTCTGCAGGTGTACCAGTCATCTGTACTCTCAGGCATGATGTATGCGTTACCAGTCCTGAACGTCCCACCTAGTTTGATGGCCCAACTGGAACGAGATCATCGCGTTGCCTTTCGACTAATGCTGGGATTACCTCGTGAGGCGCAATCTGTTGCATTACTCACTGAAGCGCATCAGTTACCCCTGAGGCTGCAAGCAGACCAGAGAGCTCTATATCATATTGAGCGTCTTCACCGCGCATCGAAGGGTCAAATCACTCCTTGATCGTCTGAGTCAGTGCCGCCCGTTTTCTGGCATGGGAAAGTGGCGACATTATTTAGGAACATTGCTGACATTTCTGAACATGCTGCTTCAGTTACGCCTCCACCTCCGATAGATACCACCAAACACGTATTCCCCCATTACCTCACAGTCCCTGACATACACAAAAAGTCTGATATGCATGTTTCGGCAATATTCTCATTGGCTCAGTCGCCCATGTTCGAAATATTTCCATATTATCTTCAAGTATTCACAGATGCATCTGTACACAGCGACGGTCAAGGCGCCTCCGCAGCTTTTTTTCTGCCCTTCGACTCAAGTACGGCGTATATTTCATATACCCCATCCAGCCTCGTCAACAACTGCGAAGCTATAGCAGCCATTAACGTTGCATTGAAATACGTGCAAGAGGAGTTAACCACATCGGAGATTGTAATCTTTACGGACTCCCGCGCTGCCCTTAGCAGATTACAACGCAGTCAGGTTGACTGTATAGTTGTGCGCAGCATTACTGACTCTGCAAACGAAATTTCATCACGTGGGGTATCTCTCGTTGCCCAATGGATATCTTCACACGTAGGGATCACCGGAAATGAAGAGGCTGATCGGCTGGCTTCAACTTGCGCTCATAACGACTGTGCCTGCCCTGAAATGTTGTGCAAGCTTGATGACACTCGTCTGCTGATTCGTCGCCACCTACTCAAGCAGCATCCAGACCAGCACGTCGCAAATGGAACGTTCCCGCCCCGTGTCTGCGGTCGAGGCTTGCCTCGTCGGGCTACTACTGTAGCCAGTTAGGGTTGGCTGTGTGAATGTGTGCGAACGTTTATACAGACAAGGAGGTGTGGTCAATTCATCGTGTACGTCTTGCGGTTGTTGCGGGACACTTCAGCACCTGATATTGGAGTGTCCCGCTTTCAGTGCGCAGCGCATGTCGCTAGTGAGGGACTATCATCTCCTTGGCCTGCGGTGTACGACACTCAACGAATTTTTGTACCCCAGTGGTTGTGCGTCTCGACGCGATCAGGCTCATCGTGCTCTCCTTAAGTTTCTAGAATTAACTTAGGTTCTCGTTTGTAACTCAGAGACTGTTACTTCTACTTAACTTTTTTAGTAGCGTGACCTGCACTGACCGTCCCTACTGTGTGTTCTACTTTATTCTTTTGAGATTTGTCACCTTGCTCTTTCTTTCCTCTTTCCTCCCCTTCTTCCTATCTTCCATTTATATGTTTCTATCTCCTCCTTCTAAAGAGTAGGCAGGCGTTGTGCCCATTCTGGTGGCAGTGGCCAGCCTGCTTCTCGCTTTCCCTTTCCTGTCAAATGAATATCTATGTTTTGAAATCAAATAGTAATAATCCATGTGTATAGCATGGCTCCTATTAAGGCGAAAGCCTTAGACGGCTCATGGGGCGAAAAATCCTATGTCCGGCGTTACACAGCCCGGCGTTATGGCACCAAAATTCATAAGGAGTCAATCCCTCGACCTTTGGTGGGAGTCGAACCCACAATCTTTGGTGTTAATCAGGGCGAATTAGGCCATCAATTTCTTTATGAGGAAGCGTGAAGCCGAGGCGAAGAAGAAGCGTCAGCACGACCTGTGGAGTTAAGGCAAAGTTAATTAAGGCACAGTTAATTAAGATAGAGTTAATTAAGGCTAACACATAATGCAGAAATTTGGAGGTTAAGAAAGAAGCTCGAGAAAAAGTTAAGGACCGCAGAGAGAGCGATGGAACGAAAAATGTTAGGCCTAATGCTAAGAGACAGGAAGAGAGCGGCGTGGATCAGAGAGCAAACGGGGATAAACGATATTCTAATTGACATGCGAGTTAATTGACAGAAGAGTCGAACTCACTCCCATTGGTATTAATTAGGGCGACATTAATTAATGCACGGTTAATTAAGGTGGAGTTAAGTAAGGCAATCGAACCCACGACCTTTGATGGGAGTCGAACCCACTTGTAGATGCGGGCGAACCGGCCATATCTCCAAGTTGGATTCCAATTTGACATTGTGAAGGTCGCGAGTCCAATCCACGACCTATCGTGGGAGTCGAACGCTTGACCTTCGGTGGGAGTCAAACCCACGACCTTTGGTGTTAAATAAGGTGAAGTTAATTAAGGCACTCCCGCCAGTCGATCCGCCGACCTTTGGTTGGAGTCGAATCTCCGACTTGTTGGTTAATTAAGGCACATTTAACTAAGATATAGTTAATTAAGGCATTCATACCAACGACCTTTGGTGGGAGTCGAACCCACTTGTAGATATGGGCGAACTGGCGATATCTTTAAGTTGGATTCGAATTGACATCGTGAAGGTCGAGAGTCGAATGCACGACCTTTGGTGTTAATTAAGGCGAAGTTGATTAAGGGACTCGAACCCACGACCCAACATGGAGATGTGGACGAACCGGCCATATCTCCAAGTTGGATTCCAATTGGCACCGTGATAGAGGAGAGTCGAACCCACTACCTTGGTGTTAATTAGGGCGACGTTAATTAAGGAATGGCTAATTAAAGTAGAGTTAATTAAGGCTATCGAACCCACGAGCTTTGGAGGGGAAAACAAGTAATAGGGAGTAACAACGCATTAGGATGAAAATGTCAAGTAATGTAATGAATGTCTCGAGAGCGGGCAGGCTTTAGCCTTCATCCTGTTTAGCGTATGCTAAAGCGACTGTCAACTTTTTCTCGTCACATTCAACTCGAACGTGAGTGGCACGCTTCAGATCCTGCCACGAAGCAAATGGATGACGCAGAGAAAACGCTGTGTAAGAGACGCTGTAGTGGGGGACTGTGGTTTAACTTATAGACAACCTGATGTTCTTTAACGCGCATCTATATGCAGTAAATATAAGTAAACGAACGTTCGTACATCTTGCCTCCATTGAAATGCGGTAGCCGAGAATGTGACTCAAACCTGCGATCTCGAGCTCAGCAGCAGCAGAACTCCATGGCCACTGAACCACCACGGCGAGTTTACAACTGGTGCCAACAGTGAAAGGCTAGGCCGGGGTTGCCGTTGACAACAAGATACAACTAACAACCTGCACGCACGAGCCTAATTATATTGTCTTGAGACCGAATACGACCATACGACGTGAAAGCACACACTTACGGGAACAAATATACAACAGCGGGCTGGTATTGCCTCCGCGTTTATAGAGCAATGCGGCCCTATTTTACAGGACAGCGAGTACACCTTTTCTCTCTCTCTCTCTCTCTCTTTTTTTTTTGCTTGGCAAGAGAACGAGCTTCGATACTTCATATATATTTTTTTTGTATTCTAACTCAGAAATTAATAGAAGAACCGAAAGTCAGGCTAGTTGATCTTGATTAATCTTCAAGTTCCAGCGCAAAAAGAACAGGGACAAGAGAGAAGCACCCACGGAAGTGAATGACGACGCTGACGTTACCACTGATACAGACTAGCCATCAATGATGGCACCTAATACTCAGGTTTCGTTCCCCGAAGCAGCCGGCGTTTTAAGTGGGCGCCTCTGGAATTCACCTTTCTTTAAGGAGGCCGGCCGTATACATGAAGAATGGGGTTACGCGGCAGACGCCTTAATAATTGGGCGGCCAACTGGAAATCATATCGGTTATTAGCGATGCCGGCGCGCGCGTCGGGATCGGGCGGGCATTGCATTTCCAGGCGGTAACCTTTCCTCATCCGGATCATGCCGGCACACTCCAGTTACGGCGCATCGAGGGCCAAAGGAAAGAACTTCGGCGACGATGCCGGAATGCGCACCACATGGGCAAAGGTCCGAATCGGGCGGTACGCAGAGCCTCCTCTTGTGGGATTTGGATCGCGGCCCAGCGGGGCCCCAGCCTGACCCGGTTCAATCGAGCATGGCGAAGACGCTCCTTGACCAGCGGAGCAGGGAGACCCCGGGCCGCATCAGAACACGGAGCGAGGTCAGCCCCCGTTTCTCAAGGCGCGCGCGATGAGCTCTGGCGGCTGTCTCCGTCCAGCCGGAAAGAAATGCGAGTCCCGATGGAGCCTGCCTTTGTTCGATTGCACCCTCTTCCTGGCGACCCGTGTGTGTACGCACACAAAGCATCGGACGAGCCGCGTGTTTGCCGAATGAAACGCTTCGCGGCTCGGCTTTGCGCTATTCTCGGGCTTCGTACAGCTGCAAAGTATGCGGAACCAACGCGCGGAACTGACGGGCTCCCAAGTGTAGGCGCCGTTCTAACTCGGCGTCACCGGTTATGCCCCCCCCCCCCCCCCCCTTTTTAACTCCTCCCTTCTCGGAAATACAGTACAGTGCAGTGATCTGCACTGTACTATTCAAGTGTCAAAGTTAAACTTTGACCTGCTGCCCATGCGTATCTTCTCCAGTGCACATTATGTTTTCCAAATTCGTCGCTTTAGGGGCGCTGTTTTCGAGATACCTTTTGTACAAGCTCGAGAGAAAGCCTTTAGTGACGACCTTTAGTGGCGACATAATTGTGAGGAAGGGTTGGCAGCTTCCCTCCTTTAACGGAATGATTCCCTTGCAGGTATTCTGGTAGTCAGCGTTTGCCCCCTCCCTCCCGCCTTCTTCCTTCCTAGTAGCAGGTTAAAGGGCACCGT
Source organism: Dermacentor silvarum (assembly GCF_013339745.2). NCBI lineage: Eukaryota > Metazoa > Arthropoda > Arachnida > Ixodida > Ixodidae > Dermacentor > Dermacentor silvarum. Next base: position 146,861,498 of record NC_051154.1, read on the forward strand.
CCTGGAATTCGTGCATTAGCTCGGATGCTCGAATGCCAGGAAGGTACAGAGCCCTTGCTTTGACAACAATACCGCGGCGTCAGACCACCACACGACGAAAAGAATGGTGGAGGCCCGTTTCGGGATATGCCACAGTGAACTAATAACAGCAGTGGTCCACATGTATAACGCCCCTTCATACACGTTTTCGCCCACTGACAGCACCTATAGATGGAGGGCCAGTAACGCATTAGGTGCGAGCATTGCTAAGTCCGGCAAGATTACTATACGCTCCTGAAATAGTCGGCGTTCACTGAAAACGAAATGCCACCAGTGCAACGAGTCTGCGTGCACGTCGACCACTGGCGAAATCAATGAAGGCTTTCGCTTTGCACCTCATCAGCGGCGACGTCCTTTACCTGGCATTCTGCGATACGAACTATAAGATCCCCGCCGAGCCTCCTTGAGCAGGCGCAACAAATTCCCTTCGCTCCCGACCAGAGCCACTGGGCGCGCGTTAAGTGCATGCAGCGCGTATTGGAACGCGCAGAGGGCGCTATTACGCGGACGCCTTTTGTTGTCACGGTGTGTCCTTCGTCATCTCTCTGCGTAGTACTCACGTGCGCCGGCGCGAGCCGCGCGCGCAATTGAACCGCGGAGAAGGTCGCCACGGTTCCGCCTCTCCGCCCAACGCTGCTGCGGCCGAGCCGGAACAGCACGCCGGCCGGGCCCGCAGGAGACGTTTCGGATTGTGCGGCTACGCACGGAAACCTCGTTCGCACGTGCACGCGCGTCGAATTACTGGTCGCCTCATAGAAAGAAAGCGGCCCGAAAAGAGGCCACCACAATCACGCTGCTCGAGGAGTCATTCTCGTCGCTGTAATGCGGTCCGTAATTCAGCCTCGCCGTGTGTTTGCCTTTTATTAGCTGGCGCCATCGTTTTCTTCTTCTTCTGCCTTGATTTGTTTCTTTTGCTCGGTCAGGTTACCGCTCGCCGATGGGCGTATATTCCGGCCCGCTAGACGGACGCGACCCGCGCCTCGGGAGTCTGGTGCACGCCGACTGACCGCCGAGGGCTGGAGGTCAAAGGGCGCGCAAAGTCTCGACGCGTGCCATGGCCACTTCGCTCATATATGCGGACATGCGCGCAGTATGCTCCTGGGGATGAGAGAACGGAATGCACAGATTTAAGGGATTCGCATAAGCCTCTGGCAACGTCGAGCTCTTGCTCGGAATGCGCGAGGAAAGAGCAGGAATACCTTCAATAACGTATTCAAACACCTTTCCGGGAAACATGAGATTAAAATAATGGAGTCTCTTTTCCCATAAGCATTATGTGCCGGTTATTAACTTGATTGGTTTACCGGCGTTTGTTTGTTTATTTATTTACTTATATAAAGGGATGCTCCCGCCTAAGGCAATACCAGCTATCACTCTGCTCTGATGTGTTGAAAACGAGCTCGAAATCTAAAAATATTACAGCTAATTAAAACAGAAAAAAAAAAGCAGTCAGACTATTCCGACCGTTCACAAATGTCCACAGATTGTTAATGATAAACTTTTTGTGTGTGTGTGTGTGAAAACTGAAACGTGATCCCTCGTGAGGGTCATTCCACAAACACATCCTTCGCGCAAACACAGAAAGAAGCTATGCGCGCAGCATCGCAACCGCAGGCTCGATATAGGGACAGCACGTTGTATCATCAACCGGCTTGAAGTGGGCTAAACACCCTTTAAGTTCGTGAGGTGCTAGTATCAAGGATATAGTATAGATAGAGACAAAAGTTTCCGTATTTACGGATTCACAAGAACAAAGAATTAAGCGGTAGGCTGCCACGCGATCCTAAATTTTGTGCTGCCAAGCACTGTATAGATGCGTTTCTCGACGCTTCACGCAAGCGGAGACTGACTCTATATACGCCCGCAATACTTTCACCGATCGTAAGGTGAAGTACGTATCCTAAGATAAAAAGTTTCGCCTTCCCACTGGGGGTGACGCAAAGTGCGCCAGGAAATAACTGTAACGACGATAACGATTCAAAAATCTTCATCGGACGCGCACCGCTTTCATCTATCCGACAGCCTGACACACGAAAATTAGATAAGTGCGACCCTGTGCGAAGTGGAGATCATTTTGTTCCGTGTTTCATGTTTCTTCATGCTTGGAATACTTGATAAACAACCATATGTGGATTAACCTAGCCTCGCAAATACTGCCGGCAATTGCTCCAGCCCGAGCAGCCACTCATCAAGTGCGGTGGATCATGAAGCCTTTCAGAACCCATGTACAGGCAAGACTACGGAGAGGACAGGGTTCAACGGGGCGCAACAAGTTGCATGTGCACCATCCATACGACGTCGCCCTGCCAACCCCCGCCCACACGGCTCATCACTCACTCTCCTGCTCTGAATCAAGGAGGAATTGGAGGAGGAACCGAAACACCTCCCTCCTAAATGTCCCCGCTGAAATACAATGTCACTCGTGGTTGTGCACGCCGTGGAGGAGGCAATGCGGTCACGTCTGACAGCCTATGACATCTTGAGAGGCCGAATCACCTGTGCCGCAGCACCAACAAGCAATAAACAAACAACGAAGCCAAGGAAGCGTAGGGGAAAACGCTTGCCATAGCTTCATTGTTGGCTTCATGTGGTTGTTGTGTTCCGCCGATACATATCTATGCTTGATAAGCAAGAACTACATGACAGTGCGACCACAGACGGGTTTGCTGTTTGCCACTTAAGTCGAACTTCTCAGCTATAGCTACAGAAAAATTTTAGTTCCTTTGCGTGATTCAGGCGGAAGGTTAACAAGTAGCGTACTTGCGATGCATGTCATGGAGTTTTTTTTTTATTACTAACTATATTGGGAGAAACTTCGGGCACCGTCCGTGCGAGTTTCTTAAAGGGCTCTATGAATGGCGGGAACGGCGGGATATATCATATCTGGAAGGTTCGGCTTGCCATGAACATGGGTTGGCCTAAAACGTGGTCATGTATCAGTGTGAAAGTAAAGGTTTGTCGGAATCAAGTCTTCACAACAAGTCTTGATCCTCCCGTCATATATCTTACGCTCATGTTTGCTCGCTTATATCATTACAAGTAAACGATGAAAACGGAAAAGTACGATTGAAACCGGCGCGCAATGAGCGCACAGCCTCTCGTCTTTTCTACCCATTTAGAGACCCTACCGGTATAATACTGTTCACATTTGCTGTAACTGTACACCTTAGCACCAGTTATGTACTTACGTTTAAATAACTAACATTTATACAGTGTGTCCCAACTATCGTGCACCAAGATTTAAACACATGCAAATACCACGTATAGCTGGACAGAACCAAGGTAGTGTTTGGCATCGCTTGAAGATACTCAGATTATTTTTACAGCGCAGCTGTATATGGCTAGCCAATTCGCAGAAACTATCATCATCAGCAATGGCTCGAGCGTCGTCTTCTTCTTCCACAGCTGGCTCGTTGACGCCCCTCGGCGCAACCGCGCGAACGCGCTCGTGCCACTGCTCCCGCGTTCGTCTTCTTCCACAGCTGGCTCCGTTGCCGCTCATCATTCCAGCGTAGAATTTCACTTCTGATCTGTCGTCGTAATGGGGAGGCCGTGTTTACGGGGCTATGAGCCATTGCTTAAGGGGGTATGAGCCATTCATTGTCTTACGTGACGGACAGATTTAATTTTGAAGCAATTTAATTTTGAAGAATCACAAGCGGCAATGCGACAGCGGCGGACTTCGGGTATACCGTCAGTGACATCGTTTTCCCCGTCGCAGCAGAACGAGTGTGTAACCTTATTAAGAAACACAAAGACGCAACCAACAATTGAGAAATACTTTAATGTAGCGTCAGGATTAACCCAGTGATAAACATCGGGGCCGCACGTTTCAGCTTCGCTGGTTAACCATCGGTACGGAGTGCTTGGGCGGTGCTTTTTTGCATTCCGCCTAATTACATAATTAGTCTTAATTAATTAATCAACTTCTCAAATATTACAAATAGATGACAAGTGTCAGTGAGAAAATTGTAGGGCAACATGAGAAACTCCCGATACAGCTTTCTGCTGCTCAATACGTGCTACATAAAAGTGTGTTTCCGAGCGTGAAAGAAGCCCGCGATACACGCAAAGTGCCTCGAGCGGCCAGTCACGTGGTAATCAGTCCTCCTCGATTCGTCAAAAAAATTTTTTTCGGGCCACTCCCACTTCGCTTGTCTGTGACGCGACGTCACGGAAACTACGAGAATTGCCCATCTGCTATTACGTGTACACACTGATTATATGCATGATTAGAAAAATAATTATTTCCGCCAAATCTTACTTCGTCAAAGTGACATGTTCGTATTAATGATGTATCGATGTGCCGAACAAAAGTGAGCTTTTTTTTCGGAATTGCCGAAGACTGCCCCGTTCCGAAAGGAATATAAGATCGCTGCCCTCCAATCACTCTGGCACTGGGTACTCGGAGCTGCCGGGAAGGATGCATTTATTTCCGTATAATAAAAATACTGAGTAAAAAAGTCAGCAGACCTTGGTGAACGAATGTGTACTCGATGTGCGCCTCCGGACGAGGCGATACTATAAACGCTTTCTTTCTTTCTTTCTTTCTTTCTTTCTTTCTTTCTTTCTTTCTTTCTTTCTTTCTTTCTTTCTTTCTTTCTTTCTTTCTTTCTTTCTTTCTTTCTTGTAACCCCCTTTCCTCTGAATAGGGTAGCTAAACGGACGTGCATAATGGTTGACCTACCCTGCATTTTCATTCCTTTTCTTTTTTTCTGTCTCTCTCTCTTCTCCAACGGAACCTGCGTTAAAGATTCGTGCACAATATGATGCTACCAAATGACTTCTGCAATAACTGCGGCACCCATTTGTAGCTCATGGCCACAAGAACGCTGGCTAACTTGAAGGTTGAGATTAACCATGTAAACTTAAGGGCACTGTATATTAGAGTTCCTCTCTCCGTTTGTTGGAAGCAACGTTTGTGACGGGTACTGGGCGAATTAAGTTGGCCTTGAAGGGCGTCCTCGCGTTCACTTTCGCTCCGTCGTAAACAGAGGCACAGGTAGCGTAGAATACGGTCATGTAAGTGGCGAAACTTGGGAGGTTTGCAAATTGAGAACCAAAGCAGTGACACATTATTTGTGACCTTTGCACCGGATCATTAGGGGCACTTGGCCGGCATCCCCTTCAACCACACAGCCGACTGCATGGTGGAAGGGGATGCCAAGTGCCCAGAACTTGCTGCAGGATTACGCAATCTTATAAGAACTATTGACTGCTCGCGCGCCTCTGTAGTCGCGATTCGCTGGTGGATGGATAGCGCAGCGTGTAATAAAATTAAGTATGGAAGAGGCAGTGAGCGTTGAATGTAAAAGGCACAACAGTGGACATGCGGGTCAAGTTTCAGATGACACAAAATACCACGCCCACCTAGCTGCTCTGTTCAAAGAGCGCTAAAAGAAAACAGCAAATCAAGCTATATACGGGCACACTTTTCCCGCACTTTCTCTTCACTTGTTCGACTTAAAAAAAAAAGGGGGGGCGGGGGGGGGGGGAAACAAAAAAACAAGCAAAAAAAAAAAAAAACGAAAAGGAAAACGCGAGACACGCTCTTTCTTTTTTCTTTTCTTTCTTTATTTTTTAATATATTTTTTAAAAATGACGCGCTTACACCCCGGCACCTATAGCATCTGTCTTAAGTCATGGATTTTGCGCTATCTTCGTGGATTTTAGCCCACTAGTATTTGTGCATGAGAAGTAAGCAAATGTTGGCCAAGCTTAGTTTTCAAAATGTTTATTTTCGAGTACAGCGGATTCCTTAAATCTTTGCCTCATACCAGGCTCTTTCCGGTAGTTACATTCCCGTCTCGCCTCGTTTCGGGCCTCTTCACTAAAATTATGCAGATTTCACGCACTTTGGGAATCAATGTTAGGAAGTATTTTGTAGGCAGCTGGCTAGCATCGTTTGGAGTTGTGCAAAACGTTACCAGATAGAGCAACATGCTTGCGTAACGCGAGCAACTATGTGTGTGACACGAGCGTTTGTGCGACAACAGCAAGGCGACGCGGCAACCTGTTCCGTTACGGCGTAAGCCGATGCCGAAGGCGCTACAATATGGGGAAAACTGGCGCGCTTTCGGTTTTATCAGCGCTTTTTATGCCACGTGACGCAGGCGAAGGACAGTGCAGTAAGGGTGGCAATTATCCGCGCGTTCAATTCGTGCCTCTGTGGCACGCGCGCGCGTGCTCTCGCTTTTTTAAAGGAAATTGTTGCTATGCGACGTGACGAGCGCCAATCGTCTGAAAACGTTCGTTGGCGTTGACACGAGGGAAGTATGCATGCGTCTGTAGCGCTATTTCGAGATTCGGCCTTTCGCTCCACCAACTGACTTCAGTCGAATGATCGTCCAGCTGAAGGATCTATATGATCAGTTTCGTGCGAATTGTATTTTATATATGTTGATGAGGGGCGTTTATCCTTGCCACAATTTTAGCGTTTCTCGTTAAGTCTGAATGTTGTCCGGGCAAAATGTCTCAGGGATGAATAGGAAGTTTACGGGACTCTTTGTACCTAACTACCAAACCTAACTATACCTACCGCAAAGTGTTTGGTATAAGATAAAGAACGTTACGCATAAAAAAAAAAAAGAATCGCGCGTCCGATCGATGGTGGAATTTCCATCAGGGCTCCCAGCGCAATGGCCCGATGCTCTACCCATTACAGGCCACGCATGCATGCGTGCTTCTTGTTGCGCAGGAAACACAGGGGCTAGGAATGAAGGCATGGTCGATACGGAGTGATCATGCCGTGCGTGTCTTCCTTTCTTGTCTCCCCGTTTCTTGCGCAGCCCACACTATGAACAAGTAAGTACCAACTCGTCCAACATTTAGTTGGTATGCATGCTTCTCTCGTGCCAACTAGCGCGTTGAGGCGGTGGCGCGTCGGTCACGTCACGTAGCAACAAGTTGCTTGTAAAAGCGGCAGCACGCCAGATTATCTCACTCTTCCTTCGTGGAAGCTGGCGCTTTGATACGTTGTGACATTGTATCGAGTTAGAGATAGGCCTAAAATGTAACGTTTCTTCGCCGGAGTACAATAAATTCGTCGTCGCCATCCACCCATCATCATCGCCGTGACGTCGCCTTGCCATTGTCACACACACACGCTCGCGTCACACAAACAATTGCTGGCCTTACACGGACACGTTACGTCATCTGGTAGGGCATCGCGAAACCCCAAACGATGCTAGATAACCAGCTACCAGCAAAACACTTAGCATAACATCGATTCCCACAGTATACGTTGGATTTGTATAATTGTTTATTAATAAACAAACATACAGACTTCTCCAAACATAGTCACTATATACCTTACCTATCACGTGAAGGGCCGCTGGTGCGAGAACTTGAACTCTGCGACGCGTGGCTCAGAGACAGCTCCCATCTCACGTCAGGTGGGTGGCGTATTTTCGATAAATGATGTACGCCTAGTTAAGCTTCTTCTTCCAGGTCTTCCAGGCAGACGATTCTTCAAAGAGTTTTCGTCGCCGCCCGGCGACACTTTGCACTGAGCGAGGCCAGCTTAGGAATACATAGATTTATTAAGACAAAGTAGCATACATCGACTAGCGGCGGCCGATTATCGGCTCGCTCGCTTCCCTGTTCTCATCTCTGCACACTCTTTTAAATACTCTTGCGAATGCAGCGGTACCCTTATTTTACCTCTCCTCGCTCAAATCCTACCAATCAGTTCTTGTGCATGACATGGCTTTTCAAAGTAGGCGGGCCCATCAACAATCTATACTGTGACCGCCGCCTTTCCTAGTCCGTTTTTGGAACACACAGCCCAACACTAAAACGAACGTCACATGGCCCTCTTGCTCGAAGTTCACACACCTCGGTGCAGCCGGTGCAATATAGCATGCCCCGCGAACACATAAATCGCCCCGCGAGCCACTAACCACGGCATGCTGCAGAATCGCACTCGCGCGCGACGTTGCCGCCAGGTCTCCCGTTACATACGTATGCTCGAGCGTAAACTGTGTATCTCCCACACGGCAACGGGAATACCGCTACCCCCTGTGTTTGGGTTAACCAACCATTGTGTCTGTGTTTGTGTTAGCCTTCAAGAACGCGCCTATATGCCGCTGAGCGACATGCGTGCAGTGAGGCGGCTGCTTGGCCTCTGGTTACATACGCATGTCCGTAAAGTGTCCATATATCTTGGGCCCCGCCCAAGATATATGGGCGGGGCCTACTTATCTCAACACTTATCCCACTTATTTTAACATCAAAGGTTTGTCGTCTAGATCTGGTCCACGGAAGACCATTCGGACCATTCAATGGGCCACCTTCAAATCTGATATGGAAGATGCTTGCCGCGAGGGCCTACCGTCTGGGTTAGAGCAAACAATTAAAAGTACGATGCAAAACGCCACCCGCATGATAACGACCTCTTCCACGCGAAACGACTTCGACATAGAATTAGAGCGACTACGAGCACTTCGTCGCCGGGCGGAACGTCGATATCGGCGTACGAAATCAATCCATGACCTTAGGGCGGCCAGGAGGATGCAAAAGAAGATCCAACGTCGCATGGATAGATTAGCATCGGAACGTTGGGCAACGTTTTGCCAGACACTAGACCCCCGCAAGCCACTGTCTCACATTTGGAAAACGGTGCAAAGTCTGCGTTGCCTTCCGGAACAGCGTTTTCCGTTCAAGGCGCTCGCGCTCTTCCAAGGGCGGCAAGACATCGATGTCGCAGAAGACTTTTGTGCGAGGATCGCCGACCAAGCGACTCGTCCAGATCCTCCAGCCCGAGGTGACGTCCCCCATTCCCGTGATTGCCGCATGGACCTTCCATTTACAATGGAGGAGCTCGAGGCGGCACTAGCTCTCTGCAGGCGCTCTTCATCTCCGGGTCCAGATGGTATATCATACCGAGCCTTGTGCTATCTTGGAGAATCTGCACGGAGTGTTGAACCTTTAGAACTCCTCATGGCAGGAGGGAAACGTTCCTGACGAATGGAAAGTAAGCCGCCGGGTGCCACTCTTGAAGCAGGGCAAATCCCAACTCGAGCTTACCTCTTACCGCCCAATAGCGCTGGCCAGCTGTGTAGGCAAGATAATGGAACGGATGCTCCTTGGCCGCCTAGAATGGTACCTTGAACACTACAAGATTTATCCGAATTCCATGGCTGGTTTCCGACGTGTCCGCTCTTCCATCGACAATCTAGTTGATCTCGTTTCGTAGGTTCAGCACGAAAGGTCCCGTAAGCGTTTATCTGCAGCTTTATTCTTAGATGTGAAAGGCGCATACGATAAGGTATTACATGAGGCCATTCTCGATGCTCTTGCGACGGTTGGCCTAGGTGGTCGAGTCTTTTTGTGGATTGCAAGTTACCTATCTGCAAGATCATTCTTTGTGTTAGCTGACGATGGCCCGACTACGCGACGCTATACGAGCAGAGGCGTTCCTCAAGGCGGTGCTCTCAGCCCGACGCTATTCAATCTCGCTCTTCTTGGACTTGCTGAATACTTACCAACTACCATCAAGATTTCAATATACGCAGACGACATCTGTGTCTAGACTTCGGCAGTCACACGTCCTCAGATACGTGCGCGGCTTCAAAGAGCAGCAACCTTGACAGCGAGCTACTTGTGTAAACAAGGTCTCAGCATATCACCAGAAAAATGCGCACTAGTGGCATTTACTCGCAAACTAATGACGACTTATGTCATCTCAATCAATGGGCGGACCATTTCCTATGTCAGAACCCACAGGTTTCTTGGCGTAATCATTGACCGAGACCTATGTTGGAGCCCACACGTGTCCTACATGAAACGGCGCCTCAGAGCAACTTCCCAGTTGTTTAAATACTTGACAGGAAAGACATGGGGGATGTCAGTAGACGCAATGCTGAAACTCTACAGAGCTCTCTTTCTCGGTTTTTTAAGATATAGTCTACCTGTACTGAACAACACTTGCAAGACAAATATTCGTGTTCTGCAGGCAGAACAAGCTCAAGCACTCAGAGTTTGCCTTGGTTTGCCCAGATGCACTTCAACAGAGACAACTATTGCGATTGCTCGGAACCATCCGATGCAAACTCACATTACGGTGGAAGCCCTGAGAACGCACATCAGACATTTTGCACGTGCCCCCTATCACCACCTTGCAACACTACCTTCAGACAGGCGCCAAGCATCGTTCTCTAAAACTATCATCAAGTACAACGACAAACTTCCCTCGGGCTTCACCGTTGCATCTAAACCATCGATACCCCCTTGGTGCCTTATTAGCCCCACAGTACATCTCAGTGTACCAGGAATCAAGAAAAAATCTGAGCTGTCGTCACCTGTGCTGAAACAACTGTCTCTGCTTCTTCTACACGAGAGGTATGCGGACAGTGTACATATTTATACTGATGGTTCCACAAACCTCCAGTGTTCGTCCGGTGCTGTGGTTGTCCCAGCAAGAGCTATTACCATTAGCTTCAGGACTGACCACCAAACGACATCGTCATCTGCGGAACTAGCTGCTCTTCGCGCTGCACTTCGTTTCGTCAATCGGGAGTCACCTCGACAATGGTCAATCTTCAGTGACTCAAAGGCAGCCCTACAATCTGTGCTATCAGCTCTGCGTCGCGGGCCATACGAACAGCTCGTATTCGATATTAGATACTTACTCCATACATCACAGGAGAAAGGACACCACGTGACGTTTCAGTGGCTCCCAAGTCACTGCGGCGTCATAGGGAATGAAAACGCCGATAATGCCGCTCGGGCAGCTCTTGACGACACACAGGAAGAGGCCATACCGCTCTCACGGTCCGACGCAGCCAGCAGACTTCGAGTGCTTGCACAGGAGATCACGCTCTCTCTATGGTGCACACCAAGCAGCCAGACCAACCGGAGCAATCGTCACTACCACCTGCCCTCTTTGATGCATCTCTGTATGCCAACTGGACTCCGCCGAAAAGAGGCCACTATGCTTTATCGCTTATGGCTAGGGGTGGCATTCACGAAATATTATTCATTTCTCATTGGAATGGCCGACAACGCTTTTTGCAATGCCTGTCTTTGCGAGGAGACGCTAGACAATATTCTATGTGACTGTCCTGAATATAATATATGTTCCGAGACAGTCCCTGGCGTCCGTTCTAGCACACCTGGACAATCGCCCAATGTCAATTGAAACGATTCTCACGTGTCGTCGACAGAAGACATCGCAGCTGAAGGCGCGCCGAAGGGACTACTTAGGTTTTTAAAGGAAACGGGCTTGGACAAGCGGCTGTGACAGTGATGTCATGTACCACGCAAGAGTGACGGACTGTGACTGACGATGAGTGTGCTGTGTTATGTGCTCTCTCTCTCCTCCCCATCTTTCATTCCCCCTCATCCCGCTCCCATGTGTAGGGTAGCAAACCGGTTGTGCTGAACTGGTTAACCTCCCTGCCTTTCCTTCTCCACTCTTTCCTTCCTTCCTTGAGTCCCGCAGTGGAAGTGCGCCATCCCCGGCGGTCCTCGTATCGAAGAGCAGCGCTGTTCTAAGAACACAAACGACCGTCAGCTGCGAAAGAATAAACAACCTGCGCTAGCTAGTGTCATGCGTGTGACCCCCAGATTCTGACGTAGTTGCGTTCAATGCATGCACGCAAGGCTGATTGTGTCAGCCAACTTAACTGATGTGCTTGCTAATAACGGAGTAAACGTGTCTTAAAAAAAGCGTGAAAGAGAAAAGTAAAGGACGATAAATGTTATGTGTCATTGACTGATAGTGGGATGTTGCGCAGATATACATAGTAGCTATAAGCATCTTGTCGTCCCCAAAACGCTGCCTCTAAGTTTCACTCCCGACAGTGTCGCACATGCAGTAGTAATCGTGGACACATGTTCGTTTATTTCGCTTTGTTCGCCTTTAAGTTTATGCCGAAAGGTAAATTTAACACTCGTAAGGCAACAATTGACAACATAGTCCACGGAACTGCACCTATGAATTTAGCGTTACGTCAGTCTACAAAAAAAAGTAAAACATATTAAATGGTGGTGAGTGCTTCCTTTAAAGTAGGAACCAACACAAAATGAATCTTAATTTCGGTTTGCGTGATCCAATTATAAATTAAAGCTACATGGCCTCTTCCATAGGTTTCTCAAGGGACGCGTACAAAGTTTATGGAACGCCTGTTTCCGCTGCCAAAGCAGTATACTTTCCAATCAGTGAACGCAACCGAATTCCGTGTTCCGTTCTGCTTAAGCACACGTGGTGCAGTGTAGACCGTCAGAAACGATTATTCAAAACACTGAAAGAGATATGGTTAGCAGATGACCCTCCCGCCACTCGGGGCAACATTAAATGATTTGCATCAACCGCTACCAAGATCTCCTTTATTTTATATGCCGTATTCACTCCGACACGGTGCCACGCTCTTGTGTCTTCAGAATAAGCTTAGAAGCGAATTTAGGCCACACTTGGGCTCGCTACACTCCATCAAGACTCAGCATATGTGACCGGGCAAGTTCGTGCCCTCGCGTCGTCTGACACACGAGATCGGCTGGAGGAATGTATTTGTTTTGTATGGCTGGAAAGCCATCGGAAGGAAGAGTCGAAATGCAGCCCTCGGTTATCGAGTGAGCTTCCCTGTCACTGCGCTTCGGTGCAGAAAACTGAAAAGTCAATTCATATCTCGTGAGAGCGTCGCTGATTGTTACGACGTTATGCCCGTTAAAAGCTATCCCTCCCGGTGGTAACGAGGCAAAGATGTAACTTGCGCTGCAGTTCAACCGCCTTTCTTTTCTTCCATGTGGTAATGGGGCTGGCCATCATAGACTTTCGTACAATTACCTAGATGGAAAAGTGGCGCTGCACTTCTGTTGCTATGCTATGTGGGGGCTACGAAGTGGTATTTTTCTCGGACGACCAGGGGTGGTATTCTGGGCATCGTCTAATTAAGCGTGAAAGTCATATATGAGCGTGAAAGAAGCCCACGAATACACGCAAATTGCCTCGAGCGGCCAGTCGCTCGGCAATCTTGCTTGTATTCGCGGGCTTCTTTCACGCTCGGAAAAATGCAGCACGTATTGAGAAACAGAAAGCTGTATCGGGAGTTTTTCATGTTGCTCTACAATTTTCTCATTGACACTTTTCATCTAACTATATTATTTGAGAAGTTGATTAATTAATTAAGACTAATTGTCTAAGTATCTCCAAGCGATGGCAAACACCATTACCTTGGTTCTGTCCAGCTACGAAGCATTTGCATATATTTAAATCTTGGTGCATGATAGTTGGGACGCTCTGTATATAAGCGCGTTGAATAATCGGGAACCGACAGGGTTATGATCACTCGCTTTTCTCTCGCCTCTTTCCGGACTTTGCGAGCTCGCTTTCGTTGGTCAGAATTGATTCTGCTCTTGCGCGGAGTACGGGCATTTGTGCAGCCATTGCGCGGGAAGGAGTGGCTCGCACGGCGGGCAGGCAAAAGACGCAGAGCGATCCGCCCGGCTGTTCCCACGTGTGTCAGGCGCTGGGCGCGTCGTCGTCGACTCGGCGTGCAGATTGCCCGGGCCGACCCGCGCTGCCTTGCTCCGCATCGGTCGCTGGTGGCCACGTCTTGCTGGACGACGTCGTCCTGCGTGCGCCCAGCTAGCACCACGCTACGTGCAACGATTGTCGGCCGGCGCTCGTCCTGTAGCGAGAGCGCCTCTCACGGCCAGCTACACACTGCGACCTACAAGTACCGTGCAGTACCGAACGAGCGGCGCCGGATAATCTCCTGGGGGTGGTGGGGCTGCATTCGCAAAACATCGCGCATGATAACGGCTTGGGATTGGCCGACGTTTGCTCAGCAGCTCAGCAGCTAAAGCCCCTATATATCGCGAGACACTCGTTTATCAGGCGAACACGGGCCCTCATTCGCGAGTCAGCTGGCACACTGGAGCTGTTCGCAAGAACTGACGCCGGCCAATCCTGATAGCGTACAGCCGTGAGCGAAAGTATACGGACCAGGGAATGTGCGATAAAGCTGATTTTCTCCTCTGCCTGTGAATGTAACTTGAAATTAAAGAGTGCAGTTCAAACTTAGCATTGCGAAATTTGCAGTAAACTATAGTCAATTTCAGTTTATGCATGTTAATGATGAAAAAATTCTGTTTTTTTTTTCGGTGAACCTGGGGTGGGGTGCCTATACTTTTGCTCACGGGTGTACATTTCATATGCGAAAGCCCGGCGCCAGAGTTGCAAACAATATTTACGAATGACAGTCTCTGTTAATTCGGCCCATGAAGTGAACATTGTACGACAACGCGCAAAGCAAGTCGTTTGTCGAGAGAAGTCGGTGCCCATATTCACAAAAAACGTTCTTACGTTAAAACTGTTTGTGAGAGCAGATGCCGCCTAATCGTGTTGTAGGCCATCTTATTAGCAAACGCGCGGAATATGGCAGACAGCACTTAGGAACGAAATGCTTTGGGAATTCGGCGCCTGACAAAAAGGCGTAATGGCTTCCCTCACCTTACCCGTATAATGGGTAACCGAATTCAGACCATCGTGTATTCTGCCAGTGGGTTAGTGCTAACGGGCTGACGCCGCTTCCGCGGTGCTGCACGGTATTGGTTGAACGGGGCGTACAGACGGAGCGAATTATTCGCAGTCGGAGAGACAATAGCCCGTCGTACTTACCTTTAGAGACGCCGCCTGCCCATGTCGCCGTAGCCTGCTCTCCATCCATCCATTTCAAGCCGATCCTACGAGCCTTGAAGGAATCCAGCACATATGTAGAATGTGCGAGCTATGTGTAGGTAGGTAGACTTACCGTAAAGGTTTTCGGAGCACAGGGATAAAAAATTAAAAAAAAGAAAAATATATATATTTGCGTGGCTAGCTTGCACTTGAGAGGTGCAGCATTTGCGCTGCACGACGTACACGCAGACGAAATCAGAAGACGTACAGACTGCACCCTTCCGTTGCAAGGTGTAGGAGCCACCTGCAGGGAAATTTCTTTCCTGCGTTTTTTTTTTCTCTCTTTAATTCCTTGCTTATAGGAAAACATTTCTTTTGTTACTTTGTTCAACAAACATGGAGCGTTCTCAGATTATATCAGTATTCTACATGCCACCCAGTGTAGTCTATAAGCTTGCACAAGCATTTGTGGGTGTGCAACTTTCTCGAAGTTCTGCGCAGAAGTGTAAGCATTCGGGATTGCATCTCGCACACGTAAAGCGTCAATGAATCCAAAGTTTCTTTACTTGATTCGATAAAGTTATTTATGCGCTTAGCCCTACAAGAAACAGTCACACAACGTCAAATCCGCTTCTAGACTTCTTACCTTGAGGATTCGCGCACTGTAATAAACCGTTTCTGTGGTCTGCCATTTCCTAAAATGGCGTCACCTTCGGCAGACGTCTGGAGAGTTCATCAATCATATCAGTTCCGAGATACTGTTGCACACTCCGGGCTTGCGCAGGTTCTTTCTGCGCGGAGACTGACTCACTTCCATTGACCGACAAGATGAAGCTCGTCGTCACCCATCGCCTGCTACAATATGCCGAAATGGCTACTACGACAAAAAAAGAAAAAAAAAACGTTCTGATTGACAATACCATTTGCTACTATGCCTATACCTCTATGCTCTTTTGCCAAGCATTTTGTCCGGGTTTGGCAACAAGGGCTTTAAGGGTGGTTCGCAACTGGCATCCGACTAAAGAGCTCTGGGGCACTATAACGCCAACTTCGCCTGTCTGTCACGCGACGTCACGAAAACAGCGATAGCTCCCCATCTGATATAACGTGTACACACTAATTATGCATGATTAAACCGCACAAAAGAAAAAGAATCATTCCTGATTCGACGCCTTTTCACCATTAGCCCTCTGCTATTGGTCCAATGTTTTCTGGCTACGCCCACTTCGCCTGTCTGTCACGCGACCTCACAGAACCGCGAAAACTCACCGCGTCAAAGTGACGTGTGCGCGAAAAAAATGGATTAATATGCCGAATAAAACTGAAAAATTTTCTGAATAGCCAGACTGCCCCGTTCCGAAAGGAATAGAAGATGGCTGCCCGCCGATCGCTCAGGCCCTCGTTACTCGCACCTGCCGGTGAGCACGTATTTATTTGCGCATGATAACGCTTTTTGCGTGGCAGTAAAACGCTATCGAGCCCTTTCGGGCTGATAGCGTTTTACTGAAGCTGGGAGACCATCTTATGCGTAGGGTGGGTAACGGGTGGTCTATTAGAGTTACAGGATGGGTTCCCTGAGAAGGGAAGGGCATTCGAGGACGGCAGAGAATTGCATGAGGTGGGCATAAAATGGGGTCAGCTGGGCCAAGACAGAGGTAATTGAAGATAGCATGGAGAGGCCTTCCTGCTGCAGTGAACATAAATAGACTGATGATGATAATTATGATGCTGGTGTCCAACCAGGCGCTTTTCTGTTAACATCTTTGCCTTTTCTGTCGCAGATGAACCAGCACACAAATGGTCCGTTTTCTGCGACTCGAAGACGGCACTGCAGAGTTTACTGTCAGCCTTACGGCGCGGTCCACAGGAACAGCTGGTTTTCGAAATCACAGAGGCCATACATCACCTGACTGAAAAAGGACACGAAATAATCTTTCAGTGGCTGCCAAGTCACTGTGGAATTATTGGCAATGAACGTGCCGATCAAGCTGCTCGTTTAGCTCATGAACAAGACAACCGCCTATCGATCCCGCTGTCTAGGACAGATGCTGCAAGGATGCTCCGCCTGCTTGCACGCCAATGCACTTCATCAGACTGGAATAAACCACATTTTATGCACGCCCGATTATACACCTTGGATCCAACCTTAAGCCTTAGACTTCCAACAAGACTTCCCCGAAGAGATGCGACCCTTCTGTGTAGGCTATGGTTGGGCGTCGCGTTCACCAATGCCTACGCGTTCCGCATAGGGATGGCCGACAGTGCAGCATGTGACAATTGTGGAGACGCGGAAACGATTCGTCATGTTCTTTGTGAGTGCCCACAATACAGTGTGCAGAGACAATCGCTCTCCGTCGTGCTGAACCAGTTGGATGACCAGCCGTTTTCGGAAGAAACAATTCTGCAACATCGACGCGACTCAACATCGCGTCAGAAGGCCGTGCAAGCGCTCCTGCGGTTCCTGAAGTCCACTGGCCTGTGTGAACGTCTGTGACTGGAACGCCTCCTTTGTTACCAATGCCTGTGTTTTTTTTTCTGTTTTTTTTCTCTCTCTCTCTCTCTCTCTCTCTTTGCACTCTCTCCAACCCCTTTATCCCCCACCCCAGTGTAGGGTAGCAAACCGGAAACTGACTTCTGGTTAACCTCCCTGCCTTTCCTCTCTCGCTTGCTCTCTCTCTCTCTCTGTGTCGCAGAAACCTATTTGCCCCATATCCATATGAACATATGGGAATCTCATCCGCATACGTATTTAATCAAAATCCGTATGCTCCCATGTATCATATGAGATGCCTCATATGATATATGGAAACATGCGGGTGTTTACATGAGAACCCCATCTGTTCATGTTGGATACGAGGGTTATGAAGCATGTTTTTTTTTCTTTTTTTTCACTGTCTTATAATAGGAACATGCGGGTTTTATATGGGTCCCCGATTGCAGGGGTGATAGCAAAGAGTGCAGTGCTGCCTTGGTGTCGATGAATATCGACAATATTCGAGGTTGCTCATGTCTGACGAGACCAAGTACCGCGCAAAGTGATGCAAGTTCCGCAGCCGTTAATGTCGTTAATGTCGTCGGTGGAACGTCTTGAAAGTGATAGTCGTGACTGTCATTGGGAAAACCACGGCTCCGGACGAGTCCAGGGGTCGTATTTTGCGACGATCACTTTCGGCGATAGTATCGCCATCAGGCCCGCGCTGATTGGTTGGTTGAGCAAAATCGGATGAGCTGATTGGCTGGTTGAGCACTACATCACACGAAGGCGGTAGTATCGCCGAGGCGATCGTCGCAGGAACACATCCCCAGGAGAGTTGCTGTGCCATTAATATAAATATGTACATGTTTGGTGTGCCTCTCGAGCAACAGAAGCATAGTTTTAAAACAACATGACAGATCAGATTTTTTTATTGCTGGTATTGATGAGATGCACTCCAGGTCTAACTGGACGCCAAGAAGAAATCGATGGCATAGTGGCGGGCTGCACGAACATCTGACATTCGAAATTAGAGTACTCATTCATATATACCTCGCTCAAGAAAGGGCACCGCGTCACATTTCAATGGCTTTCAAATCTTTGCGGCGTCACAGGCAATGGGCACGCCGACAACGCTGCTCGGTTAGCTCTTCGAGACAGCAAAGGAAATCGATACCGTTATCAAGGTCAAGTGCCACTACAAAACTTCGAGTGCTTGCACGAGACACCACGTCCTCCGTGTGGAACAGCCGAACATTTCAGAACAACTGACTGCACTACCTGACTGCACTCCGCCTTCGTACCCCATCTGTAATCTGCCGACGCGAGGCCACCCTGCTTTGTCGGCTATTGATAGAAGTGGCCTTTACGAAACATATTGCTTTTTTGCATTGGAATGGCTGACAACGCTACGTGTGGGGACTGTGGTCTCGAGAAGACTCTTCAACACTGTGGGACTGTCCTCGCTACATTGTATAGCTCACTTGCTTTGATCACAGACATTGATCATCAGAGCAAACCAATTTGGAATGCCGACCTCATAAGCCATCGCAGCAGAGGGCAACGAAAGCATTGCTACAGTTCTAAACGACAACGGACTTCCACAAACGGCTTTGGCTTGAATTGGTTTTCACTGTGTTGCGTGTGGTGATTGTGACCGGCTGGAATCGTGGGTCTGTGACTCTATGCTCTATGTCTTTCTCTCTCTATTTTCTTCTCCTCCCCCGTTACTCAGCTTAGGGTAGCAAACCAGATTTTCGGTTCTGGGTAACCTCCCCGTCTTTCTCCTTTCTTTCGTCTCACTCTTCTACTTAAGGGATCCTCACATGTTCCGATGGGATCATTGGATATGGGGCACATGGGTTTTTTACAAGGGTTTTCTATTTCTTTTCTCTTCTCTCCTGCACAAGCTTTACTTCATTACTTCAGCGCTCGTCCTGTGTTCTTTCTTGTCCGTGTTTTTGGCGCTGTTTTAAATATGTATGATCAGTACCAACTAGCTCACACCCAAACCATTCTGAGTCTTCATTATGAGAATGGACGACAATGGTGGTTGCATAGATGCTAGCCTGCCATGGGATCATGTGAACGTATAGCATCAATAATTTTTGGTGCCCCTTTTCTGACATTCCTGCACCAAACAAGAAACAGGTCGAATTAAATTAATTGAATAATGAACGTGAACTCATTCGGCTGGGTGTTTTCATCCCGTCCCAGTTCGCGAGTTCAGTGTTCCTTTTAGCCGTGCTGATAGTATTGTCTGGATCACCGAATCAAAGGAAAAGACAACTCGGTGTAGTTTCGTTGGATTGGGTGAAGCAGTTGAAGTGGGCGATTGAGAATTTTTGAGTAATGTCATGGGTTTTCCTGCCATAAACAACAACCTCTTGCTTGGAATACGCAATAATCTCCCAACGGCATCAAATCGGGTGTCAAATGGTTAACCAGACAACGAGAAGACCAAATTGTGGCGACCAGAACCGTATAACAGACCTTCCACAGATCACAGATACTCAAGCACTTCTACAGCGGTGTGTGAAGTTAATTAACTGTGATGTTACCTCCAGGAAGCAGTTCAGTTAAAGCACAACTGTAGAATCAGTAACAACGCCATTGCTCATTTCCATTATCCACAAGAAGTCGCAAGAATCCTAAGCGTCCCAAGGAAGTACGCTTTATTTACAGCGAAGCAGGTTATGGCTAGGCTTCTGTGCATTTTTCGTGTGCGTGTGCGAAAATGTGGGCCTGATCCTGGTGTTGTGCAGAAAGGGTCCAAGCGCTAGGTGGTGGGCTCCGGGACTTGTAACGCGCCCTTCAACTATCCTTGCCCAATTGGGTCCCAAAGACGACCCAGGAACAAGGGTAACAACAGAGGGTTTTATTCACATGTTCATAAAAAAAACAGGAAGGGGTAGGGGTCGGCCATGTCTACGTTCACACCGCCCTCTCTTTGTCGGCGGCACTGTCGCGTGTGTATAAAAGACAGTGTGCCGTTCTCCAGCTTGAATTTTACTTCTCTCGTCGTAATGGGGAGGCCGCGTGTAGTGCACACTCCCGGCGACGATTGCATTCTCGTCTCTGTTCCGGCCGTCGCTCTTCGTAGGCGCGTGGCTCCTCGGGATTCCGGACTATACGCGGCCTGGCCTCCGCATTCTGTGTCACCTCTGTGTCGTGTACTGAACAGCGTCGCTGGTCATCCGCCTTCACAGATTGGAATGGCTCATGATTTTTTTGTAGCGAGAGCTACACTGGCGGCATTCTCGCTATTTCGCTGTGGCCGGTGGGCGCACCGCCAGCTGAGCCGTTGCCTTGCAACCGCCGCAGCTGGCAGCGCCGCTCGCCGCGCCATCTGGCGTCGTCTGCTCGAGTTACCACGGCGCGGTGGCGCGGCGACGCCGCTGCAGTTGTGTTGCAAGCGTTCGCCGCTTGCATCTGGCATGACGTCAGACGAGGAGCCGGTGAAACCGCGTTGCAACAGAGGAGGAGCCGGCGTTGCATCGTATATATAGAAGGGGCGGCTCGGTGGGATTCGTCGGAAGATATGGAAAGTAAGTCGGAGAGAATAAAAGAAGCCAGGCTTCGTCGTCGGAACGAAACCAAGAGGAGGCAGCGAGCCGAGGAGACGGAGGAAGAACGAGTCGCACGCCTCGAGAAGCGTCGTAAGTACGAAGCGGCCAGGCGAGTGGATTCAGATTAGGATAGCACCCGAAACGTGTTTAAGTCACTGGATGACAACCCCTTATCCTCCCGCCTCACCGACCATCGGGCTGTCTTTGTGGCAATTGAGAAAGAACAAGATGAAGACTTTGAAAATAAATGCGCTACACTTTTAAAATGTATAGTCTTTAATGTAACCATAACTTAACGAGAGGTAACAACCAAACCTAAACACTCAGACGTGCGAAGCTAAACGATAAAGATGTAACCGTAGAGAGAACCAAGCTAAACAATAAGATTCACCGTACCTCGATCTCGCTACGCACGCCCAGGCATAACTGAGTTAAGCCACAGCCATTTTTTCTTAATGACACCTTCTTGTTGCAGTTTGCCGCGTGTTATGTATCCCTGTCAGCTACATCTACATTTTCTATCAATTTTCGTTTGACTAGAGATTCCCTTTCACAAGCGTTTCAACACACTGGTAGGCGTGGCTGGCCTCGGTGGCTCACGTCGACTCTGGTCCGTTTAGCGGAGGAGCTCCTTTAGGGTCCTTATCTGACCTGCAATAGAGTAATTTCTCTCTCTTCGTAACTTCGCTATTGTGAACTTTCTTTATATGAATAGATAATCCCATCCATCTCCTTGATGACATTTCCTTCTAGGCCAGTGGCCACGCCAGTCATGCGGTTGTTCAGTGCCTGTATAGCGAAAACTCTGCGGCGAATGAGTGCTTTAACGCGGACACACAGCTCGCGTGCGCAGATGCCTCCGGTGCGTAATCTCAATCGCCGCTTGCCACTCTTTGCGGGAACAAGCGGCGCTGACTGGCCCATCGACCCGGCGCAACATTTCTCGTCGAGCGTGGCCAGTCGAGGTGCCTCCGCTCGAGCCGTGCTGCGGTGAGACGGCACATCCCGGCCGCGCGCGAGACCGGCCGCGGAAGAGCAGCAGCGCCGTCCCATCCAGCGCGTCGCTTAAAGCGACTGGCGCACATTTGCAAGTCTGGGGGAATGCCACGACACGCACGGCCATGGAAATATGCGCGCGCTGGGGAGCACGACCGGCGTGCTCTTGCTACTTGACCCCCGGCAGAGCGATCGCCAATGCGCATCACGGGCAGCGCGTCTAACTCGGCGGGGGAACCACCGGCGCTTTCGAAAGCGGCGGCCGCCGATGTAGGACGCGCCTCGCTTCGCTGCCGCGCGGAATGCCTTTGCCGCCGCTGCTGCTGCTGCAGCCCCCGGCGAAGGCCTCGGCCGCGCGGTCTGCCTCGAGCTGCGCGCGGCGTCGTCACCCGAAGGTCCGCGGCACGCAACGCGAGTCTCAGCGCGAAAAACGGGTTTCTCGTGTATAGGGGCCGTTATGTGACGAAATTCCAGACTATAACCCCGTCTCGCGCGGCTCTCGGCGCTTTTATGAAGCGCGGAAGCACTGTGCTTGCCTGCGTTCCTTGCCGGCACATGCAATACTTTGTGAAAAAGCTGCAACACCGCGAAATGCGGTGGTGTATATAGCGCTTCAAACTTGCTTAATATATATATATTTTTCTTGGTAATTATGGTTACCTCGATAACATCTCTTGGTTTCAGGAACGCTTATCCGTATATATACGCCCACATAAGTAGTTCCTCAAGGCGCATTGGTCTTTCGACGTTCAAAAGAAAGTCGAAGGGCTACTGCCTAGACTTTGCTTTCTGATTTCATGCGTCCTAAGCGACACAATCGCCAATCATAGTTTCAGCTATCATGGGAATAATTAAAGCGAAGAAGTACTTGATATCAAGTCTACCGCGGTTGGACGAACCTTGGATCACATCAGGCATGAAGTTAATAGGGGTGATTTGACGAGTGCTAAGACAAATCAGACCTGTCAGTGAGGATTCTTGTGTCATATGGCGTGCTCGCTTTTCAAAAATAAGATATATTCCGTTAGGCTGTAGCAAGAGTTTCCCCAATGACCACGTCCCCCCCCCCCCCCCCAAAAAAAAAAAAAGTAACATTCCATAACAGTGCTTCACTTGCGATTTCTTTCTTCATTTCTTTTAGCCCCATTTTCTCTTCAATTCATCGTCAGTAATCGTAGCTCCGCGCTCCTAATCTTTATTGCTGCACGAAGGTAGCAGGCCATAATGGACCAACTAGCTCGGTTCAAACCGATTCATTTTCTCGTCATCATTAGCAACTACGCGTGTACGTGCAGTCTGAGAATGCCATTACCTTCAGCGAATACGTGCCGCACGCTCAATCTGCCGCCAAAGTGTTAAGGCTACCACTCTCGTTGCTCCAAAGTGCCAGCTCCAGTACACATTTGAGCTAAGGTCGTCGGCCTTCTCGGTCGGCATGCAAGCTCGCCAGCTTGCTAAAGCTATCACCGAGCCAGCTTCATCAGGCGTCTGCCAGCGACCACAGCGTGAACTTACAGGAGCTGGCACGATCCGGCGAAGAAAGCAGCGGCCTTTGCACATTACAGACAGGACTACTATGTGCCAAGGAGCGCAGGCCAATGTCATAGCATCGGTCTTTAGTCAACGCTTTGGCAAATGACTCCTCGAAACGCTTGAAACGACTGAATGTGCCTCATTTTAATCTTCCGTCCCTCTTACTTGCAACATGATTCCGCATCTTCGATGGTGTTTCATACCTGCCTTCTACTCGCAGGTAAGTCCTGGAACATGGATGAAACAAAAGGATACAAAAGACAAAATAAAGCTTGCGTACTTACAGCTTGCTGAGCTGACGCTCCGCTGTTTTCTTGGTAAAGGACGGAGGCAGCGACGAAAATCCTTCAGAAGGCGGTACGTCATTTTATTACAACAATTACTATCGTTTTTCAAACCAGCTAAAAGACTGTAATATCGTACAATATTAAGAGTGCCAGCATACAAGTTTTATATATGAAGTGTTCACAATTACACGTCCATTCAGTGGCGCAGTCAGAAACTATTTTCGGAAGGGGGGGGGGGGGGAGCACGCACGTTATTGGGGATGGTGAGGGAGAGGGAGGGGGGGGGGGGCTGGGCAGGCCCGATATTATAACAGAAAAATTCTCGGGAAGGGGGGGGGGGGGCGGTCACGTGCCCGGTGTGCCAGCCCCTATAGCTATGCCACTGACGTCATTATAACGCTTAGAATAGCCTTGCCGTGTTACTTAACCGTAAATACACTGCCAACTCCAACAAAAGCAGTGGTCTCCACGCCAGGTGTCATCTTGCAGGAGCAGCGTAACATTAGAGAGTTTTAGGGAATTTTGCATACGCAAGCGGCTTGCGTACGCAAGAACTAGGGGTCTGTGCATGCGCCGTACCGTGGCCCCTTGTTCTTGCGTAAGCAAACCGCTTGCGCCCCCTAATCTAAAACTCTATATTAATGATAAACGGTAGCTCTATATGACAGTAATGCAGAAACATTCTGTTTCTGAGGCCGAGCAGGACTACAAGTAGCATTCAATACAACTTCCTCGGAAACTTTCCTTGCGTGTCGTGGCGGCGCCCTCCGACTGTGAGGGAAAACACCACGTGCGCGCTACGCGTAAACAAAACGCTTCAGGCCTACCCACGGGTGACAGTCCACTCAGTGACGCTTTGTAAAGTTCTGAATGCTTACTTCGTTGTGCCTATTTGTGCGCCCGTTCTCGATGTATGCGCAGCCTAATCTGCCATTCGCTTACAATGGAATATATATGCCAGTCTTGCGATCAAGTAAACGTATGTATGATCCGTGTTTTTCTCTCGCCTAACGAAGTGTGTGTTACCGGCGCTAGAGTGCCTAGTTGAAATACAAGTTGCTAGTGTCGAGCTCATGGTGTCCGCTCCGCCGCGAGGGTAGCTGCAGAGTGCGTCGCAGATCGGCCGCCGGTGCAGGCACTCGCGGCCTTGGGTACTTGAGCCGCTGCTGTCTTCAGCCGCTTGAGACCTGGGTGACGGCTGGATTGGCTGCTCTTGAAATAGACGAAATGCGCACATATTGATGAGCACAGATATACGTTTCGTGGATAATATCGTGCTACATTAGATAGTGTAACTTCTATCATATCCTGCATGCTGCAGTTTATGGAACAGCTAGAAAGTTATAACTTCAACCCCTGAATAAAACAACAAAGAAACAAACGCACCTGTCAGCCTTCTGGTACGCGCGTACACATCCCACATGAAATAACTGTGTTGTCTCAACAGAATTTGATTGTTCCGCTTATCTTTTCTTCGCAGAATAAACACGATACACTCAGAAAACAGATATCGCGGAGAGACAGAGAGAGAGAGAGAGAGATAGAAACAGAGAAAAGGAAGGGAGGTTAATCAGAAAAAAAATCTGGTTTGCTACCCTGTGCACTGGGAGAAGAGCATCTAAAGCGATAGGAAGGAATGATTATGGAAACTAAAATCGACACAGAAAATTATTTCTGACGCGGCATACGTCATAGTCGCAGTCCCTGCTGTATGCCCCAGGATAACGCTTTCGACCGTATATGTGTCCACGAGTATTACGTGCTATCATTAAAAAAAATTTGAAAAGAGCACGTTGGTACAAGCACGACACAGAATTAGAAGCTTTTGGTTCATGCAGGCTTCTCAGTGGGCTGTTTCTCGCGGCAGGCTTCTCGCGGGCTGTTTAGGTGGCTGCATCTTTATTACTGAACTCGAGACATACGTGACCTCTATTGGGATGGGGATTGGACAAATAAAGTTTATTTCTATCCTATCGGGATGATTCGTAAGATTGCGCAAATTTATCTGTTAATGTTCCAAGCATCCGTGGTTGTGCATTAAAAAAGAATGTTGGCAATAGCTCACCTTTGTTTATGGGCATTTCTTCCTCGGCAGCTCTTCTTTAGAGCAAGCCTTTATTTGACGTCCCCAGAAAAGCCGCTGTGCCTGGTCCGTTGGAGTCAGCGTCGTCGTCTTCGATGCCAGTGCCGGAAACTTGGATTTGACCAGAAGCTGAACGCTGCTGAATGGTGGTGCAAGAACCCCCCCTCCCTTGCCTTCCCCATGCGACGCAGCTGATTGCGTGGGAAGGAGGGAAGCCAGTCTTTTTCTTTTTTGTCAGCCGAGAGCAGGATCGCAGCTGTTTTCAGCCTCGCCCAGCACATACAATTGAGTAAATACAATTGCGTAAATATACGGAATCGTGGCCCGAATTCACAAAAACTTCTTACGCTAGAATTTTTCGTAAGAAAGAATTTTAGCCAATCCGGACACCAGACATATCATTAGCGAAGGCGGCTGGCCAATGGCAAGCAGCACTTACGAACGAAAAGCTTTGTGAATTCGGCCCCCGATACGCCATTTGGTGTTTCGTACTTGTGCCAAGATTCTCCCATCTGAATGCGAAATTAGCGTAATAAGAACTACATTTGTTGATGAATATATCGCAACACAAGGCGCTCAAGAACCATAAAACAAAATGGAGTTGTCATCTATACGATTGGTTTCAAGAATCTTATATAAAGGTATAGCGTAATGGGGAAATTTAAATAAAGATTATTTAACAATTTGTGTATTTATTCACTTACCTTTTGTTCGCAAAAACTGTGTCCGCTAAAGCGCACAAAGCACCTGTGCAAGCCGCATTTGTGCATAGCTAATTCCGTGCTAAGATTGGCAAGTCTGGCGGGCTGCAGGCGTTCAGCCACTGTGAGAATGATGAGTGGCACATGGATTTTGCTGTGACATGGCGTGGCCCCGTGCACAAAGCACACTGCGCGACCTTTTATTTTTAGTTGTGGTTCTGCTGTGATGTATGCTCGCCGCGCAAAATCCCTTTAGAGTAGTTGAACATTTTATGCTCATAACTTGTTAATTCTATTACGTTATTTCCAGTCTGTAAATAAACATCGACACTTAACTCGCTAGATCTGTCTATTACATTTGTATTACATATTCTTGGTATTCTAAACAGTTTCGCAGAAAGCGTTCCCCACAACGGAGCTTTCACTTAAACAAAGTGCACCCAAAAGAGGAGGAGTGCAGGGGAGAGGGAGCTACAGTTTTTTGACGAAGCTCCCACGTGAGCGAAAGCTGTGACTGCAGTCACGAAAAAGCAGTTACGCTAGAGCTGTTCGTACGAGAAAATAGCCCTGATGGTTGACATATTTTAACGCGGGCGGCCGGTAAATAGCAAGGAGCACTCACGAATGAAAAGCTTTGTGAATTCGAACCCTGGGGCCAAGTGCAAAAAACTTTTCGTTTCGCTCGTTCTTTTCGTCGCTATCTGACCGCCTGAGGTAATAATGTGTCCAACATGACGATAGGCCGGCGTATGATCGTGTGTACGAGCAGTTCCAGCTTAAGAACCTTTCTGTGAATCTGTGGCGGATACAGCTACCGCCAGTGATCGCGCCGCCATCACGTGACCGTTTGCTCGGACACCGAGAACGTCTTGGGCAAGAAAATGTGCGGTAAATAGCTTATATACGTGGAGCTCGATGGAATTCACACCAACCATCTTTTCTGCTTCCAATATGTACCTTCTTTTCGAAAATGTGTCATCGTAACTGGATTAATGTAATAACTTGACTGCTTACAGTGCCCTAAAAAGAATGAATTGCTATAATTAAGAAAATGTCATTACTCATAGGCAGGTATGAAATATTCTTGAAATATTGCTCAGGCTTAGGGGCACGAATGCAATAAGCAACCAATCTTTATTTAATGAAAATATTTCGTCTTTATAATTAATTTAGTTGAAAAGGTTGAACGATTGGTTCCATTGAAGGAACATTGTAACGCGAACTGACAACGTAACTTGGATGAAATAATTGACAGGTGAGTCTTCAGTCAAGACAGTTAAGGTCGATGCGATTTCCTTCACTCCCATAGTGCATTGTAGTTGAAGCTGAGGCTCCATGTTTTGCAAAGAGAGATAGAAAGGCGGAGGGGTTTTTAATAAAAACTGGAGAGATTTGCCTGGCGGCACGCCAAACGTGCTACTCCAGGTGAATTCGGTGATAAATGAAATGACACACACGCACGACATATGACAATTAACACACACTCACACACACTAACACAACATACCAACATACATACATACATACATACATACATACATACATACATACATACATACATACATACATACATACATACACACACACACACACACACACACACACACACACACACACACACACACACACACACACACACACACACACACACACACACACACACACACACACACACACACACACACACACACACACACTACATACATACATACATACATACATACATACATACATACATACATACATACATACATACATACATACATACATACATGCATACATAACATAACACAACACAACACAACAAAATGAAGTACCTCGTTGAGACCAGTGTCTCGCAGAATAGTTAGGAGCGCCTTCGCGAGACGCACAGGCGGCACTATGGATGTATACATGGTCCAAGTAAATGTCGTAGCTCACACTGCGATCCCTGATGAACATTTAGCGCGGGCATCAGAACGGTCATTTGGAGAGAGAAACGACTGAAATAGCTGATTAAGTGGGCTATGTCCTCTCGTATATACGTTCCACGCAGGGCACAGTGGTGGTGATGCTATCCGCTTAAATAAGAGAAAAATTGCTGACGGGTAAAAATTGAGTTCCCACAATCTAAGTTATTTGCATCTAGAGTAATGCTTTGAATATCTTGCGGCCATCGTAGATGTTTGAACACAAAAGCATGATAAAGCATTCGCGAAAAGATGCTTAACCATGGGCAGAGTTACGGTCGGCCCCCTTCGTGGGGGGCGTGCATCAAGGGGACGAAAATACGAAGCAAAATTATACAGGAGGAAATTACCAAAACTGTTCGTACGTAAGACCAGTGCGTAAATGGACGGGCACGGGCTATTCATAACGAGGCGATAGATGGCCCTGGCTCTTGCCTATGACGGACCATGCGTATCGACCCCAGCATACTCATCCAGAACGCGAAAGCGGCACGCTGCAGATGCCTGTTCGCGCCGTCTATACCGTAGGAAACCACTTCATTGAGACACCACTCTTTGAGCATTGGGTTGACAGATGGACTGGCCACCGCTGCTCCTGGTTCTGGCTTTGCACTTGGCTTCTATAAGCCTCCCTCTGACCAATGACTGACTCTACGTAACACCAGACGAGCCTCAGCATGTGGCGTTATCTCTTGCGTTATCACTCAGTGCATCGGCCGTCTTCGCTGCAAAGAGAGCGGTGTCACCATAGCGGTCACCTGACAGTCACGGATGGTTCGCTAAGAAGCATCACCGTCACTAGATGACGCAAACACACACTGCAGCAAACCGCTCTAGACAAGTGTGTTGGGGGCTGGACGCGCACGATGATCTTCCTGAATTTCGCCCAGTACTTAATTTGACTTGTTCTGTTCGTCTCTGGGCCCGTAATGTAAGACCTGCTGCATAATTACGCGGAGTCTTCGGGGATAAGATATTAACCGGTGTTCTTCATTATAATAGGAACAGACTTATAATAAGTAGACGGAGAGATAGAGGAGATAGGGGATAGGCAGGTATGTTAACCAGAATGGATAAATTACAGTTTGCTATACCTGCCCGGGCGAAGAGAAGAAAGGCGCTACAGATACAGCATGGGAAAGAGATGGGAAGAGGAGAGTAGGTTGCGCACAACGTAACTTGAAGAAATGATGAAGACGCACTTCCGTGTTTGTCAGTTAACAAAGTTGAGACAAAAAATCTGAAAAACATCCGACAAGAAAATTTTCTCTTATTTGGAGTTGTCCGCAGGATATCGATTTTCGGAGTCACAATTACAAAATAACGCACATAGGGACACGGACTAAGACACATGCTCGGTCCATAAGTGGGCCCGTATTCATAAAAAGGTCTTACGCTTAGATGTGTTCGTAAGAGCAGATATTAGGCTATCGCTATGTCAGATATATATTTTAGCGATGATATCTGGTCAATGTCGAACAGCACTTGCGAACAGAAAAAGAAAAAAGAGAGAGAGAGAGGGTCCTTTTCAATCATAAGTCATTTTTGCCATTGGCCGGCCCCCTTCCCTAATCATATCATCAGGACTGGTTGGAATTTGCTTTTACGAACAATTATAGCGTAAGAGCTTTTTTGCGAGCACGGGCCCCGTTTTAACCCATGTCGCAGAAAATCTGGTGTCGGCGTTGGCGGCGTAGTCCGGCCAAGGTAATCATTTCGAACCACGCCGACCACGCAGGCCCTCCGCGTGGCGTAGAGACAGTGGTGAACTAATTGAATTTTTCAAAGTGAAATCCGCCAGGAAAATCGTAAAGTACGACTTAACCACAACCTACAGGCATTATAGCGTCGGACTGTAATTTGAATATACGAGAAAACATAATTCTGTTACGAGGAAGCTCGAACACAAACCTCTTTTCCAGCATTTCTACCATTCATACAGCGGCGCGCCCCAGTCGGTTGTCATTGCAAAAACGCCATCCAGATGGCGCTCACCTCCTCGGCAGCTAGGTGACTATTTGTCGCCACCCCGTTTCAAAGGGGATGCCAATAAATCATCATCATCATCATCAGCAGCGTAACGTCTCTTGATAATTTAAGGGGCTTTAGGCAGCGCAGGCTGTCTACGGCAGCGGCGCGCCGAGGCGAAGCTGCAGAAAAAAGAAAGCTGCGATTGCCGGGAAGCCTGACCAACAGTCAGGGATCTTTGAATGCTATTGGTGCGCTAGCGTTCTCCGGGGCCTTCTTTTTCGCGACTTCATCAGAGGGCGTCCCGCCGCGTGGAGCAGCGGCACAGCTGACCGACACCCTTCTTCGCAGGTATACAAATAATGGATGCAATTCTTGGCGCAGCGGAGGCCGCCACATTTTAATGGGCATCGGCCTATCTTGAAGCGTTTCGTCCGATGTGCTGATATACTTATATGCGCAGTATAGGTAGCCCTGAGGCGGTGTGCGAACCTGAGGCGGTGTGCGAACTTGTCCGAGGCAGTAGTATTGCACTTGGGCATTTCCACGCAGTTTCTTCCCTCGCGACACGAAACCATGTACACATATGCCCGTGGTGTCTGTCGGCGGCGATTGAAATCGCGGTGGGAGGCGCTCTGAGCTGGAAGAACGCGCAAGACAACAAGAGTGAGAAGGAAGGCTGTGTGTACAAGTTGTCCGTGGTGGCTGGCCTAGAGCCGGCTGAGAGAGCGGCATATAAATCACCCTATCGCGCCGCGGAAAAAGGTCGCGGACCGTCGGTGAGAACGTCACGTCAGGCGCCCGGTTTGAGGGCACCAAGGTCAACACGTGCGTAAACGGCGCGACGCACTCCGTGGCGACTGACTGGCCGTCCACGACCACCGTCACGCAGGCGGGCGCTGACCCCGCAGCAGGTGCGAGAAATGTGCCGCAGCGGCTCTTTCCTCTGCGTGTTGCTCGCATCGGCCGGGTGGGATCGAAGCCGGACATTCTCAGTCAAAAAACATCCCTCTCCATTCGATCTTTCTCAGCTGCAGATGAAGTCACGCGTAACCGCGAAGGCTTCCCCGCGAGCGCTTGTGACGCGCGCACCGCCCGGTCGGGCGTACACCTTAAAGTGGTAAATAAAACCACGTCTAGCAAGTTTCAAGGAGCTTTCAACTGATGTAGCAGCCATGTTATGACATACCGTCCGACGGACCGGATAGTTCTGAAATTGAAATTCACGTGTTTCGCGCATTAGCGGCGTGAAATGGCGCGTTTAGTACGAAACACCTCAACCATCGCTCTCCAGTCTATAGCGTCCCTCACTACGGCACCGCCGTTCTTTTTTTTATCTGATACTACTAGTTTCCGGCCAAAACGAGATGCCTCAAGGAAGACACGACACAACATTTACGACCTTCACTATTTTCCCCCCTGCTGTTCTGTAATATATATATATATATATATATATATATATATATATATATAGTTCGAAAAATAAACAAAATCGAAGCACGTAGGAAAAACATAACAAGACTTTACTGACGTTTCGGCCAGGGTCCGGCCTTCATCAACTCTTGATGAAGGCCGGACCCCGGCCGAAACGTCAGTAAAGTCTTGTTATGTTTTTCCTACGTGCTTCTATTTTTTGAACTAATTCTGTGCCGGCTACGGTTACTCTTTACTTCACTGATATATATATATATATATATATATATATATATATATATATATATATATTGTCCTTCAATGAGTGTGGTTTTCATATAATTTCAAATAACTTTCCTCGCTCATACAGCGTTATAGCACTTACAGAGCTCAAATGGAGCAGAAGAAGGAAGCAAAATGTACATCCAACCCCTCCATCTTATTCTCAAGTTAGCTACCTACAAGTGCATGCTGCGTGCAGACGCTGCACCAACCTCGAACCGTATCGGTTCGTACAAGTTCCCACTCGCAGTCGCACCGAGGCATCGAGAGGGAGACGTGGAGAAAGCGAAAAAAACAAAGGAGAGGGGGGAGAGGGTGCCACTTTGGCAAAGGCAGACACTGGTTTCGCACGACCGGCGCAACTGTCCACGCCTTGCTCAAGCATGGCGGTGACTCGGTGGCACACACACACACACACACACACACACACACACACACACACACACACACACACACACACACACACACACACACACACACACACACACGCACAGACACACACGCACACACACGCACACACACACACACGCGCGGCGCGCGCGCACCGATCCGCGCGAACTCACTGAGGGCGCACGCGGAGCGTGTGTAATGGCTTCGATGCGCTCACTGGGTGAGCGTAAAATGGCAGGTTTGTTTGTTTGCTGCGCGACACTGCGGAAGGAGGACGCTCTTCTGTGTATGCCGAGCTTCACAAAGGCGACTCAATAGAACCAACGGTCGGTCGATCCACAGACATTGTTCGCCTCCCATCAGAGTCGTTGTGTACAGAGAGTGTACTGAGCACATGACGAATACCACGCGCGCGCTCTGAATGCCAGTAACCATTCGCTGCGCGCGCACGCGTCGTGGCTCGACGCATTCGGGCGAATGGCCTCGGTGTGCACTTTCCCAGCAGCAACGGAGGACATATACAGGAGTTGACATATACATGCGATGAGA
Organism: Dermacentor silvarum; assembly: GCF_013339745.2. Classification (NCBI taxonomy): domain Eukaryota; kingdom Metazoa; phylum Arthropoda; class Arachnida; order Ixodida; family Ixodidae; genus Dermacentor; species Dermacentor silvarum. The sequence continues at coordinate 146,894,353 of NC_051154.1, forward strand.
CTGGGCATGTCACGGCAGTTGACGAACCACTGAAACCAATTGTGCTGACTCGGCCATGTGGCAACGCGGATTAAATCTGCTCGCTTGGCAGCGCTGCGATTCCCAAACCCGGAAGGTATTCCGGAAACCAGAGTCCATTCGCGGCCGCAGTAAATTTCGCCTGCCACGCGTTCGCCGGTCGCTCGCTCGTCGGCCGTTCGTATTGCTGCATGCAGCCAACGCGAACTAGCCGCTTCTTGCGATTTGGCCTCAGCATGCACGATCTTTGCGCGCTTGATAAATCTAGCAAAAGACCACCTCCGTGGTTTGCGTGCACAGGCTTAGGTAATAAGTTGCTGCCCCCCTTCCAACCTCCCCCATCTCCACAAATTGCATGCCGCGTATGTCTTCCGTCGCAGCATCCGACGCTCATTTTAATTCTCGGCCGAGCTGGTCACGACTTAACGATGGCGCGCCGCGCGCGTAAATGGCGCATCCATTCCTCCTCCTTGCCCTGCATGCTTGGCCGTACCTCCGCGTCTACCAGAATGTTGTTTTTATTACGGTTTACCTGCGCACGACCGGCTGGCCTATACACACTGTGTGAGTACTTGCGGCTCGAGTAAAGCGTCTCCTTTGGTATCTCTAAAGGATATTTAGAACAAGTCTCACACGTGACAGGTAGTGGGTAATAAAAAAAAAAAAAAGTTGCAAGGAACATTTTTTTTCTTTAGTCATCTTATCACAGCAAGTACATTTAATTCTGGCCGGTGGTTGCTCATCATCGTAGAGGTTCATACGAACGCGTTTCAAAAGCAGCTATACTTGAGGCATCTCGAGGGGGAGGGGAGGCTGCGGGAATAATAATAACCTTTATCAGGAGTGGAATGTTATCAGCCAGTTACGAAAAAAAAAATGTTTTCGAACTGTGACCAAAAGTAGAGAAGTTGTTGTTGACTAACTGTCGACAAGCACGTAGACGCCATGTTCAGCGCTCAATGTTGTTGACAGAAAGCACTCATGAGTCAAGGGGGAAAAATCTATAGGTTCAGACCTAGCAAATGCACGAAGTTATCCCTAAATGTATTATTTACACTGAGAGCTGAACACCTGAGAAAGACAACAGTTTCTTTCAGAAAAACTCTCAAGTGTGCAGGTCTCGCGTTTGTCGTAGCTCAGCCCGCCTTATACCTGCAAATTTCCCGAGCTCATCACTTTATATTTGATCCTCAGCAGCCTTCACCTGCGTTTTACTTCTTTTAGCAGCCACCACGTTAACAGACCACCTGCTTAATCTGGCACAAGAATCGCATGGCCTGCTGATCCACTTCTTCTGTGTCTCGATACATCTTCAATGCCAGCATTTGATCTCTGATATATAACGCCGTATTTCAATATCTTAAGTATCACCTATCACCTCGTTTTATTTTGTAGCTGGTTGCGATAACCTTAGCTTCCTTTAAATATTCTATTGGAACACACAAGTTTCGGCTCCGTAAGTCTGTATACTTGCAGTGCACACTAAGTATCTTTTTTTCTTTTTTTGCTGACTACTGGAACGCGTTTCTCAAATGTGCTTCAGCCCAGTTTTATTCTTCTGTTTATCTTCTTTCGTGATCCGGATTCACCCCAACTGCTTGTCATACAAGTCCTCCTTAACTGCTTCAAAAGGTTGACGACCATTTGTTAACTTTTGTTCCTTCATCAGGCAACTGAACATATTAAATTAGCCGCTAGACATTTTAGGTTCAGGTCCTAAATTATTTGCCGCAAGTCATCAGCAAACTAGGCGGACGACGTCCTAGACGTTGCCAGGGGTGACGTAGAACTTAGCGGTATAATGAGAACTGGTGTATCATATACAGTGCTGACTTATGGCCGCCTTTTCTGCCAGAAAGAGCCTTCCTGATCAACAGAGAACACCAGGTTGGATTTTTAGTACGTACGGATACAACAGGGCACTTCAATGAATTCTACAGCATTAAAGAAAAGGTAGCAGGCATCGTAAAAAAAAAAGCTAGATGAGAGTTAAGAATTAAAGGAGGTGCAGACTTTTTGCTCCAAGGTGAGGTCCAGCCATGAAGATGACGAGGCAGAAAATCTTCTACTAGAAAATCGAGCTTGCGGGTAAAGGGAATTAAAGGTGGTGGAAGGAGAGACGAGTTAAAACAAAACAAGAAAAGAGAGGGCGGAAGAAAAAAATTTGGAGGACACATAAGCTTCGCCTTTAAGAATGGAACGCGATAGCATTCAAAGATCCCTGAATGCTTGTCAGGCTTCCCGGCAACTGCAGCTTTTCTTTTTCTACAGCTTCGCCTCTGCACGCCGCTGCCGTTTTATGTTGCCGAGGAGGCGAGCGCCATCTGGATGGTGTTGTTGCAAGTAACATATCCGGGCGCGACGCTGCATGAATGGTAGAAATGCTGGAAAAGGGGTTTGTGTTTAAGTTTCCTCGTAACAGAATTATTCTTTCTCGTATATTCAAATTACAATCTCACGCTATCATGCCTGTAGGTTGTGGTTAAGTCGTACTTTACAATTTTCCTGACGGATTTTACTTTGAGAAAATTAATCAGTTCATTAACGCCTCTGCGCCACGTGGAGGGCCTACGTGGTATGGGTGGTGCGGGATGATTTTCTCAGCCGCCGAAGCCGGATTTACTGCAACACGGGGCTCTTAACGTTATCGCGTTACAACTGAGCATAAGGGCGAAGTAGCGCCTAACTCTCAAAACTGTCAGTCTGCATTCCCTCCAGGGGCTCAGTAACGCGTTCAAAGCCTGCACTCAGGATGGTCCGGACCAATGTGCGAGGATTCTCTCACCCGACAAGGGGCGATTGTACAGTTTATATATGTAGCGTGGTCGAGTCGAAAGTAAACTATTTTCTAGGTGCAGTTTAGCGAGGGCACTCACAAATAAGACACTTGATTGTCATCTCGCAGCCACGGTTGTCGCATGCACTGCTGCCGGTCATTCCGATGCGAAATGAATAGCATTTGTGAATGCCACATCGAGCCATAGGCGGCACAGAAACGTATTTTTAGCTCGCTATGACTCAGGTGGAAGACGGGGATGTACACGTGGATCCAAGCTATGGAGACTACTGTGGGTAAATTCGGTCGAGATTCATTCTTCTAGTGTAAGCTCGCGCGCTAGCGAGCCAAGCCTTGCAGCTGCATTAGTGTCAGTGAATACTGAGCCATTGCGACATCTATGGTAACGAATGGCCGTATGAAGCCGCCTGATCTGCCTAAGATGAATCCTATGGCATCGACTCTAGAAAAATGAAGCAGGATGGTGCGTTGGTAGAGCTCGGGGAAATGAATCGCTTGCGAATAATGAATACCTTCTTCCGGAAACACAGCCCTCGCAAGTGCACATGGATGAGTGCAAACGGGGAAACAATAAATTAAATAGACGTTATGCTAATTACGTTCCCAGCATTGTGTACGTTGTCGAATGTGGTTATAGTTCTAGGAAGTTATAGTTAGGATAATGCATAGTGACCACAAATTAAATCCGGTCAAGATTTATCCTCCATTTGTAAAGGAAAAGGTGGCAAGGAGGCCTATCGTCTTCTAAAATAATGACGCGTAGTTAGAGATTTAACGCAACAAAGCGATGCTATACGCATTCGAAACCAAAATACGGGATGACGTATTCGTTACTGCGATCTTGGCCAAACGGGGAAAGCAACTCTGATAATAAAGTGCTAACTATTTTTTAGCAAATAAGTTCACTGAGATGTTTGCTGCAAACACGCTGAATTATAGGGTGGCGTTAACTCGGGCGCACATTGCAGATACAGTCGCTACACAGCTAACGGCTTTCGCACATGACAGCGAGCCAAAGGGGCTTTCATTTCGTGTGGCGAGAACGCATCATGTAGCAGTCGTAAGGTATAGGGCAGATGGAAACACGTTGTACTTCCTTTTGCTCCTCCTATTCAAAGTTGATTCAGCGTCTTACGTTGTGCAGGCGTATTCAAGTTTAGCCATGGGATATGTTCGTTTGGTCGCATAATACGAGGACTTTGGAAATTTTCATTGGCATCGCCATGCACAAGGAACCAGTTCATACGAGAAATAAAGAGGCAGAAGAATGCATGTTGTCATTATCAATGTTGAAAGCTTCATCGTGAGTGTCCTAATTTAGTTACAATGTCCTTTGTTCACTAAAACGATTCACTGCCTCAACGGCTCCTCTCTCGGCATCCCGCCTCAATGCCCACGTTATTTAGGGCCCCGCCGTTAGGTCGAACTACATGCATCGTCACGCCCACAAGCAGGTGTTTTCACAGCGACGGTGTCGTATGCCTCGCTGGCATGCCGTTTGTTGAAAGGTTTTGAAGAATACTGTATAGGAAGCAGTGCATTGAGCAAGCGCGGAGAATGGCGTATAGGCGCGCGCGCGCTATTGATTGTGTTCGGGACCCCTCAGTGAACCCAACAAGCAAAGCACACTGGCTAACTGTAAAATCGTACACGGCGGGCTCATGTATCCAGCCCTATTGTGCGAGCGTCCGTTGCGAGCGCAACACGAGCGCTCTGGCTTGAGGTCGCCGCCTCGGGGGCTGAGCTTGGGGTCGACGCTCGGCGGCCTTTGTCGGCCGGATTGGGGTCGTGGCGGCGGCGGTGAGATGAGCGTCTGACCTCCCTCCGACTCCTCCGCTCGGGCTGGAGTCCATTAGGAAGGTGATGCGCCAGATGACGAATTGTTTGCCCGCAGCAGTGACGAGACGCTGCGCGGCAGACGTTCGGTCGTCAGTCAGAAGAGGCCATGGCAGCTTGGTTATAGGTGTACAGCCAAGCGACGATACACTTCCGTACCAGCTATAACCAATACCGTTTACGCACAGAGCATTGAGACAGAATGTTATGCAGTCATCTGGAACACCGCAACACTGAACGGCGTGTTTGTCCTTCCTCTAAACTGGATCGCTGGTTCAGCAGCGCATTCGTGTTGCATCTTAATCTCATATCGCAGATTTAGGGTATTGTTGCACGTAATTTCTGCCGCATACTTGCAGTCATGTCGTATCCTTCCTGACGTCTGAGGCCTCCTGAATGCAATCGATGCATACGTGCGCTTGAAGGCACTCCATATAGTTCGCTGTTCGCATGTAGCGGCGCACTGCAAACGGAAAGGCCAAGTCAGGTTTTCGTGATGGTTCCCTCGTCCGAGTGTGCAACCCCATTCGACTGCAACGCCAACTTCCTTGTACCCCGTTTATCGCGCCGCAAGTGCTTCCACCAGTTGAAAGAGTGCTCTTCATAGAAAAGGGGTTAGCCATTCAAACGAGGCCCGTTAACAGAGCACAGCAGCACACGCCCAGAGAGTGTTCATTTAAAGCGACCAAGAAGCGAGGCTGCGCGAATTGACGTTATTATTAGATCAACCGAAAACAATAGACGCCCACCCCTAATGACGACGCTGCATAGAGACTGAGCGCTCCGCAGTGATCTCCCTCTGGGTGAAAGGACGCGCAGTGCCGGAAGTGCGCCAGCAATCTCATTCCCATTAATAACGCGACAGGCGATTCGGGAGGAGGAAGGCGCTGCCGGGAGGTGGAAACGGCGCGGGCGCATCAGGAAGACTTAAAAGTACCGTTGACAACACAAAAGACGAGCGGCCCGGCCCAGTGCACGCAACGGCATAGCTGTCAACGAGAGTCGAGCAGTTGGTCGGCCTAGCGACTCCGCGGATATAGCTCGCTCGCGAGACCCATTTATAAAGACGCCCCGGAGAGCGATCTCACTCGTCCATTCTTGCGTTTCACAATGGAGCTCTTTCAAGCAGGCGCCTAAAGTGGAGGTGTGGGAGTGAAGCGAGCTACGGACCGAGCCGCCTGTCGGCCCCTCTCCTCTTCGCGCTGACATCTTTCCTTGTCGGTGCGTGCCGCGCGTGTTCGCGATCGGCACGTTACCGTTGTCGGCGGCGTCTCGTCGAAAGCGAGCTACGGGAAGAACGGCGACGAACGCACGCGCGCCACAATGCGCGCCTTCAGCGGCGCGCAGCACGGGAAATAACCGGAGTGAAGTCCTTGTTCCTACAGTGGGCGCTGCTCTCAGGAACGCTGAATATCCGATATATGCTTGGGACTATAGATGTGTCCAACCAAAATGGTGTGCCTTTTTGTGCTTACGAATGATTCACGGTGCGTACGCTTGATGGGTTTCCTATTCAGAGCTGTGTACGAAGGAAGCAAGCGCATTATGACTCATCGCCACGCCAGATTAGGAAGGGGCGAATATTATTGCCCTCGGCTGGGCACGTAAACAGGGGGGACTCCCAACGCGGTCACTTCTACGCGCTTTTCAAGGCCACTTCGCTCCTGCACGGTCGATCGCATGCGCGGAAACTAGGAGTAGCCATGTTCTGTTAGATAATTGTGATCATGTATGCATAAATCTCGACGTATCGGTACTGCTGGAAAGCGATACGTTGAAAGCGTTCAAATGAGCTTTCCAGGAGTGTGCAGTATAGCGGAACAGAAGCGAAGGATGACTGTCACCGTATGTTCGTGAATACATCGCAGAAAACAGAAACGTCGCTTCAGCCGACGATGGGAAATGACAAACACACGGGTATATATATATATATATATATATATATATATATATATTTCACCTAAAGCTATATTGTTATTAACGCCACCTTAAGCGTGCATGACAACCGCGCAGATGGGTTCTTACTCGCTTTTACTCCGCCTTGGATCTGACTTAAATTGCTTGCGTTTGCTTCCTGCGTAAAGACTCGTTTACAGTTCCGAAGCGATTATTGTGAACAAGGTGAGCGAAAAATAATTTCTCTACGTTTGGATGTTTCCATGTGTGGCTCGGGGTGCCATTTTGCAGAGCAGATGCCGTCTATCGACCACATAGGGGCAGCCATTGTGGAGATCTGCGCTGGCGCCCGATGGATCCATTTTGGCGCCGTCTCGGGAGGCGACGTTCTAGCAGGGCCCGCACTCGGATCGCGGTCACATTCGTCGCTCGCGTTCACGAAGAAGGCACCCACAGCACGGCGTCCGTCGTTCCCTGGGGAAGCGTGCTCACGTACTGAAAGGGGCCACCTGTAGCGCAAATCAGAAGCGGCGCGATTTGTAAAGGGCGTTGCTAAATGCAGTCGCGGACGTTTCACGGCGCTGTACTGTGGCGCTGAATGAGCTGCTCCAGACGAGAGCCCGCTTTTGTTCGACAGCGGGCCTTTTGTTGGCCCTCCAGGCGCTCTACGCGCCGAGAGCGGAACAATGCGCCAGTTTCCGACTGGCCGACAAGACGGGCATCTTGTGGCCGGCGCGGAGGTGCACGCTTTCGGCGCTTGCATGCATCTGCACGCGATAATACCGTCGCCGTATATATAGCCCGCGACTCTGGCATGCAGACAGCGGGCGCCTTTTATGCGAGCCAAGAGGGCCCGTGAGTTGCCGTCGGCTCTCTGACGATACGCCGTCTCGCGTGGCGTTCAATACGCATGCAGCAAGTATGACAGGCATGCATCATTGCCTTTTTCCGGAACCTCACTGCGCGCTTCGAAAACCCTCGCTAAAGCGGAAGAGAAGTGGGGTCGGTTGCGTCATGGTTGAACGATCTCAAGGAGTGAAAAACTGGACGGCTTGCCGTCCGCTCCTCACAGTGGTTGCTTGCCTACCGCTTGCTCGGGTCAGAAATATCGGTGCATGATGTATACGTTCGCGTTTTCCTGGAAGCGCAGTTGCTTTCCCGGCCAACCCGCTGTTGCCCTTTCGGCTGATACGCTTTGCGCAGTTTTCACGCTGCGAAGCGCCGTTACGTTTGCAAGTAAAGTGACACGCCATTCGTTCCGGTAGTCAGACGTTGAGGCCCGCGGTCGCGTCCATCTGTCCCGTCTTCCGGCCAGTTGGCGTATCGGCCAGTTGGCGTATCGAGGAGCTGAGTTTGCGCTGGAGGATGCAGTTGACCCTTGCGCCTCGCTTGCGGGCCTTCGGAAGATGCCACCGACCTTCAGCGCCGGCGCGTCATGGGAAATCCGTGGGGTTTGTGGATGGGCACCGGTGTTCACAATGTAAGAACCAGTGACTATAAACTCGTACGCAACTAACTTGTTTCCTGCCAGGCACAAAACGAACCAAAGATATAGCACCGCCGCAGAGCTGTATATCCTTTCCGGTTGTGGGTGCGGGGTGCGAACATCTTTTTCTGAGACTATTGGAGACAGATAGTACACGCTGCGTTATGGATAATCGAAGAATTATGCCACCCAAGCTGGCACAAAAAAATGCAAATAAAAATGTCCAGTGATGGGCATTCATTTAAAAGCCAAGGGCCGAATCGCGTGCAGTATTAGTATGCTCATTATCGCGACTGGCTCGCCTGTTGGTACGAACGGCTACGGCGTGCGAATTACTTTGTGAACACGGGCCCAGGCTGTTTTTTATTTCTTTCAATAAGCCTAAACAGTGTATCGAACGACCAGCTTCAGATCAACCGCGCATACACCGAATGTATTAACCACAATACTTCGATCTTGCTCTCTAGAGCTTAAATTTTTCCAAACCTGCACACACTTCTCGAACGCTTACTAGTCTGCCTGCATTGGCTAAAGGCCATTTCAGGCAGACTCGTATGAGTTGCAGATTCACCCTCATAACCAGTCGCCCTAAACTGTCCTTGAGCACGGAACTTCTCGGCACACTACCGCACAGCACAGAATGTGCTGAAGGCCGTGGGACTCTTATTATCCGATTTTTTATTTGTCGCCGAACGCTCTTTACTTAATAAAAACACGGTATAACTATTACAGTCAATGTGATGGAAGGTACAGTCAATAGGCTATCAGATGCCGCGAAATCACCAAGTAAGCCATGAAGCCACGACTAAAATGAGTCAAATGATGCACGTCAGGTTATGGTAACATCAGTGCTCATGTAATTTGCGTTCATTAAATTAAGCAGAAGAACGATCAGTGTGTTTTGCAGGTTGCTACAACATAACCGGTGAACAAATGAAAAATGATTGATCAAGGCAATGAAAGGTTGAAGATTGAGCCAGCCACACAAAGCTCTGACAGCAAAGTGGCACTGATCGTCGGGACACTTTTATAATGTTCCGCGTACGCTTTAGTAACACGAAAGTAACAAAGGGACAAAAAGAAGAACACTTCGACCCTCAAGGTGACTAAAATCTGCGCGGCAGCCTGATTGTTGTCTGACAACGGGTACTACATGGCGATACGATCGTGGAAGACATTTCGAGGAGGATATTTCTCACTGCAATCAACGGCGAATGAAGGGTGAAAAAGCCGTGCTGAGGCGATTCGCGACAGCAGAAAAACATTTATGACGTTCTGCCCTTGTAAAACGTTACGAAAGAGCAAGTCGCTATTGGTCGTACGCGCGCGTAAGTTTTGGCCAATTTGTAAAGTATACACGACGCGCCTGTGTATATTTTTTTCTTCGTCTTTAGTTCGCCTGTAGCTTTGCGAAACGCGCCTGATCATCTAGCTGTCTCCTCGCTACCGCATCGCTACAACGATGGCCGTTATAGGAGTGATAATGGAACAGCTCCTTGTAATGAATTGGGCACGTACAGTCACGTGCACGCGCATGCAGGCAGAAACCAGTTGTTTGCAACCTATGTGAGACGTTATGGACATTCTAAATCGGAGCACGCGTTTCCGTTTCGAGGGACGTCGTGTTGTGTCGCGAATCGTCGCACAGCATCAGCTCTCGCCTCCACACCGAGAGGGAGTGTCGGAACAGTGGTGCGCAGAGAGGGTGTCTGGGTGGCAGGTATGGACGGCGACGCCAGCTTGGATCTGCGTGAGAGTGCGCGCGGCCGCCATGCTCCGTCAAGCGTATGCACACGGCGCAGTGGCCAGCGCGTCTCTTTGGACGCGCCGCCTTCATATCCTGCAGCAGCTCTGCACGGGAACACGCGAAGGAACAACTTTCTCGTTGTCCTTCCTCGGCCGGCGCTTTTCTTTTTTGTCTCTTGGCACTGGCTGCCCCGTTCGATTTTTCGCGACCGCTTCTTCTTCTCTCGGTTTTCGCCGACGATAACCGCCGTCTGCGCATCCCGTTTCGCCAGAGTGGTCTGTCCGGCTTATTTAATTCGCGCTTGTTTTTTTTTTTTGTTTTTTCTTTTCCTCATCCACTCTGCGCAGTCCGTAGAACAAGCTGGCAGCGGTGATCTCAAGGACGTGAAGAAGCGATCCTGTCGGGCAGGCTGCCTTCGATACCCCACGCATATACACACTTCGGTTACGGCCGGCGCAAAGCGGATGAACACCGCTGGCTCGGACGCTATCTTAGCGCGGCTGGCCGTGCCCCAACTTCTCCTCGGGAGCTCGAATATATACCGTCTTAACTTGGGCAGTGTCTGCGCTTCAAGCGTGGTACCGCCGAGGAGCGGTACATATCACGTTGGGTGACGTTGTGCCACGCTGTCCAGCGCAACATGATTATTAACGGCAGTGAGTGAGGGGCGTCATTAAGTCTGGAGCCTCTATATAGGACAGTATGCGAATTACGCTGCTGCAAGGACGCTACGTCGTTTCGGTCGCATTGTTTGTCGCGTAATTCTTAGACGTTTATTGATTATTTATATCCTACTTACATTTCGATACCTTCCCGCCAGGTATATCAAATCAAATTTTTGTTTTGGGTAGGCCTTTATCCTTCGTTTCATCTCTCTAGACCTTCTTAAAGGGATCTTGAGTTCGTGTGTCAGAAGTGCCCCTATACGAGTGTGTGCCAAGCTTTTCTGCGGCTGAAGAAAATCACTAGTAACACGCGCAGCTCACTGCGTAGCCCATACGACTATAATCATCATATGTAGTAGCAGTAGTAAACACTGCAGTTGCTCTTACAGTGTCAGTAACTGAGTACAGACATTGCAAAAATAATTTGAGGTTTGATCAAAGCAGCATTTCAAACGTTTCGTTTGTTGTTCTATACGTCGTGCCAAAAGGTTATGAGGCAGTATTAGCCATTGCAAAACACCCGCCACCACCTTGAGCGGGACATTAGAAACTCGGACACACTATTCTTCCAACAGTTTGATAAAAAGAAACAGTGTGGCAGTTGAAACCACGCGATTGTTGAGCGAACATAAGAAGCTTAGTACGATGCTGAGCGTATACATGGTATACAAGTATTTTGCTACTATATATATATATATATATATATATATATATATGATGTTTTGCTTGACACGACTTACAGTAACCGTGCTTTTCAAATAATTGAATATTTCAAAAGCCTTTATGCTGCCATATTTACATGCAGATTTCACGAAGTCCGCAGCTCTAATCCGGTGGTTCAAGGACGCTTAGCTATTATAAGAGTGGAACGGGAACGGTTTAATGAGTCGCAGCTGTTAGCACTGCCATTGCTTTACCACGCACTGAGTCAATCCTTATTGTTAAGTAACACGCGCGCTCTCCTGCGTCAACTCTTACCAAAGTGATTGTAATGGTGCTACGACATCGTAATAATTAACAGATGATGCGTGAAGTAAACTTATTGCTCCGTCAAACTTTCCCCGATTGTCAAAGACTTCGACGCGCAGCTACAACATGACAGTCTTGCAGGAAACAGCGCGCCAAGTGGCAGTCGGAGACATGCAGGCAACTGCACTGTAACAGCATAAGCAAATCATTGCACATTTATGTTCCGCGTACATGCTCGGCTTTCGTTATCACAAAATCCTTATCACACATAAAAAATCACAGATTACACGTATATATACGTATATACACACGTATATATATATATATATATATATATATATATATATATATATATATATATATATATATAACGTTGCTATGACACATGCAAGGCTGTTAGATGTGCTTGCGAGACAGACGCTGCACGGCTTCGGACGTGTTTGCACGAGATGTGCACGCGATTCGCACTCGATTACCCCCGCGCCCGTTTTGCGCGTTCTCTCTGTCTCCTTGTCCTTTCTTATTTTCTGAAAACTAGACAAGCAGGCCTGGCCGCTTAAGTCTGAGCCTGCTTATCAGTGACCCAGAGACGAAGTTCAAGAGCGCCGAGTGGAATAGAGTTACGAAACAAACGTGAGGCGTGTACTACTTCTATTTCCACTGCAGCCGTTAACGCGTTCATTATTTAATACGCGTAACGTGCTGATAGCGACGCCCAGTGTGTCACAGTTTTCAGCGCGGCAATATATGCCGATCGAAGGTCGCCAAAGGGCTATGCGGGACGTGGCGCGTGACACCAACGACACTTTGCTCGCGGACCGGCATGCTATAGTATAAACACACGCGTAACGTGTGCGCTCGAGGCGAGCCGCGGGCCTATCGCGAGCGCCGATCACCCAAAGATTCGGTGCGCGGCGCCGTGGTATAGTGCCGCGCTGTACTACGCGCACATAGAGAGAAGCGGGCGAAGGACCCGCGTGTCTTTTCAGCGTCCGCGCGGTAATTGGTTACTGGCGGCGCTGTTTGCACAATTCGCTCGCATTTTGTGCCGCTGTGACGCAACCCATAGTACGCGTCTCGCGCCGTCTGTCTGTCCGCAGGGGCCGCGCCAGAGACACCCGACGTACGCAGCAATCCCTGCCCCCGCCGGCAAAGCAACGGTTAAGAAAACGCAGGACAGAGAAAGGTTCCGCATAGCGCGGAGAAAGAGAGCTAGTTCGCGGGCTCATTTCCTACGACATTTTTTCGCTTTGTCGGCTCGTGCTTCGTATCGTCCGGAGATCTGGGTTAATACCGGTTCCACGAGCGTAAGCCACGTGCACAATTGGCGGCGCGCGTGAAACGCACATTTCGAACGTGAACGACCGATCGGTGTTTGCGAATATTTGCCGCTCATGTTGGGCGGAGAGACGGGAAGGAAGGTTCCTCCCCTACCCCCCCTCCCCCATCTTGTCCGTTCTGGCGGGGCGAAATACGTAGCCCGATCGTGACTGACATAGCTCGAAGAGGAAACCAAGTGGCTTAACTATTACTTTACCGGGGAAAAGGTATGTGCGCAGCTGCGCAAATGCGCCTGTTCACAAAGGTTGCGTGTTGTTGGTATAGATCTGAATTCGCAAAGATGAGTTATGATGTTCTCGCGAAAACAAGCTGAGTATTGTCTTTCAAGTAAGAGAGGTGATGGGTTTTTCAGTTTTTGTTTCTTTTTCTACTTATCTGCTGACATATAGCAAGTTGCGTGGCCAGATGTTCTTATTCCCCAATCTTTTTTTTTTCTTCTTCGTTCTTTTTTCCCCTCGAAAGTCGTTAGTTGAGAAACGTCCCGTGACTGCATTAAGTCCGAACGTGCGGTGAAGACCGAGTAGTTTTCCCAGGGTCGACCACGTGGATGTATCGCAGGGTGCTCTGGCATGGTTAGCCATCTGAAGAAAGAAGGCGAGGCTGGTGTTGGCTGCGGATGAATATAGCTGCGAGGCGTTGCACTCACGATCAGACCAATGTCTGTCACAACACTGCGATTACAACAGCAAAATGACAACGAGAATGTAAGCCCAACACGCTATAAGGGCATAGCAAGAAAATCGGTTTGGATGGGAGAACGATAACTACGAGTGACGTTAACGCTTTTCTTGTGTACGAAAATATTCTCAGGAAAATTTGTTTGGTTGTTTGTTTGTATGCTTGTTTCCAAATCGTATTATCCAGTCTCTTAATCTTATTGAAGGCATAGTTTTCCACGTGGATGTGTTTACCGCGCAACGCAGCTCGCAAGACAGCGTAAAGAAATCGCGGAACAAGGGAAAAGACGGCACAGCGCTGAGGCGTCGTCTTCCCGCTTGTTACACGTTTTGCTAGCGCCGTTATCTACGCGATTAGCGGCATATACATATACCAACATGCCCGACCGTGTACTCTCATCGATTTGGAATCCAGCTTACTGGCACCATGATTATTATAAAGGCTGCAAACCGGACTTCTTGTTCTGATTAACCTCACTGGCTTTCCTTTCTTTCGTCTCTCTCTCATGCGGAGCCCTAACGCTTATCAGCAGTGCAAGGAACGGCACAGCGGTGGCTTTGCGCACCGTTACTCGCGTGGCTGTGAAACGCGCGAACCTATATACGACACGTCACGCAAACAGTGCAGGTGCCCACGGGCCAGCGCGTTGCGTGAGCACGGGACACAGAAGCGAATTTCTCTGCCCCTGGCATGCGCCGAATGCCAGAGAATGTCACGCGAACAGAATGTACATTTTCACCACCTCAACTGAAACGGGCGGCACACCCCTCCGTTCCACGCCAGACCACACTGGGGTCCCGTGTTCGTGTATAGCGACAGCACTTTAAATGCGTTGGTGGACTGGTATAGAAGCTGGCAGGGGAGAAGGTCCGTCAAGTGTTGCGATTTTGCGAACTGACTTTGCGTGCGTGTGAGGGTGTTAGCCCTCGTTAGTGTTTCTGTGAAAACTTAGGCAATGCTCGACGAGTGGCGGCGTCTTGTCAACAGCCGTGGCGCGTAACTTTCGGTGTCAAAGAAGCGGCGTCTGGGCTGCCGAGGTGGAACGGCGTCGACCGAGCGGGCGGAGTGGCAGGGGGATGCAGGCGGCGGTGGCGTACGGGCGATGGCCGGCGAAACCTGCTCGCTCCGAGAGTGGGCCAGCAGAGAGGCGACGTTGCCGGCCCACATCTGAGCAGCGCCAGGAAGGGAGACCCCCCCACAGCCATCGCCATCTGGGAATCCGTGGCGAGAAACAATGGCCGCCCGCTGGTGCGCGCCGCTCGGCCCTCACGACGGCGGCCGCGCTCGGCGCGCGTTTCGCCTGCCGTTTCTTCTCGCCTTGCTTGGCCGCCGCTGCTATTCTAGTTTCCCCGTTTCCATTGTTTTCGCTCTTCACTGGCTCGCCACACACACACAAGGCGGCCTGCCTCATCGCACTTGGGAGTCAAGGTGCGCAGGACGACTGCGCTGGGTTTGAGGTCGACGCCTTCAACCCCCGCGCCCGGACGCTTTCCGAAAGGAGCTGCTGCTTGGCCAGCGTGAGAGCCAAGAACAACCACCGCGTCATCTCTGCCCGCACGACTTGTGCCAGCGCTTACTTGGGCCGGACGCGCGGAGACCTGATGATACACAGCGGGCGTGCACTGCGCCGGACCCACTCTCCCCTCTTCGCTCCTCTTACAAGAGTCGGCGCTTGCAGCACATCGCGTAGAATGTGCCAACTGGTATCGCAACGTCTCCAGGCTTGACTGTCGAAAGCTTTCATGATTCTCTCGAAGGAAGTCGAAGGAAGAGGAGTAAAGCATCACTTTTTTGGCTCTCACTGAAAGTGGAGGATGTTCGAGTGTGGACTGTTTGGTTTTCTCGTCTATGATGAATTTGACAGCGTTTGCGCGAAGAGAAAAAAACATTTGAAATGCAGACCAAGTGAACTACGTCTTGAGGTATATTCTTTTGAATTCATATGAGTCATATCCGTTTGAGAAAAGCGATGCAGCCGTATTGAAATCTTAACAAAACGTGAAAAACATATGTTAATTACGGTTAATGCGCATGTCAAAGATGTTACCTGGTGTTTTGGGCATATTATGAGACTGTCGCAGATGAGGATAATGGTAGCGATATGACCTGCTGGCGAGTGATTTTGTCGTAATGTCAGCTTATTATGTTTGTGTACCAACGGCGCCTGTGTTTTATGAAAATGAACTACAATTACTGTATCGTATACTGACTGAGAAGTCCCTACAAGGCTTCGGCAGAAGGCCGATAATCTGAGCAAATTATGCTTTTTTTAGTTACTTATTGAAAGGTTTTGGTTGATTATTGCAAGGCCATGTTCCGGCCTGTCACCGACTTAACAACCTGGTGTAGCACTGCTAATAAAGTTTCACTAGATTCTGGAGGATAAAGCACGCTACGTGATACCTCATATTAGAATATTTGCTGCAAGGATTAAGAAATTTAGAAGCGTTTCTGATTTTTAAAATTTCATTTTTTTGCTGTTGCTTTTTTTCCCGGTATTAAGCTGTTTGACGTACAGGCTATTGCATCATCAGTACTCGCTCTAAATTGTTCGTACCAAGAAACCAATCAACCTTTGTCTTCGTCACTGACTGCCACAACAATGCCACAGCTATGCTTGTATCCAAGAACGAACATTTTATTTTTAATACAGGCTACAGGGGAATAGCTAGCAATATGACGAAGACATAGTGAGGCATGAAGACAAAGTATGTCTGCTTCGTTCCTTCCTTTGTCTTCGCCACGATCCTAGCTGTCCCCCTGTTGCAATGGCGTTATTTTTCTACGTTTACTATTCTGCGACAAGGAATTGCGGGGACCAGCAACAATTTATGTTCATATTAGCAAATAAAAGCACGCCCAGCCATATTCATGCTTTGCGGAAAAAAAAAAGAAAAACAGTCGAAGTACAGTAAACGACACTGGGCGGTCGCTGTGCGTCGAGGCGCTTCATCAGCTGCGGCTGCGGTCAGCCGCCGTCGGAGGAGACGCAGCTCGCGTCGCTTCTGAGACGTCGTCGTACACCCGGTGCCAGAGTGGGGCGGAGGCACCCGCACCCCTGTGAGAGCATCGGGGTCACCGCTCCGGGACGCTCAGCGGCGAGCCAAGCGCCGCCGTTGACGTTTCCGCTTCACAAGCGTGAGCGTCTGTCTTTCAAAATCACCTTCTTTTGATCGCCGCGCGTCTTCTCGCGACTTCCTGTGGGCGCGCGGCCTGCTCGTAGACGATGCGCACGAGACTTCACCGCGCGACCTTTTTTCTCTTCCCCCTCATATCTGCCGACGCTAAACTCCTGATTCACGGAGCTGTCCATATCCCCCCCCCCCCCCCCCCCCCCGGCATTTCCTGCCTTTTTTTTTTTTTTGTTCACTTTTGTGGTGCCTCTGTCAATTATGACCTGTCTTCTGTAGGTGCCCCCTAAATTGACGTTGTAGAGACTCAGATTCGGGAAACAAGAAAAAAAAATATTACTGTGACACAATTCTTTCCAGAATACTAAGCTGAAAGCATATAGAGTTGTACCCTCGACTGCACGTACCTTGCCTAAAATGACATGTCAGGATAATGATACCCCTCATACTGACAGACCAACGAAATCAGAATACATTGTCAGCAAAGAGTTTCGTCGGCTATGTGCTACGCCGAATAGTTGGGCCTGAGAGAAGGAAACGTATTACTTTAGGTATGGAGAGGCTGACTCCGCTAGCGGGAGCTGGACATTTCAACATTTTCACTTCCATCGCCAGATGAAATGAAGAAAAGGTTACGGAAATATCAAAATAACAAACACTATCTAGTACATAATTACAACTTGCATGCAATATGTGCACTATGGAGATTTCCCAGCTATGTATGCCGTTTAACGACGTGGATGAGATACACTTGACAACCGATACATGCGCAATTTCTAAAGGAACACGTGAGTAGTTATTACAAAGTCTTCTTAGCTAGATAAACTTGATAAGAGCGATCAGAGGTTTACGTGTATCGACCATGAATGCCAGCGTAGGGGTCCAGGAACTTTGCAAGAGGTAGATGCGAACTTGGGAGAAGACCAATTGTTTTCCGAATAACAATTAAGCCACTGTTCGTGAACCATGGCCACTCCAAATATAGGTGTGTGTGCGTGTGGGTGTGTGTGTGTGTGTGTGGGGGGGGGGGGGGGTTACTTTCTGTACTAGCGTATGGGTGGGTCATCCGCAAACTGAATGCGATGCAGAAAATTAGTCTTATTTGGTACGTCCTGACGATGTTTCCATGAAGGAAGTGTGCCGAGTTGTTGCCCTAGCTTGTATTTACATTAGCATATCAAAAACATGAATTCAGAATTCACAGCAACGATTAGCGATTAGTTTGCGCTGAGTGCCATGTTAATTGGAACCGCAGTCGTGCAAGTTTTAGGAGCATGAGGTTTGCGAAAAAAAAAAAGAACGAAACATCGAAATTTTGTTGGAGCCAACGCGTCCGTGCACCGTAGAATTGAAGGGCATACTTCACCGTGCGAAGTCTACGCAGCACCCACGAATTCTTAAGTAAAATATTCGAGACTGCCATGCTCCGAAAATTCCTGCAGTAGGTGCAAGTAGTTTTCTGAACATGTGTCCCAATTTTGATCTTGACGACACAAGGCATTCATTGGGCCCCAAATCGCAGACAGGGCGATGAGGGAACCGCTGCAGATAAACCGGGAGTGCGGAAGTGAGGAGAGGCCAACGCTCAATTCCGCACGCCGACTACGACCCCTTGCCTAAAGTTTCAACGTCACTGCGCGTTCTGACATGACCTGTCATTGAACAGCATGTTGAGGTCCTTTTGAGATTTTTGTTTTTCCAAGGCTCCGGAGATCGGGAAGTATACAGTTGTCACTTTCCTAGCATGTGCTACTGGAGAATTGTTAACAGGGCCCGGTGACATGTCACTCTCCGAGTTTCTTTGATAATTTTGACAAAGACAGGTTGTTTTGTTCACTAAGTATACGTATGATCAGAAAGGGAAATCGAAAGGCGGGTATAACGAGAATACACAGGCGGGTGAACTTTGAAAAAAAAAAAAAAAAAAACCACGGTGCTATGATGAAACTGCGTTGACACAGGAACTTTAATGAAATTTTGGCAGCGTGATTGGTTAATGTGCATCGGCGGTCTCGGCACGTTTTAATCGCTAGCCTTGGGGAATGCATTTCACAGGGAATCACGGCAGTGCGCTGACGTGCCGACGGCGAGCTATATACGCCTCGATCTGCTCCTCTTTTATACCATTTTTCCAAGATACACGGTAGGCAACCAGACATTTGCTTTGGTTAAACCCCTCTCTTTGCCACATTTTCTCATAGAATGCGCTTTTCGTCATGATATACGAGCTCCCACAACTTACTGGAATCACGAAACATCATGGCAAGTAAAAAGTAAATGCAGATTTTTCTATTTGTTTCTCTCAGTCGAGATCACAATCTCCAGTTACCACGGTGACGTCCCCTTATCGAGCTCAGACCTTCGGTAACGTTATGGCACAAAGGAGCGGAGGTGAACTTTCAGACCACTGTTATAAATAAGACCTGGCAGGGAAGTATGAAGTAGTTTCCTTAGTCAGATGGGTCATCGTACCTCGAAGTTTTCGTGGGGACAGAGAACGAATGCTTGTTGGAATGCTGGCGCGACCGCATGATCATTAACGCAAGTTCAGTGCCTATATATGGACAAGTAATGGACGTGCGACAATGGCGTAGCTCCAGAAACAATCGTGCCTCCGGGAGTTTTGCCCTTTACTGGCTGGTGAGTGCAGACACTGCAAATTGTGCACGCCTGTCAGCATGCAATAAGACTTCGATGATAATTCGACGCGTGAAATTGTCATGTGTGCGCATGGTTTCCAACGACAAAAAGCGGCTGACTGTTCACTGCCAGTTATCATCTGATGGCTGGGTTCGGGTGTTTAGTATTATATAGTTATCAGACATTGGAATGTTCACGTTAGCTGTTACTTTTTTAGGGCATCGCGACATCCTGCTCGCAGAATTCCAGCTGGGGAAGCTTTTTTATAATTAATTTAGTGCTATTATCCCATGATACGCTACGTGTCAATAAATAGTCGGGATTTAGTGGGGTTGCGTAGGGAATAATTTATGTGTAACATAAGTTTAGCAGCAATTGTGCTCGAGTTTCAAAACATTAGCTGCAGCCAATTTCGCATGCTTAACTCGTTACCGTTTGTTTTCTTTCTTTTAACTTTGCAATCAATTCTGGCTGCGGAATATCGCTCCAAGTTTGCCCGCTTTTGATGCGTGCGTGCAAACAGGACGGAATTCCTTTACTCTGAATTTTCTTTTCTCTGTCTCGTTTAAAGTGCTTTTCTTCTTTCCTTTCTTTATCTTTAGAGCGCCCGCTGGCAAATACCATTAAGCTTCCTTGTCCTCATTGTATTGTACACACACAGCTATAGCTATCTCCTGCACGTAGACAAGATATCCGCCAGCCGATCGTCTTTCCAGATATACAACGATAAAAAGGGGGATAAACGCTCTTTGCTCCAGGCAGCGTTGAGCCTCATTTTCTTCCTTCTGCGATGTTTCGATATTCATCGTATGCGATAATCGGATGCCGCTATAAGACAAGCTGCCGACCGTAAGAGTGACGCCATTAGGCGATACCGCGAAAACGCGATGAACGTGTGTAAGTGCCTGCAGAGTGCCTCGATGTTTGGCGCCTTCCTTCGCGGAGACTGTGCACGGTGTTACTTAGCAGTCCACTTATAGATCGGCGTCCGCTCAAACATCTTAACCAGAACGATATACATAACGCTGGAAAGCGCACGAACTAATTTTAGCACATTGCGCAAGCGCACAGCTGCGAAGTATGCCCTTTTCCATTTGTGGCAGGAGTACATGGGCTGCTTCCTAAACTCTCGTGGCTTTTCTAAGCTCAGCATGGCTGCATTACCCTAAATGTGTATGCAAGCGAATTGTAAGCTCCTAGGCCAGACTCACACTATACACTCCCGCTCTAGGCTTCTCTGTTAAAAAAAAAAAAAAAGGCGCTGACTCGCTCTCTGTGTTTGATAGAAAAGAGACCATATCCCTTCCAAGTCGACAATGGCGCATGGGAATATACTGCGTACATGTACAGTCACGTGATGGCGATGGGAGGTAGTAAGTTATAACGACGATAATATTCTTACTGTAATTTTACTTAGCCCTCGTGTTGGAAAAGTGCATTGCGCTGTTACGGATGGCAGCAATGAGCGGCGACTACGGTCGGGGCGGACTGTGAGTGTTTACCGCGACAAACACCTCGGGATTGTAGTTTAACGTGCACTTGGAAAAACGTCACACTTGTCTGTGCAACTGTGTCGCAAAGGAAAACAGCTGGGTTACTTCATACCAGATTTTATTAATGCTATTCTATGCACGCTTATAGGTTCCTTGCCATGGTTGAGAAATTGATTTTTCACTGGCGCCTTTGCATCAAAGCCTGCCGAGGAGCAAGTGGCTACCACAAGCGAGACAGAAAGCGCTGCGCACATTGAACGAGGAAATCCAGAAAACCTTCACGCAGCGAAGGACGGTGTTTTGAGTGAGTTACTCCTCACGAGGAAAACAGCAGATATCGGCTACGAAAGCCCAATATTGTCAGGCAGGTGCGCCGTGCCGCTTTCATGTGCACATCGAGGTGCTCTGAACTGGCCGCATTGGCAACACACGGATATGCAGCTATCGGGAGTTCACATCGTCTGCCGTCTGGCCACCAGTGTTCTGGTGCACGACCATGTAAAACAGCATACGAATATGCCCTGTTATATCACGACATCACTACAAGCACCTACAAACGTGTGATTAACATTGCAGTTGCATCTTGGTCTGATACCGTCAAGTCTCCTTGCCCTGCTGAAACCATCTCGTCATTTTTCGTGTGGAGGTTAGCTCTTGTTTAAGCATTGACGTATAAGGTTTCTCCCCCTTCTTCCGAACAATCTGCCACTTTAAAGGGACACTAAAGGGAAAAATGATTTCGTCTGTATCAGTAGATTAGCCTTCCACAATACTGAAAACACCACTCTTACCGCGAGAAGTCACTTGGTAAGCTAGCAGAAACGAAAAACACAGAAGGCGAGTGGCGACGCCACCTTGAAGTTCCCGCACCAGCTCACCGTGACGTGATGAATTTTCACAGCGTCTTCTAGGTCCCAGTTATTTTCTTTTAGTGGTAAAGATTGACTGCATTGGGTTCTAAAGGAACCCAATACTGAATATGGCAAGTTTCGCGAACTTTTACTGAGCCAACGTGGCCCAAATGCGAAAAATTACTTTAGAAGTCGTGACGTCACACTGAATTGCTGACTTCGGGGTTACCGCGCGAAATTAAAAAAAAAAAATTACATTGAGCTTCATTTTTTTTTGTTCTAATAATTGACCTATTGCAGTGTAATTAACGACAGCAGAGTTTTGGAAGAATACTTTATCAGTCTAAGTTGATTTATTGTTTTGCTTTAGTGTCACTTTAACATTTCTGTAGCGTAACATAGGCGCGTTCTTGTCTCTGATGGGTCGTACTTCGGCCTCACAAAGTGCAACGCCGGGAATCCATTAAAGAGAAGTCTGTGGCCATCACTACCACGGAAGGTGCTGAATACGACAGGCACCTGTATGGCATAACGTTCTAGGTAGCGCATTGATTTGCTCATAGGGTGTGCACTGGAGCAGCTGTGTGCACCGCCTGAGCACGCCCACACTAGAGGTCACGTGTGTTCATACAACTTAATTGGTACACACCGAATTCGTCGATGTCCGAAGGAATACCAAAAAAAAAAAAAACAACGATACGCATTTCGGCGTCATGGATCAAGAAGGCTCGCGTGGCTTCGCCACGGCAAGTACGAGAGTCATCACAGACGGCACAGACATAGAAGTGCTGGGGTTAATACACACTTTTTTTTTACGTCTGTAATTCATGTGCAGTCAGAAACGGTGTACACATGACTTTGGGCGCACACCATCACCTGGCTAGAAAGGAGGCGTGCGATACGTGCCTCAATTCAAACTCCAATTCTGTCCGTGCGTCCATAGCGCACAGGGACCGAAATAAAGACGTCAGTCTCTCGAAGCGATAAACTTTATTGAATACTTTTAGCTACAGTTTTTATACAGGGTGAAATGACGCGATGCTTAGAGTGACCACGGTCATTTTTTTTTATTTTACTTCGATAACACGTCACGTTCCCTGCGACGCCTACAGACGTCGTCGAGGCGCACTGAATTTTCGATAGATCAGCGCTCACTTGGACGTTTTCTAGCTCCTATACTGAGACCATATAGGATCGAACGTGGCTTGGCGTGGCCAATTGGGAGGCAGAACTGACGTATGTACAAGGAGGAAGAGAGGTGACCTATACTGTTGTGTATTTTCTAAGCTTGATGGCATTGGAGAAAACGGGGCGCAATACGCACTAGACTACTTTTTCGCCGTGTGGTCCCACGCTTGTAACACTCCTATAAACAAATTCACGTCACAAAGTGTTGCACAAAAATTATAATTGAGCCAGTGCAAGCCATCTTATTGGCTCTGTGCAACAAGTGAATTAAGAGTTAACATGTAGGGGTATCGCAAGCAGCTACGGGCTTCTGGCTGTTGATGACAAATGCGCCGCATCTCACGAATGAGTGAGCAACGGTCTGCGCATTTGACAAGTCTTTAGCCACTGTAATTTTCGTCCCTCTAAGGCAAGTTGTCAGTGTAGCGAGAGGGTTTTCTTCATGGGATGACACTACCATTTTTGGGCGTAAAAGAGCTTAGCGCGTATGTGCGCCCTTCCTCTTGAAAGTACAAAGAGATGAAAGATGAATGGAATGTGGATTGTCACTTCATACGCACTTCTAAGTGGCGTACGCAGGATCGTTGCGGACTACATGACAGAAACGCAACCGCACACGCTTCTTAGGATTGTCAGCGTGCCATGACTGAGAGGGGTGTACGGCGTTGTTGTTATCACCTGACCCACTTATTGTCATTCGTTTGCAGGGAGAACAGCAGTGCAAGTAATAATTCTACCTCGTCACCACCTTGCAAGAACAATAGCAACTTCGTTTGCCATTCTTCTTACACGCAATGACTACGGAAGCTAGTTTGATGCAATTGTAAAAGATGGGGAGACTTACTGGGCTTCGCACTGTACTGCGCCGTCCTGCGTAGGCCACTGCGGTCCAGTGCGTCATTTCCGAAGCTACGTTTCGTGCTATCCAAGCGCAAAAACCAGATGAGCGTCTACCATTAGATGTCAGTATCCACGATCTTGAATATCTGCTCGCGTATCAATGCACGCGACAGTCTGCGTAACTTGGCCGAAGAAATCCTGCTTCTTCCGTAATCTTCCAAACTGTCCGTGGAAGATGTGGAGAATCCGTCGGTCGGGTCCACGCAGCTGGCGGTGCTTGAAGTGTTGGGCGAACACGCGGGCCGCTGGGTAGCCGAATCACGGCCGCGTCTCCGCACACCGCTACGGCATCAGTGGCGCGATGCGAATCTGCCGCAGCTTAAGCAGGTGCACTGAAGAGGTGTGCCGGGGCCACCGAAGATGGAACCGCAGTTCTTCACCAGATTGGACGCCTTTACAAACTCGCACACATTTCGCACAGTCACGCACATGGGCCTCTACATGAACTGCACTTTGGTCATGTAGTTGAACGTAACCACCTTCTTGGATCGGTGCCTCGAGTGGTGGTCAAATTCGGTAGCTTGGTGATGGCCTTCGTTATCGGAACCGCCCGACTCCTGGCTGCTCAAGGAGCCCGAGCGAAGCATGGAGCGTTGAGGTGAATGCAGAAGAGTGGCCGCGTTCCTCGAGTTTCCCTTGGCGTGGTGTGGCAGCTGAGTGGGCACGTTAGGATGGTATCCCCTGCCATCTTGGTTGACCAGAGGGCGACCGAAGGGCTGGAAGCACATGACCGGCACGCGTGGTGGCGACCACCGCATCCAGGACGAAGGACCCGGCTGGAGGGTCTGGTTTCCGGCCGGACGGACGAGGATCTGGGGCGCGCGCTTCAGGGAATTTGCCGCTGCAGTCCACAGGTGAGGCAGTTTTCGCGAAGACTCCTTTCTTGAGCTGTCGGACTTGCGGCCCGACCGTTCCTGCTCGCCGGGAGGTAGCGGCAGCACCTTGGGTGCCTCTCGCTGCCGGGAGTCGGCTCGCCTGTCGCGCGACGCACTCCGGCTCGCGGCCACCAGCACTTGGCGGCTGGAGCTCGTCTTGAGGCTGTCCGAGGAGCCTGTCGAAGAGAGGGAGTTTAGGGACGACAGGGTGTCGCTGGGCGAGCTGCTGAGCGACTCGTTTTCGGGCAAGGGGTCCTTGAAGTTGCACAGCGCCCGTGCCTCTTCTTCGGTGGCAGCGCGCCACACGGCCACCTCCTTCTTTCTGTCGCCGGCACCGTCGTCGTCCAGGAGGAAGATGGTGGTGACGACGCGGGGCTCCTCGGGGTCGAACAGGCACGTGAGCAGAGTGCCGTGGTTTCTAACCTGGGCCCCCTGCTCGCTCTTGGACTTCACCTTAGCGCCGTCCACGAGCAGGAGGAAGAGCGGCCCTTCGTCGATGCTGCGGGCCGCCTTCTTGGCCAAGTGGAGGCAGTCATCGTCCGACGGCGCCTTGGCTGCCGGTGGCACCCGTGCGAGAAGCTCGAGTCTGAACACATTCCTCTGTAGGATCATCGTGGCCGCATGGTCCGTGCCGGCGGCGTCAATGAAGGCCGCGGAGAAGCTCCGGCGGCCAAGCGAGCGTCGTCCTCCTCGCCGCTGCGCGAGGGCGAGCCTTCCTCCTCGGCGCGGCTGTGCCGCTGACCTACTGAGCGCCGAACCCCCTCGGGGCAGCTGCTGCTTTAAATGGATACTGCCGGCTGGACGGCGCAACTTGTTTCCACGGCGTCTTGCTTCGCGGCATTCTTGTTTGTCTTGCGCTAGCTTGATAGCAGTTCCAGAAAACGTGTCGGCCCGTTTTCGGCCGGTGGGGGGGGGGGGGGGGGGGGCAACGGGGAACCCGCTCGCGCAACCCGGCAGCCGCAGGACGCGACGCTAGTGATGATGCAGCGCCCTTGGCTGACAACGTGCGCGCGCGGCGCCGGCCTGCAGCCGCTTTTAACGCCCGGCCCGCCGACCTTGTCCGTCAGCGGTGGGGGCTCTCCCGTCAGCCGGGTGCGCTGAACTCCGCGTGCGCCCCTCAAGCCGCCTGATAAGTTCGGCCAAGCTCTCGGGCTAGCGCGCACATTCCTCGCGCTGTGACCGCGAATAAGCTGCGAGAGGACTGAGGAGCAGGGTGTGTAAATAAGACGCCGGTCATACATGTTTGCGGCGAGTTTTGGCAGCTTATCTGACTGGCGCAGCTGGGACAGCAAACTTTGTATTACAGGCGGTATTGTGGTCGTTGACGGCCCAATCAAGCTAACTGGAGACCTCGGGGAGCGAGCGCAACTTGAATCCAAAGCATGTCGATGTAACCTCGGCGCTGACCCCTTCTAAGAACCACCAGTTTGTGTGTACACGAAATATCGCAGGTTTAGGAATCCTTATAGAGGAGGTCCCTCTACCTTTCATTCATTTTCTCGAACCCTTTTCTTGAAGATGTTTGGCCGCATTACGCATGGCCATTACCTTCTGCGCCCCAGTTGTATAGGAAAACCTTTTTGTTGGTGGTGCCATCGCTAGAAGGCCGAGAGTCTTGCGATGATCCTTTCAACCCTCCTACAATTTATGTTCTGATTCGGCAATGGATTGCTTGAAGTTTTATTGCGTAACTGTTTTGTCCTATACATCATGCAACCTTACCACTGTAGCTAGGTATATAGTCGCAAAAACTTGTATGCGATTTCTAAAATTCAAAAGGTTTGCATAAACAGAGCAGTGATAATAAAAGAGCGAAGGAGGGGATGCTAACCACAAGAGTGTCGGCGGGTTGGCTATAGAACTATACACTGGAGCACAGGGCAAACGTGTCAGCCTCATTAGCAAATGTGCTGACAAGCGCACAGGGTGCTAGAGTCTACGAAGGAGCACGTGGAGGATTTTGGACCACTTTCTCTGTAACACCGCTGGGTGGTGGCATTGGCCTTTGCACTCCCCGTGAGGAGCGCGAACGTGACGTGACCTCCAGAAGAGCGCGTGTCAACCGGCGGGTGGTCGCCACATCGGCGCTCGTCTCGTCCGCTAATAGTGCGCCGCCAGCCTTCAAGTGGGTCACTCGGCTGTCAAGACACAGTCGTCGTCGAGCCCGCCCGGCCACCCGTGGGTGTCGTGGCCTCACCCTTGGAGCGCAGCGCACGCGCTTCATTCATTAGCAAATCATCCTCGAGACTCACGCTTCTCGGCGCGACGGGACACGCAGCGTGCTCAGCGAAGATACTCTCTGCGCGGTGGTCGCGCTTCGCTGACCGCACAATGGGGCTCTGCGCGTGGTAATTGCGTTTGCAATGCGACGCCACGGAGAACCTTGCACTCAACCGCCTCCGCTCGCGCGGTTTCGGCGGGCGTCCAAGTGCGGCGTCTTGGACAAGGGATCGCAGGGTCGGCTGCCTCGCAGAGTGCGCGTCGCGTATACTGTCGCCTCGCGAGCATTGCATGGGGTCCCTTCGCGACATTCTGGCGACCGGACAGCGTGCTCTATTCCCTGCTTGATCCACTGGTGCGCTGTTCCGCTGGCGCTTTGCCCGCTCCTAATGACACGCGGAGGGGACAGGCCAGGTTGTGTCGTGGTTGCCTCGCTTGGGGAACTCCATTTTCTCTCCTCTGCTGCTCGCAATGCGTTGTGGCTCTTATCTGTCAGTGCTCCACGTCGTCGGCCACGGAGAGCGAGCGCTGACGTCCCTAAAATTGCAGAGAAAGTACTCTAGGGCACCACAGCGCGCGATTCTCCCTCGATTGCTGACGAACAAAACAAATCTTCGTCATGCGTGCGGGTACACACGTGCGATACGTGCGACAGAGAAGGTTTGATGCCTATATATGTCACGATTGGCGCTGTCTTGAAGGCCATGTACCTTTTTCTTCTCCATGAGCATACACCTGATCTCGCTCGCTTCGCCGCTGAATTTACCAACGCAAAACACCTCGTGGTTGCAGCGTTTTTGTCGAGGACCATAGTACAGTATACCTAGAGTTTTCAGTGGTAAGCATCGGCTTTCCAGCTAGTGCAATTGCGGCACTTGGGCTGGATAACCTGGAGAGGCTTGCATTATGTTTAGGAGAAGTTGCAATGAGCACCTTTCCCATTAAATGAAAGTCCAACAACCAGTTACTTAATTAATGACTTCACGACCCGTCTTTACACTTGCGGAATTGCCGCGATCCAGTCAGCTGTAATTCAGAGATTAGCGCTATCTAATGCCACCCCAACATGCACTGGCATTTCACGCAGCTTTGACCCGCAGCGCGCAAGGAATGCTTTTGGGAAGAACGAAAAAAGAAATAAATATGGTCATAGCACACATCCATAGCCATGGCTACTATTTTAATACTTATTTGTTTTACGCACTTTCCAGCGATTAAATTTTAGGCCCCTATACAGCCATGTTACATCTACCCCTCACAATTCATTTTACATTCAAGACTCATCATCACGTGCTTATACACTCTTTGGCCAGACCGGCCCCTTGCGCCAATAAATCATGTATACCGTCATCAAAACAAAACGTCGGACGTCAACGGGCATTTCGCCGCAACATTAACGACGAATGCTTCTAAACGGCGCCAGTCGCGGGATTCCTGATACATAAACGTGTCCCGAGCACTTACCCACTACAATTCTGCACTTTCACGAAGTGGACTAAAGTAATCAGTTGAAAAATGTATCCATGGAATCTTTTTCATTAGGTTAGTGCACAATGTGATTTGCCCCGAAAGTAATACGCGCCCCTTTAAGTTCTATCTATACATCCTATCAGAAGGTTGTTCAAGCATTGTTGTGCTTTTTACGATTTACCTGACTCAGCGAACGCCTTTAGTAGTTCCTGATATTTTCTCTCTTTCCTCCCTTCTTTCTAATCCCCTTTTCCCCAACTCACATGCAGGGTAGCAAACCGGAGGCGTGCTTGTGGTTAACCTCCTTGCCTTCCCGCTTTCTCTGTCTCTCTTTAAGTTATCCAGCCACATGTGGCGGTATTGCGCTGCATGTCAGAGCCGATATCTAATCTGTATAAATCGCACCTTATTTTGGTGCGACGATGATGCTGTGCTCGCAATCGATGGCCAAGTTGGAACATTGCTGTGGCCTATAGATCATATGCGTATACTGAAAACGTAATATTGCCAATTTCGCGAGTATAGCTAACGCTGTCTCAGAGACAAGCAAAATAGAATGACATATCGCACATCACGTATCTCCATACACGAACCACGAGAAGTGGTGCATTAATACTGTCTGTTCCGCGGACCACTCAAAGTGTACGTAACAAGCTCACACCTGAAGCTCTAGTAAGTGGTTCTGCACTTCGGACGTACGAATAGATAAATAAAAATAATACACAGTCACCGTGTCCTGCTTTTCTTTTTTATCTATAGGATGATTGTCTGTGGCGATTAGAGCTGCAAACGCGCAGACTTGTTAAGCTCTCCTGCGAGAGGTCGTCGCGAGCAGTGTTTGTTTGTTGTTGGCGGAAGTAACAGAGGCACCCGCTGGCGCGGTGACAATGCGCTCATAGCCCGACTGCCGCGAGTTCTGCATACCAGCTGCGATGCCGCACCGCGATGCAGAAGCGACGGCGTGCCTATAGGTTCTGGTGCTTGTCCAAGAACCTAGCGGGGGGTTGCATTTAATCCGTTGTCTCGCACTGTAGCGTTCCTCGTAACGAATCGTAACGGTTTTCCGGACGTAGAACGCCGCCAATTTCGAAAGGAACAATCCTCGCGTGCATGGCCTGGCCTCACTGCCACTATTTTTCGAAGGTGTACGAGGCTAGCGTGAGAAATGTCAATTAGTGGGAGACGGAGCGTGGCTGCCACCATCCGAAGAAAGCGCTAGTATAGTATCCATCAGGCCTGGCGCTAAACAAAGCACTCGTCCTCAATAAAGATTGGCTAATTCATGGGCGCTATTACGATCATTCGACTATCGGCGCATCTGTTCCGGTTTCTCGCGGAGTAAAGTGGGCCTAAACTTCAGACATTGCAATAGCACAGTGCATGGGGCCGATCTCGAAGAAGGCGCAATACGAGGTGGGATGATCCCGGAGAGAGTGTATTCTGCCGTCGCGTTGGTCACGTGGGTACCGTGGTAGGAGTCTCCGCGTCTTGCCATATCGCCCGACAGGCACATATTAATAGATATACTGCATAACCTGATGTGCAAGATGAGACGTTTTATAACGTTTAATTAACTGCTTAACTGAAGCTTCGCCTCACGTAGGTTCCAACAGCTACATTGGATGCGCATGTTACTTTTTTTTCCTGATTTTATTTCACGCCCTCAAAACCATAGAAAAATTTACATCTCTATGTGGCGGCATAGAAGCCACTTTAGCCCGATTGTTGTTATCTGCCGTTTTGCTGTTCATCATTTTGACAGCTGTGCATTAGGTAGACGTTAGACAGCTTACAAGGCCTTAATTTATTTTGTTAGCTGCGCGTTAGAATTTAATGGACGCATCTGGTTCGATGTTCAGTTTATTCATCAAACAAATGGGCTGTGAGCACAGATCCTCTGAGAGTACTTCAAATGATGCAATTCTTACGAGGACCTAGCTATTGCAATTTTTGCAGCTGGCCTGCAAATCGGCCGAACAATTTTTCCCGTATAGCGCCACCGGTAATCTCGAGAGATTAAATGTTAGCTAATTATTCGAATTATTCGAAAGTTGTGAATGATATTGCAAGAACACGAGAACCCGTGAAACAAGATATACAAGAAGAGCAAAATTGTTTTCAGTCAAACGCCACATCCATTGAACATCCCCCGCCATTCTTACTGCCCTTATTTAACATCTCACTTCCCCTTCTAAGAAACACCAAATAAAACTTAATGAAAGTGAGAGAAAAGCTCGCTCCATCGTAGCAGCAATAGCAGGCGTAAGTCAACAGAAAGTAAATGAACAGTGTTTGTAAATAAAAATCAATGCGCCACTTTTTGTGGATAAGACCAATCAGAAAAATAAAATGTGGCCACGGTAAGCTTGGGGCGCTATCAAGTAAAATGATTCCAAACTGTTTTGATTCCAATTTCTGAAATCAGCCTCCACGATTGGTCAAAACCTTTTCGGGCCACTCCCAACTTCGTCTGTCTGTCACACGACGTCACGAAAACCGCGATAGCTCCCCATCTGATATAACGTGTACACACTGATTATGCATGATTAAACCACACGAAAGAAAAATAATCCTTCCTGATTCGACGCTTTTTCACCATTAGCCCTCGGCTATTGATCCAATTTTTACTGGCTACGCCCACTTCGCCTGTCTGTCACGCGACCTCACAAAACCGCGAAAACTCACCACGTCAAAGTGACGTGTACGCGAAAAAAAAATGCATTAATATGCCGAACAAAACTGAAAAATTTTCTGAATAGCCACAGACTGCCCCGTTCCAAAAGGAATAGAAGATGGCTGCCCGCTGATTGCTCAGACCCTCGCTACTCGCACCTGCTGGTGAGCACGTATTGATTTGCGCATGATAAACCTTTTTGCGTGGCAGTAAAACGTTATCGAACCCTTTCGGCATGCATACGACACCGCTCTGCCAACTCTTCCTTGCTGAGGATCTGTTTTAGCGGCATTATTGTCCTTCCGTTGCACGCCGCCGCGATTTTAGACCAGCCACCGCAAGCTAAGTAAGGCGAAGCGGACCAATCGGAGAAGCCGGCACCACCCTCTTCATGTGGTTATCTATTTTCACTGTGCTGGCTCGGCCCCATCGAAACCTTCTCCACTAGAGCGTGCTCCTCGCCTCTTGTCAGTCAATTATATAAGAAAAACCGCTGAGTGTAGACAATGTTATTGGTTTTGAAAGCGAACAAGGGTGACCTCCTTTAAACGACGAGAATGTTTGATTGGGTTGTTCAGACAACGCTGCGGGTCACCGCCCGATGCTTGCGTCGGTGGTTACGTAAATTTGACGTCAGGAGTTTGGAATCAAAACAGTTTGGAATCATTTTACGTTATAGCGCCCTTGGTGTCCTATCTATGACTCGATCGACGGGGTCAGAAGGTCCCCACATAGAGCGCTTATTATGATTATGTAATGAATCATGTTTCGATGATGTGACGAGTGCTGGAATATGCCGTTGTGAATCGGTGATTAGTGAGTCTGATGAATGCCTTTATTATGACTTTGTCCGTGTCGTCTATGTCACCTATGAGGCAGTCTGTGAACAACCTTGTAGAATGCCGTAACCAGTGTGGCGATATTCATCGGTACGGAGCCAGATTGCCAAATTACCATCCTCACCACACGTCCGAGATGCATACATCTGGAAAACAAGTACAAAAAAAAAAAAGAAGTGCCTCCGCGGCTTTGCTGCACAGATGCAGGCTAACAGCTACCTGACTCGTGTTTTGTTATGCCGATTAGCGTGCATGCTGTGGACACAGCTCTGACTTCAAACGAAATGTGCCATGAAAAAGTCGTTTTTTGTTTTTTTGCTTTTTGTCGGGATATTGTTGTTGCAAAGTATACCCTTTGTCAGAAAAGTTCGAATACTGATTTCTTATTTTTTTATGATATTAAAACTCAAGAAATGACTGTTATTGAGTCGCTTTTATGTGCTCAGGGTAGACATGGCCTTAGAAAAGTTTCCACGTAAATTCTCTCGGCGGCAGAGCTGTGTTTAGTAACCAACTCTTTGGCTTGTTGGTGGGACGTTACGCGAGTGGCGTGACGGACAGACATTTCGAGCCGACATTTAACATTAGGGTCGGTGTTACGCTAAGGAATACCCCTAGTGAGACGTGGAAAATGATTCAGCAAGTATATGGTCGAGAAGCATTATCGAGAAACCGTGTCCTTGAATGTCCCCAAACCTTTCACGGAGGCAGACATTCGCTGCAAGACGATCGCAAAGCCGACCTCCCATCAACTTACCGCGGCAAATGTGGAACGCGTGTGGCAGCTACTGCAGATACGCGTTAATGTGCACGTGATACCACATCTGAAATTGAACAGGGATGTGTGTCACCATGTGTGTCGCAGTAAATGTGTTCGGTGCCGAAAGAATCACGCAGGTCCGCAGCCCTTTTTGTTATGTCAGGTAGACGACGCGTGACCGAATTAGAACTTCAACGCTGACATTTCACACAGAGGTGGTCAACTTATTGCCCTTTTTGACATTTCGGTGCTTGTAGAGAATTGGCCTTGATGACCGCATCTGTGGCACATTTACAAAAAAATTATCGGGTAGGCTGTACGGGTAGACGCCAGCCGCAGTGGGGTACGTGAAACGTCTTGTGCGCGCTGCTGAGGGTGTATGAGCGCTAGGGTACAGAACTGACGCGACCAAATAGACTAGTGACACATATTCACGCATTACACAGCTTACATGCTTAACTTGTGATACAGCTAGTGCGGGTCCTACGGTCGAATTTTGCGATCGTGCTCGCTCTTTATTCGTAGGGGGCCCGCCGCGATCAAAGGTACAGTGGGCGCGAATTGGCATCCCTCTGTCTTGCTGCTCGAGTCTCCTTAAGCCATTTATGGAACCTGCATCTCGAATGCAGGGACGCCATCGACAAGCAACCGTCAAATTTCTCCAACAAACAGCGCACATGTAGGCATAATAACTGCTGCATCAGCACAGGTTTGCGTTTGATGGGTTATAATTACTACGACTCAGAAAGCCCTGTCAAACGCGACCACTCCCACTCGGACTCGACAAATGTACTGCTGAGCTATATGGAACACCGAGCGAGAGGCAAACGTTTAGCTCCGATTGCGTCACGAGTGGCGCGACAACGGCGCCATCTGTACAGGGGAGATGGGAGCAGTGCTTCCACCTTTCCTTCCAGCCACCATAACTCATGCGCGAATGAGTAATTAATTGCTCCTTTCCTCTACACAAGGATAATAAAGTAAGGCTCATGGGTAGTAGGGTTGCGAATATGAAAGTGATAATAGTATTACATGTTTTCGTTAAATGCGGTTTTAGCAAGCGGGACATGCCGAAATGAAAGACGTTTCCCGTCAAAATCTCTTATCATTTATTGTCTTCGTCGTCCGACGTGCGCGGCATGTTCCTGACGTACCCATATAACTCTTCTGAGATCATGCAGTGCTCTGTGCACTGAACTTGCTCTATAAGGTCGTTTGTCATGGTTTTATGCTGAAGATTCGATTACGCTCACAGGTGGGTCCCATACAATTGGTCCAGTGTCTTACCGTCGGAGGAGTATTACTTTTTTTTCTTTTTCGTGGAGGCATTCAAGCGAGATTTGTGTGAGATGTCGATGACACTTCCGCGAAAAATAATAAAACATTACTGAGAGCACGCATATGGCCGGGGGTGCCAGTCGTATACTATAACGTCTGGCCTATTTTCTGTAATCCCGCAAGCTTGATCCTAAACGTGGTTAACGTGGCGTATAAGTATAGCTCGTTCCTTTAAGTGGCGATCAGTTTGGTCCCCTATCACGTAATCTTTTTTTCATCACCGACTTACGGGGTATTTATAGAGCGCGGGTGCGAATCGGCGCGCTTATCGAGCCCCCGCGGGGTCATCGACGGGCGGCATCATGCGCGGCGCAGTTCGTCGTCCCAAATGCGCCCTCCACGTGGAATCGCGAGAAGCCGAAATGAGAAGGGACGCGGCGCGCGTGTCGGCGACGTGTGTGTGCACGTTTAGTGTACGCACGCACGTATATACTGACACGCACGCACGCACGCACGCCGCCGGCTGCGCAGCGCGCCGCGCGCGTACCGATCTGTGACCCTCGAGGAGAACCGCTAAGCACACGCTTCATCTGCGGCCAATCCCAGCTCGAGGGAATCGGCGTGCACAAGCCACACGACAGGACCCGGCCCGATGCCACTCGAGGCGGCGCGGGTTTCTTCTTTCCTCGTCGATGACACTGTTTCCAGTTGGGGTCGCGGCTTTGTCGAGACGGGATCAAAGATTGTGCCTCTTTATATGCGTTGCCTCCCGTAGGCCTCCGCGACCGAGGAAGTTTATATGCTATATGGTCTCTTCTTCGTCTGGGAGGAGTTGGCGGTTCTTTCTTTCTGTACTTATTCCGCCGCTCCGCACAGAACCCGGCCCACGGCGTTTCTGTTTCTGTCGGCACGGTGGGCACGTAACACGCGCGCACTGTCCCATGCATGTCGCGGGCGCTATCTCCGCGGGAGAACTCGCTCACGGCGCCGCCGATAGGACACGAGCCGATCTATCGCTTCGTGTCCCCCTGGGCGGCGCCGACGTGGGGGTGCCGCGTCGAGTCATTCACCTCTTCAGACAGGCTCGATGCATAGGCCCGGCATTGCGGAGTGGCACGCCGCTGTGGGAGTAATGCTAACTGGGATACTTGCTGAATAACACCAATTGGACGGCGGCTTGCGCGGTGTTTTCTTTCCGAGTCGATAAGGGAGAGCGCCCTCTGTCCACCCATTGAAACAACCCTTCGATTGTTTCTTCACTTGAAGGAAAATTTCGCAAGCGCTGTTTTAGTTTTTTACGCAGATGTAAGACCACTAATGCACGCGCATAAAAAAGAGGGAAATAGGCTGAGTGCAGTGGATAATAGCACTGCTGTGCGTGTGAGTCCGGTTGACCTTGATAAGAGCACTTGTGTCCACTGAAAGGAAAAAGATAGCTCCCCAAGTTTTCTCGCGGCTACTCTTAGTTTTTGAGTACTCCTTTCTGGGTCGCGCGTGTCTAAAAACTTTAAACTTAACAAGCTTTCTTTCGTCTTCTTTTCTGTTGTATCTTCTTTATGCTTCCATATGCGACCGCAATACGTGCAGGCCACGACATGAGAACCTGCTTATTCAGGTTTAGTACAGACGCACGTGTTCCTCTACATCCAACGCTGGAAGAGTTAGTTTCAACTGACTATTTTGCCGTAGGACGTTGCAGAACACCTAGCTAGTTTTAACTCACTCCTAGTTGGAAGACCGGCATGTGTCGGAAAGAAACAGTTCTGCAGAACCGAAGGGACTTAACATTACATCAGGACGCCATGCAAGCGCTACTTCTCTTCATGCAATCAACCGGCCTGTGTGAGTGCCTGTAATTGGAACGTTGAAGAGCATGGTGCTTAAAGGGACTGACAACCGATTTTTACGGAGCCAGTTTTTTATGGCGCAACGAAAAGCTCACCCTCGGTAGTGTTTACACCTGCAGCAGTTACTTCCAAAAGCGCCTGAATATTTTGTAAGCAGAATTTTTCGATCTGAGGAGCCTCTATATAAAAAAGAGTCCCTCCTCCAGCAACGCTGAGAAGTGATAGCGATGCCGATAGCGAAAGCCGTGAAAGATTGTGAAAGATTGTGAAAGCCGCCCATTGCCCTGCGTTCACTGGATGGCGTGCAACTGTGGATAACCACCTATATTGTCACCTTTCTAACCACTTTTAAAGGTAAATAGACTGGTACAATACGTTTGCGTTGTTGTACGGACCTTTCTTATAGTTGTACCGCGTTTTTTACCAAGCACACGCCTACGCCATGGCTGGCTGGCCCCCGGCGTCGTTATTATGTCGATAGACGTGCCAAGCCAACTCATCGAAACCGAAGGCGAAGGCAGCGCCACTTTTCCGCTCACTACAAACGAAGGCTTATCTGCACATTGTAAGTTAGAAAAACTTATAATAGAAAGAATTCTACTGCATTTCAATACTAATAAAAAGACCAGGAACCGCGTACACCAGTTAAAGGTCACGTGGTAGACCTCATAAGTACGTTCATGTTTTCCCGCGTGGAGCGCCAAAGGTCATTTTTCGCGACTTTTAGTGAAGAATTAAAAATATAAATCCCCGTTTAATGAGAAAAACAGGGCCCGGTCTAGTGAATACGGATAGACGATCTTTCCATCAGCGTGGTTATCTCAATTCATTTTCTGAGCGGTTGTCTGTCCCTTTAACACTTCGCCTGGGGTCCACTTCTGCTGGTTAGGTGGTAGGATGTCTTCCCATCCTCGGTAAGCACGCAGAAGGATCTATCCACCAAGTACCTGTGAATATAGCGCAGTGCACGGCCACCAACGAGGATGTCAAAGCATCGAGGATTGCTTGGTGTGCTACATTACCATATGCGCCTTTGACATCACAAACATTGCCACTGTGAATCATTTCATGCTCTTTTGATGTTGAACATATGTTACTAAATCCGGTCGAGCACGCCGGAAGCTCGCCATTGCTTGCAGATATACCACATTATGTGCTAAGTACCATTCAAGGCGCGTCAGCACCATATTTTCCATTTGTTTCCCAACGCAACTGGCAAGAGAGATATGGGATGGTACGATGCCAAGTATAAGGGAGATTTACGAGTAGAGAGAGAGTGAGAGAGAAAGGCAAAGGAAAGACAGGGAGGTTAACCAGAGATTATTATGCAAAAGTACTAGGCGGCTGACTTCCCTTTCACAAGGAACCACTCGTTCGCGCCAGTATTCGTTGCATCTCTCCTAGAGTACACTGCGGGGCTTCTGGCCAAGGTTTCCAAATGCCTTGTATGTGACTGAATCAGGCCCGAGCGATGATGACTTCCTACAAGTAGTAGTAGTAGTAGTAGTAGTAGTAGTAGTAGTAGTAGTAGTAGTAGTAGTAGTAGTAGTAGTAGTAGTAACAGTGCTATATGTAGCACTGTTACGCCTTTTGCAGTCTACCTCGTATCTGCGGACGTGTCACGCTGGACGCCCAGATGCAGCTATATCTACATAGATTGATATCTGGACCCTCCTTGGCAATAATCCAACAATGCCTAAGTCAATATGCCTTGCATACTCACTAGCTACTATTCGTAGATTGAAATATGGGCCTTAAAGTAATTAATGAAAACGTTAATTACCGTAAATATGTTAATTATTCAATGAAGCATTTTCATTTCTCGTAGAAGTAATGGCCACCTTATCGTGTAATTTAGGTGAAGGTTTAGAATTGTGCTATCTGCTATCTGCCACAGGCAATTAAAAAAATTGGTGCAGCTAAAAAAACATGAATAAAATAAAACACCCTGTATATATGTGAGAAAGTATTCCCCGGCAAAGGTAAGACAACGCAGGAGCTGCAGTATAAGATCAGCGTCGCAGGACGCGTGTACGCACTACAAGCACACTGTTTTCAGGCTCCGCATTCTTTGTCAGAGACAATAGCCGATACTGATCGATCACTTTCGGGTATATCATTTCCTGCGCACATTCATTGCATACTGCAGCTTCAACGAGACCAGAGTTCTTCGTAACGAATGACATTCGATGAATTACTTGTGATCAATTACCTTTTTGGTAGTCTGCAATTGATCGCGATTACATATGACTCGGTAACGTTCACTGCAATTCATTAACTTTTTTTTTCAGTAAGCAATTACATGTAACCATTTACTTTTTTTTGCAAGCTGTAACAGGCGACGCAGTTTTCAGCGCTTGGATTTGGCGGGAAATTCCCCCTCGGTCCTGCTACGCAGCAGCCTTGCGGATGCGCATGCTCAACAGCCAAACCTGGGTACACGATATATTTTTTTTATTAAATGTATTTAAGGAGAGGTTGGTGCCTATATGTGGCGCCACCTACTCCTCTTCTCTTGCATGATAGTTGTCCTCGGAATGTTGTCAAAAATCACAAAACTGGACTAATAACCACATGTACGAACATTCACGACTAAGTCTTAACTGCAATATAAATAAATGTTCGCGTAACAGAAGAGTTCACATAACATAAATATTCACAAAACTGAAGTGTTCACACAAAACACATGAGTTCACAAAGCATAAATGTTCACAAAACCAAGTTCACAAAGAAGATGTTGGGCACTTGCGAATTAGGTCCCTCTTAAATGCCGCGCTCTAAATACAACAGTCTTGTGCGCAGACACAAATGTTACATGGACACGAAGACACAATAAACATGTAATCAAGAGTGCCTGTTAATAATAACAATGCCAGCAATAACTAATATCTGAATTAGTATTCTTGTGATATTTTTGATCCCTCCAAAAATTGTACTAAGGCACGCGCAGCGATGTTTTGTAGTTTTTCTGTCGGCCATGGACCCAAAATATTAATTTCCTCATTTTAACTCTCCACCAGATGTTGACCGACTAATTGCACCGGCGCTGCTATGACTTGATAGCGATGGCCACTTCGGACGTTGATACCAGGAAATCATCTATATACGGACAATGTTTTCCCATTTTACAGCGGAGCTGTTAGAACCTCGCTATAATGATCATTCCGTCGTCCGCAGCTTCGCCACAGTGTACTAGATATTCTAGGTAACTATAGCTTCGCCGAGCTGGGGGAGAGACAGCTGAGAGTGAATGCATAGCATAGCGGATGCGAGGTCGAGAGGAGGAGAAAGGCAGGTGGTAGTGGGACGCGTAGAGCTGCTGCCGACGCCGACCGCGTTTCCTCGCGTTCGCGCCGA
Source organism: Dermacentor silvarum (assembly GCF_013339745.2). Classification (NCBI taxonomy): domain Eukaryota; kingdom Metazoa; phylum Arthropoda; class Arachnida; order Ixodida; family Ixodidae; genus Dermacentor; species Dermacentor silvarum. The sequence goes on from NC_051154.1 coordinate 146,933,309, forward strand.
GCGCACCCGGTGTCCGTGACTGCAGTCAATCGGCAGGTTTCGACCAGAGAACTGCACACGCGTCGCTTCCGAAAGACTGAAGCGAGAGCTAGCGAAACTGAAACCAAGCGTCGCAGAAGGGAACATCCCGAGTTTAGATTGAGCGAAGCCGAGAGTTCGCGTAGGCGAATAAATGAAGATCCGGAGGCTCGTGAACGTGGCCGGTTGAATTTATCGCAATACTATACTTTACTGCCTTTCCCCAGCTCCGCTGGTCTCTGGTGTTTGCGATAGCAGAGCCACGCATAATTTTTTTTTCTTTGGTTCTACTCGGAGCGCGCCTTCTCCGAGCCTTATCAACATGAAGCGCAGCGCTTCACAACAAGCCCAGACGCGAGCATCGCGCCATTGAGTTAACCACAATTATGCGCGCGTTGTGTTCCGTACTACACGTTATAACACCGCCCTTCCGTCCAGTGCGCACATCGAGCGAGATTTCGCTGTAGCTGCTGGTGTCTTTACAATAAAACAAAGGAAGGTGACCGAAGAAAATTTTGAAAACAAATAGTTAGCGAAGTGGATGTGGGCTAGAGAAGGCACTGAAAGAGCTAGGCCAGCTCGTTCTATATACTATGTTTGCGCAATGTTATTAAATTTTAGGAGGACAGTAAGGTTAAAAGTAAGCGATTACATTTTAGTAATTGCTCGATTACTTATGTGGGACAGTAATTGGTCACTGTAATGAATTAGATTTGTGAATAAAGTAATTGTAATAGGTAACATTTTTTTTTCTGAAACGTCTACAAGCCTGAACTGAATGTTACGTTGCGCAAAAGTGAACGTATCCCGAAAGAATTGGAGTGAGAATGCACGGCCCCATAACTGCTCTCGCTGGCAAGCTACATGTGCATTTTATTGCTATAGCAGCTGTGAAACCAGCTGTGCTTAGTCATGCAACACACTTTTCCGCGATAAGGCTGGAAGTGTTAGCTTCAAGATTGCCTGTGGCACAAACACAGGAGCGATGGCGGCGAGGCCGGTTTCAAGCGGAGCGCCTCCATCCTTGTTCCTGGCCTCTGTGTCGGTGTAGTTATATCTTGTATTTATTACGTGCCTGTCAGCAACAAGACCACATGCAACGTTTGCCAAAATTGTTTAAGAATATCAGCCTACTCGCTGTCGCAATTCATGCCTGCTGTACGACTATTAGAATCTTTGTGGAGTGTGCACCGGCCTCAGAAAACACTTGACTATTACGGCTATCAAGAAGTAAAGCTGTGGTAGCGTTGAAATTTAAGGCAAGAAACTTTACGATATCTTCACGACGTACACTGAACTCGGCAGCATGTTAACGAAGACGGTTCGCTGAAACTCCGTCGCATCTGCAGCTGTAGTCGTCATCCCAGCGAAAGTGACTGAGATCATCTTGTGTCATTATATACGTCGAGAAGTGCAGAATTTGCTGCACTTCGTGCTGCAATTGAATTCATTCATCAGGAGTCACTTCCACTATGGATGTTTTTTTTTTTTTTTGTGCCTCCCCCGACTGCATACAAAGTGCAGCCGGGATCCACTGAACGGCTCGTTACGAATACTTGAGAGAAAGTGAGAGAGAGAGAAGAGGCTTTAATTGACCCATTTTACACGGGGGAACGCAGCCACTCGGTTGCGGGGAGACGCAACCGTCGTGGACGCAACCGCTCCTGCCCCCGTCCCCTCGGAGGCGGCCGAGATGCCCTGTATATGTCGGCGGCTCTCTCAGCCAGCTGGGTCGCCCAATATTGTTCGTGGTGGTCTGAGTCGAGCAGCAGGGCTGCCGATTCCACTTGGTCATTTATTTGGCGGCCCTCGAAGGGTTCCACCTGGGGACACTCCCACAAGATGTGTGGCAGGTCCGCTCCATTGTTACATAATTTACATAATTCTGTGTAATTTCTGGGATAAAACCGGCTGCAGGACACTGGGTTCGGATACACGTTGACCTGGAGGAGTCGCCACGCCACTACCTGTTGTTTAATTAATTCAGGGTAAATTCAGGGTGGGTCGGCGGATACCGGGCCCGTCCCAGCCTATAGTGATTCGTAATTTTTTTGTATGTGACCATGCGATCTCCTCTGGACCCTGGCTGGGCTGGCTCATTTGCTCGGCGAATAAGTCTACGTCTGAGCCGTCTCGTTACCGGGAAGCAAGGAGTGCGCGAGTGACCAGATCACATGGATCGTCCCGCGCCGTCGCTGGTCACTATATGACTAATATTTTGAGTGCCTCCGTGGCAATGCGACCCCTGGCAAAATTGAACATCGATCTTTGAGTTATTGATTAATAAATTTTGATGTTGTCGATCCAATTGCCAATGCGATCGCTGCCTTCTCTGCTGTTTCAGGGTTGTCTGTGGTGACGGTCCCGCTGACGAGTGGCTCCCCTTCCGCGTCTACCACCACCATAGACATACCCACATGATTCCTATATTCTGCGGCGTCCACGTACACCACGCCCTCCAAGTCGTGATACTTGGGCTCGACATGACGAACCCTAGCCTCCCCGCGCTCCTTGTGATGCTCCGGGTGGATGTTTTTTGGTAATGGGGGGACACGGAGATCCTTCCTTATGTGCTTAGGGATTTTTTTCTTAGCTCGGTGTTGTTGTTCATAGTGTATGTGTAGTTTGCTAAGTATGTGTCGCCCCGTGGGACTTTAGTGTCAGCCTGTTATATTGAGATATTGTGTGCACCTGTATGAATTCGTTTAAAGTGTTATGTAGACCTAACTGTAGCACTTTGTCATTGGGAATTGTCACGGCTGTCATCCGTTAATTCGTCGTCGGCGCGAAGTTGATCGAAGGGGTATACAAGCCGGTTAGTCGTTCCGTACTGGAGCGAACAAAGTGAAAGAGTCGGGAGTCAATATTTATCGTAAATATTTATCGATTGATAACGATACACAAATTAATAAAATAAAATAAAAAAAATACACAAGACAAACTAACCCACCTGAACTTAATATAGTACAATGATGACGACAAATAAATATGACGAGCAATTAACAGTAGATATAAAAATGAAACAGGGCGCGGATCAAATATACAATACACTTAACAGTAGTTCACTAAAATAAAGTTCCAAATAAAACAAAGTTCAAAAGGAAACAAATGATGTTATGCGCGTGGCCGGGCAGCAGCAGCAAGTCCATAAACCGTGAAGTCGGCGCGCAAAGCTTTCCCGGAGAAGGCTGGCGAGCCGATCTTGTTGAGGTGGATGCGATTGCTGGGCTGGGTTTCCCGGGAGTCTAGATTTGACGTCTTCTCTCAAGCAGGTTGAGCTAACTTGAGGTTAACTACCATGACCTTCGTTGCATACGTTGTTTTGTCGTGTCATACGCCAACTAGTTCCTCGGAGTTCCGACGTGGCTAGGCGGCCCAGGCGATACTGGACGGCACTAGCCCCTCCGCTGCTTCTCAGCCGATTACAGGCTCAGCTTCCAGATTGATTACCAGGGCTTAAAACCTGTGCTTAAATAGCCTCTCCTTTCCCTAGTTCCTTAGGTCGGGGAATTGCAGGTATGGGTGACAGTTACCTAATTATCTCATGACTCCCCCCAAAAGTCTTGGCCGCTCCCCTCTTAATCAGGGGCGAGGGAATGGATGATTCGCCCCCGCTGTCAGAGGTCGCGCCCCCGCACTGCACCACACAGACGCACACGCCACACTTGGGTCCGTTAATCGGTGTGTCGCTATCTCGAAACTATATGCTGCACCGTGGGACAACGAAGTTTTTGACGCCCGTTAATCGGCGTGTCGATGACTCGAAACTATGCCGCTCCATGACAGCGGTAGAGAGGGGGCACACCGATCGCTTGCTTATATGCCCTCCTAATGAGGTCTTCAAGCTTCCTCTTTTCCGTGGCTCCAAATTTTAGGCTAGGGCTCGTCATGTCGAGCCCAAGTATCACGAGTTGGAGGGTGTGGTGTACGTGGACGCCGCAGAATATAGGAATAGGCGATACGGCTAATGACGAAGGCACGCAGTAGGCCAACCAGGTTGGCCTCCCTCATGCCACAACGTCTATTGGCTATTCTCTTAATTAATCTTATTGTCTCGTGTGTGCTGTTCTCTATAGTTCTGAGGGGCTTCGTATTCCTCCCCTCCGCATGCACCCAGAGTCCGAGTACCTTGAGTCGCTCCACTATGGGTATCGGACCCCCGTTCGCCATGAGTGTTATGTTGGGTTGTCCTACGTACTGCAGCTGTTTCTTTGTGGTGGAGTACACCAACAGTAGCTCAGACTTCTGGGGCGAGCAGCCAAGTCCCTTCTCTGTAACGTAGCTCTCGACTGCCTTCACTGTGTGTTGTAATATGTCCTCAATCGCCACCTCCCTGCCTCCCGTCACCCAAAGACTGACGTCGTCGGTATAGAAACTGTGCTTCAGGCCCCCGATCTTACTTGGAATTTTGGCAACCCGATCATTGCTAGGTTAAGCGGAAAAGGGGACAAGACTGAGCCCTGCGGTGTACCCCTACTTCCTAACTCTATATTTTCCGATCGAATGTCCCCGAGGATGATATTGGCAGTGCGATTCCAGAGAAAGTCCCCAAATTCCGGAGATTCTCCAGAACCGCCCAGTGTTTTAAGTTATCAAAGGCTTTGGTGAGGCCCAAGTCCAAGATGGCCTTAAGTTCTGTTCCCCGGCCCCTAGCGTCGAGAATTGCAGAGAAAGTCCCCGAATTCCTGAGATTCTCCAGAACTGTCCTGTTATCAAAGGCTTTGGGGACGTCCAAGTCCAAGATGGCCTTAAGTCCTGTTCCCCGGCCCCTAGCGTCGAAGATATTATGCTTAATTTGGAGCAGGATGTCCTGCGCCGAGAGGTGCTGTCTGAACCCATTCATAGAGAGAGGATAGAGCTCGCGGTCCTCCATGTAATTATGGAGACGCGTAAGGACGACGTACTCCATCAGCTTCCCGATATATGAAGTTAAAGAAATAGTCCGGAGATTTTCAATTTGGAGTTTCTTGCCAGGCTTCCATATCATAACCACGTGTGCAGTTTTCCACTGCTGCTGTATTAATCCATCTGTCCAGCTCTTATTCATAAATTTAGTGATGGACATGATCGATACATCATTCAAATTTTGTAGAAATTTGTTGCTGATACCATCTGTTCCTGGCGCCGATTTCATAGGTGACTGCAGAATTTCGGCCCGCACCTCAGCCTCTGTGATGTCCTCTTCTTAAGAGGGGTTCTATTTACCTATGTGTTCTTGCGGTGTCTCTTTCTGTATATTGCCAATATACTGATTTTGAATTTCATCCCATATTTCCCCGGTGATCCCTGGGTACCCATGGATCATTTTGGTAAGGTTCTGTCTCTGCACTGTCTTAGTGTTATCCGGGTCTAAGAGACGTCGGAGGTGATTCCACGTCTTACTTAGCCTTTCCATCTTACTGCATGGAGAACACCACAACAAATGACATGACGTATACTCCGCTCTTCTGGTTGACCTCCCTGCCTTTCCTCTCCTTGCTCTCTCTCTCTCTCCGGCACACTATGGTGTCAGTGCGAATGATCGCGTTGAAGAAGCCACACGATCTTCTTAGGAGAGCGGCTAGTGAGTTCTAATTCCGCTCTCGCGAACTGACGCTACGGCTGGGCTTCGTTCAGTGGGCCATGAATACATAACTGCAATGACTCCAACGTTTTTGCCATATCTCGACTACGTTCGTTGTTCCCTGATCTAGAAGTGCTTATACTGCCTGGGTTTGATTATAACGTAACTGAGGACGGCGAAAATCTTTCTCATCCCATCTCGTTGAGTGGGTCCGTCAGTATTTCAATCGCTCATTACAGTCGAGTTAATTACGAAGTTTTGATGGTCGTACATGCTCGTGTAGTTTTTAAAACTTGTTATCTTATATTTGCTGAGATATCTTCTCTACATAGATACTAAATAGCATAAAAGGGCACAATTCACCAACGTAGTGACGCAGTGGCTGTGCTGTTTACTGCTGAGCACTAGGTAGCGGGTTCGAATCCCTGTCGCGGCGGCCGCATTCTGGTGACGGCGGAGTGCGAAAGCGCTCGTATATTTTCCTTCAGGTTCACGTCAATGAGCTTCCAGGGCATCAAGATAATCTGGAGATAATGTGGACATTTTCTTCATGCCGTTCTACCATTTATTGCAAGATCTCTTCAATACCACAACTGTATGAGACAGGGCCACCATGGCCACATGAGCGGTGTTCGTATATATATATATATATATATATATATATATATATATATATATATATATATATATATATATATATATATATATATCCAGCCTCTCCGCGTTGCGCGAATCCCCATCCCGCAGAATGCTGCCAAGCGCAACTCTGTAGTATCAAAACTGCCGTGGATGTTATGATGCTTCACACAACGTTCCTGATGCAAAATACAAGAGTATCGGTGAACCGTTCTACATGGAAGAACTACAAGCAGCTTGGGCTGCATGCAGGCGCTCGTCATTGCCAGGTCCAGATGGCATAACTTATGGCGCGTTACGTCACTTGGGTCCGATAACACAGGGCTCTCTTCTGGACCTCTTCAAACAGTCTTGGTACGACGGCATAGTTACTGAGCAATGGAAGTACGGGCGCCTGGTGCCTTTGTTGAAGCATGAAAAATATCCGCTATAGCTGACAGTGTACCGGCCGATTGTACTTGCCAGTTGCGTCGATAAAGTAATGGAAAGAATGTTAATGACACACCTTGATTGGCACATTGAACGTCGCCAAATAGAAACTATCTTCCATTTCTATGTTTCTATCTCCGCCTTTCTAACGAGTAGGCACGTGTTGTGCCCCGTCCGGTGGCAGTTGCCAGCCTGCTCCTCGCTTTCCCTTTCCTGTCAAATGCTTATGTTTGCACATCAAATAATGATACCAAATCGACCCTTACGCCATATATGGCCAGCTTCCGACGTGGGCGGTCCTCAATTGACAACGTCGTTGACCTTGTGACCTCTGTACAGCAGCAAATGTATATATATATATATATATATATATATATATATATATATATATATATATTTCTTTCTTTCTTTCTTTTTTTCTTTCTTTCTTTCTTTCTTGTCCCTGGCTCATACTCGCATATCCAATGCGGGTATGCGCCACACGGGATTTTATTATCGTTAATCGTGGCGTAACTGACGAGCATGTCATGTTATTGATGTTATGACCTGTCAGTCATGTTAGTCATACATTCGTACCCTTACATGCCAATTTTTAAATATACAAAATGAACGAGATGCGAGTTTTAGACAGGTTTTAGACAGCGCTTTAGCGTGACACCACCACCTCCACCACCCCCACCGCCGACACTTGTGAGGCAATACAAGCTTCGCTTGAAAACTCCGTGAAGTGTCTCTCGGTGGCGCTATTCCTAGATGTAAAAGCTGCGTACGACAACTTAACTCCTGAAGCTATTGTTGAGGCTCTTGAGGCTGCTGAACTTTGAGGTAACGTCTTTTGTTGGCTTAGCAGTTACCTCTTGCGGAAATCAATGTTCGCGCTTACTTGAAGATGGCCCGAAAACCAAACATTTTTCTAGTCGTGGTGTCCCACAAGGTGGGGTCTGAGTCCTACTTTGTCAATATTGCTCTTGTGCTTGCTGAATATCTACACAGGAGGATGACATATCGCTATACGCTGATGATATCTGCGTCTAGGCTTCCGGCGTGACACGGCCTCAAGTGCGCGCAACGATTCAGAAGGCGGCAACGTTAACATCCGTATACCTTCGCAGGCAAGGCTTGAATGTCTCTACTGAAAAAAATGCGCATTAGTAGCAGTTACACGCAAACCGATGACTTTCTTCCCCGTGTACAGCCTCCCGCATTTTTAGCTATATCGCGTGAGCGTCCATCACGCGTCATTTTAGCGCCTTTAAGCGGCGATAATCAACGAGACCGGCAGAAGTACTCTCAAGTGCACTAAGCACTCTCCTGTGCAAGATTCATCTAATGCGATGTTCCCTTCAGGACAATGTACGACCATATTATAGTGTTCTCGCGGATTATATCTAAAAATGCGGGAGGCTGCATCGATGGTCAGTCAGTTGAGTACAAGAAGACCCGCATATTTTTAGGTGTTATTGTTCATCGCGATCTCATCTGGAGCACTCATGCCAATTACCTGAAAAACGTGCATTGATCATCTGTTCAAGTTCATCGTTGGTTTTTCATGAGGACCATTTGTGTGCGCTATGTTACAGTTACACAGAGCGCCTTTTTCTGGGATATCTGCTCTACAGTCTTCCAGCCTTATCCAACACATACAAGACGAACATTCGCACACTGAAGAACATACAAGCCCAAGCACTTCGAACATGTTTGGGTATTGCGCGATATGCTTCGGCAACTGCAACGATTGTTATTGCACGGGAGCACCCGGCCACCACATACATCATTGTTGAGGCCCTTAGAGCGCACATACGACATCTTTCACGGATAATAAGCGCCACTTAGCTTGTTTGCCGGTGCGGAGGCCACAGGCAACATTCTCCAATGTTCTCTTCAATGCCACAACTATGAGATAGGGCTGCATGAGCGGCGTTAGGAAAAAAAAAAGCCAGCCTGTCAGCGTTGCTCGAATCCCCATTCCACAGAATGCTGCCAAGCGGCAACTCGAGTTGACGACTGTATAAGTACTGGGATCTGCCACCACTCAGAGCTATATCATCAGAACGCGCAACAAAGGTCACGAACTACGCCGCCAATAATTTTCTCGTTACTGAGATTTAATTAGGTAATTGTAATTAATTATCTAACTCGAGAAGTACTGTCTCAATTATCAAAGTGTCAATGAGAAAGTTGTAGAGCAACATGAAAAACTTCAGATACAGCTTTATGTTGCTCAATGCGTGCTACATAAAAGTGTTTTTCCAAGTGTGAAAGAAGCCCGCGAATACACACAGAATTGTCGCGCGACTGGCCGCTCGAGGAACTTAGCGTGTATTCGCGGGCTTATTTCACGCTCGGAAAAACACTTTTATGTATAGCACGTATTGAGCAACAGAAAGCTGTATCGAGAGTTTTTCATGTTGCTCTACAACTTTCTCATTGACATTTTGATAATTAGGACAACCTTACGTGTGCGTCTCAGATCCTGGAGAGGGAAGAGGAGGACGCAAAGAGCCAACCACTGGTCACGTACAAAGACATAGTGGAATATTACAGAAACGGGAGACAGAGCTTCCCCGAGCCACACGTCACGTTAACGAGGGAGCAGCAGACAACATATAGGCAGATCCAGACAGAGTCGTTTCCCCACCCCCGATTACTAAACCGCATGTAGCCGAGCCAGTACGGGCAAGAATGCCCCGTGTGTCACGAGCCAGGTACACTCCAACACATGATAGTAGAGTGTAAATTTAGCCAACAACACCCACCACTCGTCCCCAATCCTAACCCCAACATGATCCCCCTACCCATCCAACCCCTTAGAGAGCGATGGAAGATCTTGCTGTCCAGCCCCGCCCTGGAAGACCAGCTTTGGCTCGTAACCAGGGGCCAGGCGGCGAGAGCAGCATATGGATTCCCGTGAAGTGGGAACCACTTCCATCCGGCGCATGCGCTGAAAAGCTCGTGAAATAAAGTTTTTCATTCATTCATTCCTGGAATTGCCAAGAAAGCAGACCTGTCACCCCTAGCCTTGAAGCGGCTGTTTCTTTTTCTCATAAATGAGTCCTATTTGACTCTGCACATATATAAACGAACGGTTCTGTAAAGTGCTGTACTCAATATCATGATACAGAGAGTAGAGCCCCCAATGGTTTCTCGCACAAACACCAACAAGAATGCAGTGTTTACAACGCTGCACCAACACCATGGGACTCCTCAACCCAAACTCGCAAAACTGGCCGTGATATCACCGTATGGTAATTGCAGGTACATGCTCAAGTATGACTATGTACTTATCTCGGATCAGCTCGAACAGTCCATGATATTATGCGTGGTTCGTAAGCTGTATGAGGCGGCGCGCTAGGGGCTGCGTCAAACTGGAGAACATGTGGTGATTTTTATCGACAGCAGAGAAGCGATCAAGCGGCTCGCCAAGACTCCCAGAATGGCCACGATCGGCTGTTCCATAAAGGTTGTGATCTTAACCCTTCAAGCACAGCATGGGTTAGATGTGAGGGTGAACTGGGTGCCGGGACACGCTGAAAGCATCAGACACGAAGCTTTCCACGCGTTGACGAGGGATCGTTCTCCTGCCTACAAAGGACGATTACAACCCCGCAGAACGAATGACTGCGGCAAAGCAAGAACGAGGCCGCGCTCTCACAAGCTTCCATCAACATGTATCCGCTAACACAGAGACTGCCACGTGGTGCTGAAGTCCTAATACATAAGGTCCGGACCGGAACCACATTGATGGCAGACATTCTCGCTATATTGCGGACACGTAAAAGAAGCCACCCTAACACAACCGTCGACAGTGACGACGAAAGCACACAAGAAGCAGAAGCCGCCGAACCAGTAGCATACTTCACGTGCACAACGGGCTCCCCTCCTACCGCAAGGCACATGCTATAGGACTGTTCCAGATACAGAGATTATCTTTTGAAGACTGGGTCACCCCAAACAACGACGGCAATCGAGCCCGAGACACGCTGCTCTCCTTATGCGAGTTTGCATGTGAGGTGGGCATCCATCGTCAAATTTGATCCCCCTCCCTGCACACCACCCCTTTTAGGCCGAAGAGCCATCCCGTTTCTAATAAAGATGTTTCATTAATTTATGACACTGACAGCAGCGGAATTTGCGGCTCTTCAACGTGTCGTCGATTATGGGCTTCGGCAACCGCCTAACCGATGGGCAATTTCTTGTGACTCCAAAGCCACTCTATACAAACACTACAGTTTGCCATGAGTTAGGGCTCTCATGAGCACATTATGTATGAAATTAGACATGCTCACCACCAAGCTTTTGAGAACTGCGAAGGCATTATATTTCAGTGGCTCTCGAGCCGCTGATCAATGTCAGGGCAGATGAAGCCGCACGCTAGACTCACCAGCAAGATCAGTGCGTGCAATACCGGTAACTGATGCAGTGTGGTAACTTTACTCATCTGCTCGTATCATCACACTTCAATATTGAAATTCGCCGAATTTCACAAACTAGCGATTGGATTAACTGGACCCTGACTTGCGATTTTGCCTGCCATCCGGGCTGTCCCGTCGTGAAACAACCTTAAGTGTGCCGTCTGTAGTTGGGCGTCGCATTCACGAACGCTTATTCATTGCTCATCGGAAGGGCCAACAGCCCCGCATGCCACTCTTGTGGATGTGATGAAACAATAGAGCACATTCTGTGCCACTGTCCAACCTACGACTCTGAACGCCATGTTCAGCGTATGAGTCTTAGCCTCTTAGACGACAGACCGTTCTCGGAAGCTCAGGTCCTGGGACCTTGGCCGTATACATCTATAGTATGCACAAGGCCACCAAAGCGCTAAGACGCTTCTTGAAGACAACCGGACTAGATGAGCGCTTATGAGTGTACACGTGAGTGAACATTCATTTGCGAGTGCGCGCACAAGGACCCTCCTTCTCCTTATTTCCTTCCTCATTAACTTTATTTCCCCCTTTCCCTTCCCAACATGTAGGGTAGCCAACCGGGCGCGACCTTCGTTAGCCTCCACGCCTTTCCTTCTGATCTTTCTCTCTCTGGAGCTCTCCCTTACTGCGTCTCACATAGCGCAAGTGTTAATTTGGAATGTCAAACCCCATCAATAAATCGCCAGTTCGAGGTCGTGAGTTTGGTTACCGGTTACGGAGGCCACCCTTAGGTGGCGGCGAAACGAGCAAAGCGCCTTAGTGATCTCTGCAAGTTTTTTTTTTTTTTTGATATCATATAAGGACATGTTGACGCACAAATAAGGGTCGGCTACTCCTTAGCTCTTGAATGGGTCTAACTTACAACACACAGCGTTCAAGTTTACATGTCAAACAACCTTCTCATACAAGCACCAGAACATAAAAAATACTTGTCAAGCAACGTTTCCACAGTAACGCTACAACGTAAAAAAATCTGGAAGGACAACCTCTAATGATTGTCGCACAGCATCGATTTCTTGGAATAATACTTGATCGGCAGCTATCCTGGGCACCCCACATAAAAAAAAACTCGAAAACGAGGTAAATGCGATAGTGACTGCACTTCACAGACTTGCTGGCACATCAAGGGGCGGATAAGTATCGTCCATGCTGACTGTTTACAATACATGAATACGACAAAAATTGCGTATTCCGAGCCCATTTTACACGGACTTTCCTACAAGTGAGAAGAGCGACTTCAAAGACTTTTAGCTGGAGGACTACGCATATGTCTAGAAGTTGCACGCGCGTCTTCTAGCTCTCTTGAAATCACCGTTTCCAGTTATGCGAACTACAGAAACATTACGGCATTATTTTCGTCTTCAAACACAGCATAAAAGCCACCCATTGGCTCTAGACATAATGAAACGAGATAGAAGTTACGTTCATAAAGAAATTCAAGAAAATCTTCATATATTGCCAAGAAATGAATTTTGGAACTCAGATGTCGAATCCCCTCCATACCTGCTTACACTTCCAAAAATCAAATTGTCAATAGATGGTATATTCAGAAAAAGAGAGATGTTCATTCAAGCTGCTCAGCAACTAGCTCTTTACCAGATATACAGGGTGTCCCAGCTATCATGCAGCACGATTTAAAAAAGAGGAATGGCGTTACGCGAAGCAAACCTAGTGCGTATTGTTTCCAGTACAGTGGACTGGCCGCCAATAACTTTTTCGTTACTGAGATTTAATTAGGTAATTGTAATTAATTATCTAACTCGAGAAGTACTGTCTCAATTATCAAAGTGTCAACGAGAAAGTTGTAGAGCAACATGAAAAACTCCCGATACAGCTTTCCGTTGCTCAAAAGGTGCTACATAAAAGTGTTTTTCCGATTGTGAAAGAAGCCCGCGAATGCACGCAGAATTACCGCGCGAATGGCCGCTCGAGGCACTTTGCGTGCCTCGAGCGGCCAGTCACGCAATAAGCTAAAGTCAGTCATCGGCAATAAGCTAAAGTTCTCCACTGGACCTATGGGGCAGCTTTTGGACATATTCTGAAAGACTATGCCTTTGTAAACGCTACTCCGAGCCACTGGAGTGGGTGATAGGCCTATGTCTGACTCTTGCTGAAGCAAATAAACTATGGGACAACTTTTGTGCCTTTGTTCCCGTTACGAAGTCTAGCGCCGCCATCTCCTGACAGAGTTAAACCAGCTTGACTCAAGACCGTTTTCAGAGGCGAAGACCCTTCGACCGCTGGCGCAGAAAGCAACGAGAGTATTACGGCAGTACCAGAAGTCGGCAGGTCTCTGCGACCGTTCATATATAGGGTGTCCCAGCTAATGTTATTCGAGCTGTGCAAAAAAAAAAAAAAGTTTAAAAAAAGAAGAAAAAAAAAAGGGTACGATTTTAAGACCTACGGTGGTCGATCGTCATTCCTCTGACGACTGAACATCGGAGGTTTTATAATCGTATCGTGCAACGCGTTCTTGAAACTTTTTTTTTGCTTGGCTAACGTCGTTAGCTGGGAGACACACGGTAGACTTGCTGTGCCTCTTCGCGTGTGCGTGCAACTAGTGTTAATTATCTCCCCTCTCGGCTCTCTTTACGTCCCTATATGCCCCCTTCCTCCAGTGCAGGTTAGCAAGCCAGACGTGCGTCTGGTTAAGCTCCCTGTCTTTCATCTCTCTCTCTCTCTCTCGCGCGCGCGCTTTCTCTATATCTGTGTATGTGGGACCTTTGCGTGCATTTGTTACCCTGGCCGTGATCAACAGCTGGGAGATAATTGAACAATCGGAGATAGGCCACGATTTGGCTGTCAATTTCTGATCGGTAACCAATTACTGTTTGCAGGGTACATAGTTGATCTGAGCACGGGCTCATATGAAAGAGACACTCAACTCACTACGGAGCTTCGAATGTGAAGCTTGCACGGTGAGCCATGCTTCGCCTGATTTTCCCCTTCCGTTTACTCCCTTCTCCAAACAGTCCTCGAGCCAACATTTAGCCACATTACTCTACTTCACTCTCTTGCCACTGTGAATCACTGAGCCTGAACATAACGCATTGCCGACAGACCTGACATACGCTTAATGCGGAATTCTCCGAGTAAACAAGTCAAGGTTCGCCGTCGCTTCGCCTCATGTTCGTTGAAAGCCTCAAGGTGCGCCGCAAAGGCAATTTTGAATTTGAGTGACGTGCGTCATTTTTTTTCTTATTTTCTCTTGTGGCCCTACTTGTTTCTTCTGACAGCCACGTGTCAGCTCCGGCACCAGGCTTCCCCCGTTCACTGACCGCATCCCATCCTTACTCTTGCAGATGAAGCGGATCAAGCGCAACTTTTGACGACGGATATTTCAAAGCGCGGGCTCGAGAACTTCTCTACGGGATGCGTAAGCCAGAGGTGATGATCCACTGTAGCTTTTTAATACACATGTTTAAAGTTTGTAATTTCAATGGTTCCCTGGCGGAACGTACACGCGAGCAATATTACGCCCAAAAATGTTCAGGAGGACATCATCTGGCGACTGGGAGGGTCCCTTTACAGATTTAGGAAAGTCTTGCAGGGTCCCTTTAAAGGGGGATGGCAGGCATTATACGGGACGTGAAAGGTATTTGTAACTTTCTTAAGTTTCTCTGAACGAACATTTTTTCAATATTTGCAGCTGTGTACAAAAGGAACTCCTAATTATGCACAATAAATGTTCGAATGGCACCATTTTAAATCTATCCACTTTAGTACAGGGGTTAAAGCACATTTAAAAGGTAACTGAAACAATTATTGCGTTGAAGCTTTTTTCAAAATCCTGTTCACAAAGATGGCTTTTGACTCAACTAAAGAAACAACATTCACATTGTCATTCACTTCAAAATTCCTCGACAAATTTGACACGGAACTTTTTTGTATTTAAAAAGATATTTTGGGTCACAATGCTGTTTAAGTTCAGTAGATGCATAAGACAAATTACTACAATTGGGCAAAATATCACGTTGAAACATCCATTAGTGGCGGAGAGAAGGCTCCCTTTACCAACTGAAACAGTGTTTTCCAGAAATTGCGCGTAAGAGTTCAGTTGTGAAGCATCAGGCCCAAAATTCTTCTGGGTCATAATTTTCCGCATCCTTTACCAAGAATTTCTTTGCAAAGTCCTTCCTGGCAATTGCTTTTGCATTTCTGTTTGGATAACTTTTGAGTAATTAAGCGGGACACCAGCGATCTTCATAGGCCGGGCTCGTCCTCGTGAGCGCGGCTTGACCACGTTGTTGACGCAGGGGGACATACCGGTTTCCGCTGAATTGGCGCTTTTTCTTCAGTTTTCTTTTCTTCAGACATTAATAGACGACCCCATCCCGTTAATGCGTACGTAACGACTGGAGAAGGGGTAGTACAAGGCGTAGTACGCGGAATCGAACCCCACATGTCACCCGCACTTTTAAAGGCAAACCTCCGGATCCGTACCCAAGGAGTGGAGGTAGTGGAAGCCCGAATGCTCGGTGGCTCCCAAAGTGCAGTGATTACTTTCTTCGGAAACGTAATACCGAGATACGTATACTACTATGGTGGAGAGAAAGCCTGCCATCCGTACCATAACGCAACTCAGGTGTGCAAAACCTGCTGCAGCGTAGGCCATCGAACGGATGTGCGCCCACAACCGGACTTGTCTGTGTGCCGCGTGTGCGGGTTACAGGACCCACCCGAAGGACACGAGTGCAGCCCGAAATGCGCCGCCTGTGGGGAGGATAATTCCACGGGTGACCGCAGCTACCGAAGACGACTGAAACCTGTGCTACTTTCAAAGAAGACTCCGCTAGCCAAGCGAACACCTCGGTGGTTTGTCAGCGAGGACGAGGACTCTGAACTAGAGGCCTACCCAGGACTTTGGTCTGAACAACGAAGCAGCTGTTCCCGTTCGAGGTCGAGGGAGTGGACCTGGTCCGGGCAACCTGGAGTGCAACCACGACCAAGGTCCCACTCGCGACCGGGAAACCAACAGCAGCAACATCCCCAACAAATGAAAGACAGCGCCAAGGCCGCAAAGGGCCCGCTGGCACACAGCAAGTCAAAACATAATCAGGTGAGCTGGGCACAAGTCGCGTCTCACACTGCCAAACCAAACTCTCCCAAAAAGACGCCGACACCCATTACACAGAACCACGAATATCGCAAAATAGTGGAACAGAACCGTGCCCTCAAGAGTAGCTTGGCGGAACTAAGAGCCGAGTTTGAGGCATTTCGTAGGTCGGTCGCTCACAACGATACAAATGCATGCACACAGGTCGACACAAACAGACAGGTGATCACAGCGACAGCGCACATACAGGCTGAAACTAGCTCGCCGACGACGACGCTAGACCAGGTAGCCCAAAATCTACAGAGGCTATCTATATGTCGCTGAGCTCCACACGCTCAAGCGACATGTAGATGACTCTATTGCCTCGGTTCGCGCGGGACTCCGCAAGCGCACGAGCGTAAGCCCGGGAGCGCCGACGGGAGATGATATAATCTCGACCGGGTGAGGTGGGTCGTCACCGCAGGAATCAGGAGACGACGATGAAGGCGGGCATCGTGATGATGAAAAATAGAAAAGATTGTATTCACTTCATTGGTACATGGTTTTGACTCTATCCGAGTCTCGAGCGGTTCTGATTAACACGGGGGCCAGGACGGCCTTAAATCCCCTCGTGGTGGCCGATGTTTACTTCGGGGAAGTCCTCTCTCCGGTGGTCAAGTTGACTACCTCCTCTCCCTCGGGTCCTCCTTCTTGGTAGCTCGCCGTTTTCGTCTGCTCCGTAGAGGTGAGACGCTCTCTCGGGGATGAAGGGGATTATCTCGTCACGGGAAAAGCGCTGGGGCTTGCTTCCCACATTGGAAAGATACAGATTCCAGGAAGATCATAACCTGCCGATGACTCCTTCGGGGAACTTGTGGAAGTGTCAGACTTCTGTCGGGCGGTCAAGTTGACGACCTCCTCTCCCTCGGGTCCTCCTTCTTGGTAGCTCGCCGTTTTCGTCTGCTACGTAGAGGTCAGACGCTCTCTCGGGGATGAAAGAGGATTATCTCGTCACGGGAAAGGCGCTCGAGCTTGATTCCCACATTTGACAGGTGCAGTTCCAAGCCGATCATAACAGGGGACCATAGGGTATGAAAACGACTGACATCGATAGTACCATCCATGGCTAAACTAGGAACACGTGTCGCAGAAAGTCTTGAGGTGTGGTAGTGGGACTGCGGCACGTTTCGTACTAAACACGCTTATTTCATACAATATATGGAGTCGGTGCCTATTCCTCTGGTTATCATTTGTTTGCAAGAAATAGGAAAGCACAAGAGAAATCTTAAAGGGTACGACTTGTACACCCATCTCGATTACCCACAGGTCGCCACTTTCGCCAAAAAGGGTGTCGCGCTAAGTGTAGAATACATCCGCGGGGAAATTATACAACATGAAATAATCACGATATCCACGTAAGCGCGGCAAGCCGAAAACGGTGATTGTAAACACATACAGCCTTCCCAGAGACAGACTGGCGGACTTTGAGGATGTGGTTTCCGCAGCGATGCGTTTAGCGTCTAGGCGGGACAGAGTTTTAGTTTTGGGGGACTTCAAAGCGCAACACTCCGAATGGGGATACGAGGCAGACTCTCCGAAAGGAATTGCTAGATTTGACAGAGAGGTACAATTTAACCCTGTTAACTCGTCTTGACGAACCAACCAGAGTCGGTAATAGCGTCTCGAAAGATACTTCGCCAGACTTAACCTTTACGAACCAAGCGGATGAGATAACGTGGACGAACCTAGAGGACAACCTTGCAAGTGACCACTATATCTTCCGCTTTTCGGTAAATTCGTCGCCTATAAGACGCAAGGTTGCGCAGGCCACACTGACAGATTGGACGAAATATCGCGATCGCCAGGGCAGGTCCGATAAAGAACGTCGGAAACTGGGCGAAGCAACTTCTCAACACGCTGGCGGGGGTGACGAAGACAGCATTGTGCTCGCTCTCAACGTAATAAAGGCATTCGATACAATTTCCCACGAAGCAATACTGGAAGGACTAGAAGCGGTAGGTTGCGGGACGCGCATTTACCAGTATGTACGCAGCTTTCTGAGAAACCGTACAGCCACCATCGGTCTGGGCTCAACTATAGGTCGAAACCCTTTGTAGTTCCCGATCGAGGAACCCCACAAGGGTCCATACTTTCCCCTCACCTATTTAATCTGGGAATGCGTAAACTCCAACTGGAACTGGATGCGAAGCAAGACCTAGGGAGTGCCATTTACTCTGACGATATTACGCTGTGGGCAAATCGGGGATCCTACGGGGATAAGCAGGAGCTTCTCCAGTGGGCAATCCAACAGGTCAAAACCTTCACGCAAGGGGCCGGCATGACATGTGCCCCAGAGAAGTGCGAATTTATTCGAATAAGAGCTAAGTACGCGAGACGAGAAAATCGCCCGAGTTTCGAACTGTTCTTGGACGGGGTGCGTGTAAGAGAGGTGAATAAACTGTGCATCCTGGGATTATGGATCCTACAAACGGCCGGAGTAGCGCACACGCCCCGCCTCCTCAAAGGTACCACACAAAACTTAGCTAAGATGATCCGTAGGGTTACGCGAACCCGCGAGGGCTTCTCGGAAGAGGAAACGATCCGACTGGTACACGCCTTTGTCATCAGTAGGATTACGTTCGCACTCCCCTTCCAAAGCATTACCAAGCAGGAGCTCAAACAGCTTGAAGTCATAATTCGGCGGGCATTTAAAGCTGCTCTAGGGCTCCCGGAAAATACCAGTACAGAACGTTTCGAGAAATTGGGAATCCACAATACCTTCGAGGAATATGCGACGGCTACCCTCATCGCGCAAAGGGAACGGCTGTGCGCATCAACGCAGGGTCGGGCCATATTAACCAAACTTGGCTTTGCACTCCGCCCCCAGTTCAGTGCAGAAGAGACAGTGCAGATCACATAATGGTGTCCCCAATTTCAAAAAAATATGAGTCCGAGATATCATGCAGGGCGCCGGAAGGCCCGAGCGAGAACCTTGCACCAGAGATTTAGAGGACAACCGGACGTGTACTACACAAACGCGAGTCAAACGGGCAGGGAAAAGTATACGATATAGTGGTAGCCACGAACCAAAATCGTGTCATAGCTGCATCGGTCAGGGCAAAATCTGCCAGCACAGCAGCAGCCGCAGCGATTGCACTTGCAGTTAGAGACGCGGAGAATACGGACACATCTGAGGCCATACTCACAGACTCACAAACCGCTTGTCACCTGTATCTTTCCGGGACGGCGCCGCGCTTAGTACTAAAAATTCTAGGAAGTCAACTTACCGGATTACACAACCTCACTTGGTGCCCCGCACACAAGGGCTTTAAGGGCAACACAAGGGCGGACCGGCTAGCTCACGTACTAAGCATCCGAGCTGCGGACCGACCCAGTGACGAGCCTCCCTCTACACCGCACACGACATCCTCGAACACCAAAGACAGGATCGGAGGCAATTTGAAAGCCCTCATCCAAAGGTAAACAGTCAACAGCCGAGGAATTGGCGCCGACTTGAAACACACACATACCCAAATCTACATACACTCAGCCATATTCACCAAACACTGAGGAATACCCGTGGTGCGGCGACACGCCAACGTTACCGCACGTCACGTGGATATGCCCAAACAGACCGACACATATAAACTCCACACAACTAAAAACACAAGATTTTAACAGGCAGTGGGAGGCGCGGCTTGCGGACGAGGATCAGGACAGCCAACTGGCTCTCCTGGAACAAGCCCAGCGAGCCGCTCGTGCCAGTGGAGCCGTGGACTAGGGGCCCCAACCACGGGTCCTCAAATTTTCTTGTGTTCATGAAAGTTTCTCTCTCTCTCTTCAGGTTTGGTGAGAAATGAGAAATTGAATTTAAAAACAACTCTGCTTGTATTAAATTTTTTAAAGAATTTGAGCTATGCTGAACAAAATTACTGAACAAGCACATTGCCGCCAACGGACAGTAATGCAATTTTTGGTGAATGTTCCAAACTCTGAAAAGCTAAAATCGGTTACGAAGCCGCCAATCTCAATCGTAAAAAGCAAAAAAAATCTTTTTTACATGCTTCTAGCTCTTTTGAAGAATGTGTTGTGCCAAACCGGTATGAAGCCAAAGTGAATTTTGTAGGGCGAAGCTAATTTTGGCACCATGTTTCAAATACTTCTAGCGCTCGTTTGGGCATGACATTTGGAGGAGGAGGAGGAGGAGGAGGAGGAACAAACTTTTATTTAAACCAGCAGTTTAGTTGGCTGGGCCTAGGCCTCCCACGTGGGGACATCGAGGTATTGCCTCTTCGTCGCCTCGCAGGCGTGCTGGGTAGCCCAGAGTTGGTCGTCGAGGTGGGACCTGCGCAGAGTGGCGTGACATCTTGACGAGAGGGTCACAGTATTATTTGTCGGATATTGGTCTTTACATTCCCGTAGCATGTGGGGAAGCGATGCTGCCTGAGTCTTACAGATCTTGCAAATGTTACTAAGGTAGTAGGTGTCCGGGTAGATCCTGTGGTAACGTGTTAGTGAGGGGTACGTGTTTGTCTAACAGGCGAGGGGTGGTTGCCTGTGCTCTGTTTAGCTTGTGATGAGGGATGGGGAAGGTTCTTCTGTTGAGATAGAATGATTTCGTAAGGTTGTTGTAGCTGGTGAGGCGATCGCGTTCCACGGGTGCACCTGCGCTGTCTCCGGCACGGTTGACAAGGCCTCGTGCTACGGAGTGAGCGACCTCGTTGAGGTTGGTGAGGTGCGGATGTACGTCGCAGGCGTGCGCTGGGAACCAGACGAGAGTGATTTGCTTTTCGAGTGAGTGAGGGGCTTGGGGTAGGATGCGTAGCGCTTGTTTTGAAATACGACCTTTGATGTAATTGCTGATTGCCGTGCGGGAATCGCTCACGATGGTGTGGCAGTCTGGATCAAGGGTGGCCAGGGCGATGGCCACTTCCTCGGCCGTTACGGCGTTTTGGGTTACGATGCTAGCGGCATGTTTGAGCGAGCCGCCTACTGTGGTAGCCGCGGCGAAGCGGTGCCCGTCTTGATATTTAGCTGCGTCGACGAAGGTGACGCCCGTGGTGTCGCCATAGGCTTTAATGAGGGAGGCAGCCCTTGCCTTCCGACGTTCTTTATTGTAGTCCGGGTGCCTGTTTTTGGGGATAGGGCCGGCATGTAGCCATGTCTGTACGTCGCGTGGAATTGGGTATTTGTCGCCATGTTGACGGTGGTAGGTGATGCCGAGTTTAGTTAGAATGTGCCGGCCCGTTTCTGTGAGGGTGAGACGCTCCAGATGAGACCGACGCTGTGCTTCGATTAATTCGTCTAGGGTGTTATGGAGTCCTAATTGGAGTAGAAGTTCAGTGATGGTGTTGTTTGGCAGTACTAAGGCTAGCTTGTAGGCGCCGCGTATAAAGATGTCCAATTTAGTCTTTTCTGCTTTGTACCAATTATGGAAGGCGGCGACGTACGTGATGTGACAGATGACGAACGAGTGAACAAGGCGGATGAGGCTTTCTTCCTTCATGCCCGCCGGTTGGTCACCCGTTTCAGCAGCCGCGATGTATTGGCCGTCTGTCGGAGGATCTTGGATATAGCCGTTGAATTTGCGCCGTTGGCTTCGATGGTCATGCCGAGAACCCGAATAGTGGAGACCACTGGTATGGTTCCACCATCGCTCATGTGAAGTTGGATTTCCTCGTAGCGACGTTTATGCGTAGATCGTAGTGGTGGGCGTCCACGGAGCGCGGGGCGGTATATAGGAGGAGCTATGACTTGTCGGGGGAACATCGGAGTCCCGTGCCTTCGAGATAATTTTCGACGGCATCGATGGCGTCTTGCAGAGCGGTTTCAATTTGTCCGTCGCTGCCCATTGTGGTCCAGATGGTAATGTCGTCGGCATAGATGGTGTGTTCTATGCCGTCGAGCTTCTGTAGTTCCTGTGCTAATCCGAGCATGACCAAATTGAACAGCATTGGGGAAATGACAGAGCCTTGTGGGGTTCCCGCGCATCTGAGAGTGAATTTCTCCGATTGAATGTCTCCAACCGAGAGGAACGCCCTTCGGTTGGATAGAAAGTCTCGTACGTAGTTGTAGATGCGCTCGCCGAGGTTGAGCAGGGAGATGCGTTCGAGGATAGTAGAGTGCGCGACGTTATCGAAGGCGCGCTCGAGATCGAGGCCCAAGATCACCTTCGCGTGTCGGGATTTGTCGTCGAGGATTTGATGCTTGAGTTGGAGCATGGCGTCCTGGGCTGAGAGATGCGCTCTAAAGCCGATGATTGAGTAGGGGTATGTGGACATATCTTCGAGGTGAGAATTTATGCGGGTAAGGAGTGCATGCTCCATAACCTTACCGACACACGAGGTTAACGAGATGGGGCGGAGATTGGCAAGGATAGATGGCTTGCCAGGTTTTGGAATAAGAATTAGTTTGGCCGTTTTCCATGATGGGGGAGTGGACCCTTGGCGCCAGCAGTCGTTAATGTACTCGGTGAGCTGTTCCACCAAGGGGTCGTCTAGGTTTCTCATAGCTTTGTTGGTGACGCCGTCCGGACCTGGGGCTGAACGGCTGTTCAATTTGCGCAGCGCAGCGTGTACCTCGGCCACGCTTAAGTTCTCATCGAGGACTGAGTTCGAAGACCCCGCGTACGGGCCGTGAGGCTTTGCGGGCCCGGAGGGGATGTACTTTTGGCATAAGGTATTTTTGACGTGGTCCTGGCCGTGCGCCTTGGTTTCTGTGAATGGGAGTTTGGTAAGACGATCCTGCTGTTGTGAACGGGTGCTGGTATTGTCAAGAAGATGTTTTAGGATTTTCCACGAGCGGGAGTGGTGGAGTTGCCCGTCTAGAGAATTGCAAAGCTTCGCCCATTGGTGTTGATTAAGGACTCGGCAGTGTTCTTTGATATTCTCATTAAGTAGTGCAACCTTTTTCCTGAGTCGTTTGTTGATTGACCCTTCCACCGAGAGAGGATGGACGTTTTGGCTTCAATGAGGTGGGCAAGCCGACTATCCATACGTTCAGTCGGGGCGTCGGTTTTGATAGTACGAGTAGCCAATTGGGTATGTGATAAAAGGTCGCGCGACCAAGATTCTATATCGGTGATCGGGGTGTCGTTTCTGCTTTGCGGAAGGCGTCCCAGTCCACCGACGCGAACTCCCTCGTTCTCGTAGATACAGATGTGAGGTGCGGGAGAGTAATTTCAATGATCGAATGATCGCTGCCGAGGTCGTATTCAGTATTGCGCCATTGAGCGTTCACTACATTTTTGGTGAACGTGAGGTCGGGCGTCGTGTCTCGCGCAGTGGAGGTGCCGAGGCGTGTGGGGAACGTCGGGTCTGTGATGAGATTAAAGCCGAGATCGTGGGAGTCTTGCCAAAGGTTACGGCCCGCAGCGGAGCAGTGTTCGTAGCCCCATCCTGTGTGCGGCAGGTTGAAGTCGCCACCGATGACGAGGGGGCTGCTGCCTGCTGCGTTCAGGGCCTTTTTAAAGAGCGTTAGAAAGCGACTGTGGCGTAGGGACGGGGCGTTATAAATATTGAGGATGAAGATGCCGTCCGCCCGCTTTTGTGTGGGATGAGTTCAATGAAAAGGTGTTCGGTGTGACGGTCGTGGAGATCGTGTTCGATTGCGGTGATTCTGTGTCGGACGAGCGTGGACACTCCGTGGGGGGCGTTGGCAGCGATGAAGGGTTGATATCCGGGAAGGGTGATCGGAGTGTCGTGCGTTTCCTGGAGTATGAGTACATCCGGTTGACGTGAAGATGTGCGAAGGTGTTGACGAAGAACGGGCTGTTTGTGGCGGTAGCCTCGACAGTTCCACTGCCATATCACTGTGTCGGTGTTTGTGTGTGCCATGACGATGATCTAAGAGGCCGCCGGTGGCGGGGCGGGAGTGTCGTGAGCGATTCCGCTTGTGTCCATGATTATAGCCGGGGTGAAGGGGTGGATGTGGTGAAAAGGGTCTGGAGGTTGTTTTCTATGGCGGTGACTCTTTGCATTATGGCGAGCGGAGCGTTGTGGAGACTTTCGACGGTGCTCTGTAGCGACACGAGCATGTCTTTGACTTCGGAATGCACCTGCCCCGTAGCTCCTCCTTGGAGGGCTCTCTTTTTTGGGGCCGGCGTCGGGGGTTCCTCTGAAGGTGTGACACTAGGGGGTTCTGGGGCTTCGGGTGTGGGTTGTGTTTTGGGTTGCTTTAGGCTCTGGACCTCCTGTGTGAGTTTTTGAATTAAGTCGCGCATAACTGCATTTTCTCTCTTAAGTTGATCAATGACAGCATTGTCTGTGTTTTGTTAGGTGTAGGGGGGGGGGGGGGAGGGGACGTAACCGGACCCTCTCGTAAGACGCGTGTCACAGCCTCTGCGAAGCTCACCTTTTCTGAAATCTGTCGGCCTCTTGGGGTCGACGTGGATCTTGACCGGGAATGGCCTGCTCCTGGTCCGGAGCGCGAGCGTGAGCGGTGTTGGGTGTCCATGCGCGGGAAATCACTTGGTTGAGGTGTTGATTGTTGTGGCGTACGTTGTTCCCAGAGGCGTTTCCGGATGACGTATGGCATTTTGTATTTGGCTGTGCACCCTTTGTCCGCCGTGGGGTGGGGTCCACCACACAGCGTGCACTTGGGGGTGCACTGATGGTGTTGGTCGGGATTGCGGGTGCCGCAGCCCCTGCAGATCTTGTTGTTAGGGAATGGAAAAACATCCATGCGGTGCCCTTGACGGTAACAGTGGTAACATAAGTCGATTTTCTTGCGGTACAATGAGCAGGGGATCAGTGTTGCACGATATCGGACTAGGTACGGTACACTGGGTCCGTCGAAGGCGATGACGACGGTTGTGGTGGAACCGATGCGCTTGGCGGCCAGGGCTAGCGGATTGCGGGCATTTATGATGTTTACGTCGATTTCCTGGGCGCTGTCGGTGAGGGGAATACCTCGGAAAACTCCTTTGGTAGTGTTGTCCGGGGCTGCCTCGTATGCGTTGACTTCGTGGGTGACACCATTGACGTGGATAGATTTCATGCGCACGTACCTGTCAGCATTGGAGAACATTTGGAGAACATATTATTTATAAATGAAGTATTTCTTGTAATCAAAATTTGCAGCAACGCCTTTCTGGAGGTAATTGCTTACCATCCTGCCTTAAGGGGCTTAAGCAGTGCGGCGTGAAGAGCTGATGCGTTGCCAGCAAATCACCCACAGGCATTTTTTTAGCTCTATGTTAGTTTCACCCAGAGATAATGAAGAGTGAGCGAAAAAGTGATTTTTGAGCCTGGACCCAGCGTTTCGACAAGAGGACTTGTATCCGTCAGGACGAAGGCAAGTCCTCTTGTCTAAAAGTTGATTCCAAGATAAGACATCTCATGTTTTATATCAAGCACTGAGCTTTGTATAAAACTCATACACGATCGTCGGAGCATCACGTAAGTGCGAACGGGCAGGTGTTTTTGTGTTGCAGCATTGCCTTCACCTACATTGAGAGCGCCTTCAAAGTTGTTATACCATTGTTTCCACAAGAACACGTAGAAATTTGCTTAAGACATATTGGTGGCCTAGTTGGTTAGTCATGATGGAATATGGTAGCGCACTTCGAAACAAGGAGGTAACACCGGAATGAACAAACACGAGCGCTTTACTGCAACTGTCGGTTTATTGCTGGATAAGCAGACATAAATAGGCGTTCCAACGCATGCGTGGAGCACAGAACGACGCAGATTTCTGACCACTCATACGAGCTAACAGCCATCAGGCTGCACGAAGCTTCATACTCCACAAGCCTTCATACTGCACAAAAAAAAAGAAAAAAAGAAAACAAAGGAGGAAGAAAGCGAGTCGAAAACTCTGTCAGATAAGGCGACCTGTTTCTCTGTCAGCGCTCGTGTTTGTTTATTCCGGTGTTACGTCCTTGTTTCGAAGTGCGCTGCCATATTCCATCACGTAGAAATATCGCAGACAGAAATGCATTAGTGTTCTACTCTCTTTCTTAACAAAACGTCGTTTTATGCATTGAAGCACAAAAGTAACTGGAATGCCAATGCATTCCTCCGCAAAGTTCGGGAATTAACATCTCGAAACTGGTGTCATCCTGAGAATTCGTTCCAAGTGGATCGTCCTTGCGAACTGCACGGCTAGAATTTGTAAATTGCAATATGGGCCATAATGTAATTAGTTATAAGCTTAATTAGTGAACTTTTGGTAATTAGTCCATTATGCATTTCAATTTTTATGTGCAAGCAATGTCCGCCTCTTCGAGTAGACCAGCTCATGAACTATAATTGTGCTATCTGCCACAAGCAATCTTTAAAAAAATTTGGAAGTTTTCGCTAAAAGACCCGGTATATGGTTGAGGCGTGATATATCATTAATGGCGGTAGCACGCGCGTAAGTCCGCGTTCGATTATCATGCACTAGGAGGAATTATCATGCCTAAACAATTATCTTTCTCGAGTGTCCGCACGTCTCCGTGATTGAAGAGCTGGCGCAGTCTTTCCTTGTGCGTGAGCAGGTAAGTTTTGCGTCTTCCTTGTTTTTCCGCCACTGTGCCCTTGAGTTGGTAGTCAGCGTTTGTGTTGTCTTGTTGGCCCATTCTTGTTCCCGCGTTTCCACTTCTGATTTTAAGTAAGATAACAAAAAAAAAAGAAAGCCGTATTTCAGAAGACGCGAGAACCATGCGGGAAAAGCATCATGGGACGCGAAAGAGTCGAGCGTCTTCACAGGGTTTATGTGCTTGAGGGTACGTGCCACAATCACACCACGGGGATGCCTTAAATGTGTTTACGTACGTTCTGCACCATCTCTGCTTACACTTCTTTTCACCATTCTTCCCTCGACAAGCATCATACGCCGCCTTCGCCCTCGGGACATTTATGCATCGACGTTGACATTGTATACAACCGCATTTCGGCAAGATTTGTGAACGGTTTATTGCATAAACAGCACATGACATTAAAGTTGCTACCTGTGCAGTGCAGGAAAATAAATACCACACGAGATTCCACGTTGTATTCGATCAAAACAATGAAAATTAATTGCACGCATTGAATTAAGTTATGTTGGGTTTCATTAACCGTTTCACGAACTTTTCGCTTCGCATTGATTTCCACGTGTGCGTTCGATCTGCACAATTTGCACCCATTATGTGTCTCTTTGCTTAGAAATGAATTAAAAACGTTTCAAGAAAGCTTCATTCCAAGCGTTGGATATGCCGTAACTTTTCTTCTTTTCTTAACGATTCTCAGGCCGAATAACAAAGCTTTTCGTTCGTAAGTACTATTTGCCATTGGTTCACCGCCTTCGCCATTAATATGTCCAGCATCAGGACTGACTGGAATCATTTTCTCTTACGAACAATTCTAGCGTAAGAACCTTTTTGTGAATAGTGGCCCTGATCTGTAACCAAGGGCTTCACGCCAGCTAGGTGTTGTTTTCTTTCGTTGGAAACTACGTTTTCCAGCGCGGTCTCACCATTTCACCGGCCGCGGCAAACACGGAACCGCATAGCGATTAGCCTAAACTGCAGCGCCTGTGCCGCCTAAGCCAAGCACCGTAACCACGCGCTCGCATTTTCGGCGCTAACAATGCGTCAGGCAAAGTGGGAGTTGTTCATAATTGCACCGTTGTAACGAGCCGTGCAAAAATTATTAACGTGGCCTGCTCTCGTAGAATGGCCCGTCAGCGGAAACAAAACAGGAAAATGTCTTACGAACTTGCAAGGGCGGAAAAGCGGCGCTCCGCGTCAAAATCGCGACGTATGTATAGTAATACCCTTCCGGGTCTGCTTGATGCTCTGCTCTTCAATTGTAGGGTTGTAGCGCAAATGCTTGAGCGTATGCCGTCATATGTTACTGATCTGAGCCCGTATTCACATAAATGTTCTAATGATATAGACCTGATCCTAAGTGCCAGCGAATCCGGACGCTGGACATATTATTAGCGAAAATGGCCTGCCAATGGCAAAGATCACTTACTAACAAAACGTTTTGCACTTTTGGCCGCTTGTTTCCCCGTGTGCCGCCGAACCATTCTCCTACGCGTATTCTCGAAAGGACATGGAGCGCAGTGCCAGTCGTCGGGCGTTGTTATTTGTGGCAGGCGCATATGTCTCTATATATATAGATACAAAACAGAACTGACCCCGCAATCTCTGTCAAATAAGACAAAAACACAACAAAAAACGAAATACAGAAAGAATTCGAACACCGATTGCTGCCTTTTGAGGGTATACAATCGGCAGTGATAGCTACCTGACACGATCCGGAGGTCTGCATTACCGCCCACTTCCATGGAGAGGTTATAGCGACGGCGCGTTTCGACCGAAGACGCTATTTTCGCAGTGTCTTGCGCCACAGTCCCTTACATTTTCCTTCGCCGGAGACGTCACACTTCCTGCATGACGCACATTTGAGGCCCGTGCATGGCAGGGCGCGCTTGACAGTATGGCGTGTCATGTGCGCACAAAAAGAAAGAAAGAAAGTGAGGATGAGCTCGGGCTGGAGGCTAAGGTTTATATATCTGAATTCATTCGCCAAGGCCCTTATGTGAACCTGACTATAATAGGAAAAAAATCTCTTTTATTGCTTAGCCAAACTGTCTGTACTTATTACAGCGAAGCTGTTTTATGCTATAGGTTCTGGCGGTTTGTGTGCGTACGCAAAAAAACATGGCGGCCACCCCAGAGCTCGCGACCGACCGATCCAGGTGACAAAAACGGTGATAAAAGCGTATCGTCGGGTATGCCCCAGCTGCGTTTAATCGCGAGAAGTGTCCAAACGTATTGTGATAAAATATCGCAATAAAAAAAAACAGTAAAACCGGAATAGACACTGTTTAGTATGGATTGCGGTTTCACGTTATCACAGTTCCTTTCCACCCGTGCAATGGGTAGGCCGCGTGTGGTGAGGACTGCGGAAGAACAGCGCGCCTACGAAGAACACCATCGTGAACAGAAGCGGGAATGTTCGCGGCGACGGCGGGCGGCACGTATGATACGGACGAAGATGGTGCCGCAAACGCCAAGCGCATGCACCTTTGGTTGGATCACCCCTATCGACTCCACTCCCATCGTAATGGTGGGTGATTTCAACATAGACATGTCTCGGCCAGGCGGAAAGTGGTTCGTGGCGTTTCTATTGGAAAGGTTCGGCATTCAATGTTACACAAATATCAGTGTGCCCACGACACGTCATCGGTCGTGTATAGACCTCACGTACAGCTACAGTGGTCATCCACCTTCACAGAGTGCAATGGCTCTGGTTTTTTTTTAAAGGCACAGATATACATATCGACACCTTCCTTCGGCAACGACCTTGCGCACCAGATTCATTTCCACGTCTCAAGAAGACTATAAGAGTGTAACATGTACGGTTGCACGAAGGCTCCCATAAAACAAGCGAATGAGCAAGAAGCTACGCAGGTCACCCTTAACGTAACAATGTCGCTTCTGCACGCTAAATTTGGTTATTGAACAAACTCCGCGCACTTCACCACGTTTGTTGATTCATAGGCGACATATATATCTTCTCCCAGTCGTTATCACCACGGTGGTTTGACCTGTGACCAGATTCAGTGACAGATTAATCGCCACTTGGTCGTCCATGACTTTCATTGTCTAGGTATGCCTTTGGTCATATTATGTGTTCTCCTAGATGATGTCATCATTTCGTGAATCGGCTTTGTCATTTGTTTGTATTCCTCTCCCGCTTCCAGTTAGACGGCCAAATTATTATTTTTCTTTTTTAAGTTGTTGGCTATCTTGTTCAAGAACAACAATACTACACATATTTGTTACGTTTAAGACGCACCTCACTTCTACAAATTTGAATTTTCTTCCAAAAAGGACCCGCGTTGCGCCATCGGCGCGGGTTCCTCGGAACACGTGCTAGCGTAATAGGTTCAGTCAGTATACAGCGACCATTCCAGAGTCGAAAAGGTGCACGCGAGATATTGCTGGCTCAGGCAGAGTCGCCGAGTTTTTCTTATGCCTGCTACATGATGACCGGGGACGAAGCGCTTTCTGGACCAGCTGGGAACTGTGAGAATCTGCGACACTTTGGCTCAAATAAGGTTGACATGGCTGAATGGGATACATCGATTACTTACCAAAACGAAATTGGTAAGACCTTTCTGTTATCGCATCAAAACTCCTCTCGAACGATTTAATGTTCGGATTTGTAACGCCGCTGAGCAGCGTCGGATATAGCCACCTGATTTTTGTCTTTATTTTTTGCCGGGACGGAAGTGTGTAGATAGGGCAAGCAGCTAAAGAGGGCGGTAACCAACGTCTCGTCTCGGCGAAGCAGCGCACCTAACCAAATACGCACGACCCCAATGCAACGCTGCTGAAGAGGGTCAGAAGTCATCGGCGGCTGTGCGGTACGTGGGAGGCCTGAGACGGGATCACGGCCTGCCAGCTCCTCGAGTCAGCTCGATCGAAGCTCGGCAAGGGCGTCCGTTGGGGTCGTCGTGTGGCTTCTACCAGGCCGCGAGAAAAAGAGCGCGCGCCCCTTCAAAGAAGCCCATGTTGTTTTTTTCTTTTTTGGTCACCGGCGACAAAGGGGAGAAGGGGGCGAAGGGGGGGTCTATGAACGCCCGCGGCGCTCATCGGCGGTGTCGAGACGGAGGGCCGTTTTGATGCGCGTTGGCCCGCGCGGCAGGTATTACATGTGCGCGGCGTGCTGTTTGGGTAGAACGGGATATTGGTCGTGTAACAGGTTAGCGGGTCAAGTGTGCGTATAGCAGCGCGCCGCTTATTACCGGTGCCGCCGCGCGTTTCGGGGATACGATGCACGCCGCGACGAGCCCCGCGTGCGCCGTATTGCGCGGATGCCCATTTCGGGGCTCGCCGCCGCCTCCTAAATGAAGCCAATAACGCGGGGCTGTGGCCGCGTACGTCGGCGCAGGCCGCCCCGGAAAAACGAGGTTGCGGCCTCGAAAGGCGGAAACCTCAGCCTCTTCCGTCTCTTTGACGAAGAAACGTGCCAACCGCGCCGTATGCGCCAGACCTCCCTGTCTGCATGCATGTATACAAAACGAGGGGAGCAGTTGCCACGGCACGACGCTGGTTGCGGCCTGTGAAAGGCCGTCACGTGGCGGATGCGCAGTAATCACGCGACAGAAATCAGCGGCATGGTGCGGAAGGAAACGAACGAGCAGCGGAAATGACGGTTGTCATTTTAGTGCAACCGGATCAGTATTCTGGTGAAGAAAGACACTCCACAATGTTTGCGTAAATGCTATATAGTGGCTGAGATTTTCGCATGGATTTTCAACTAGAGGGCTCGTGTATGCGCTCGCTCCAAGGCAGTATTACAGTGAAGCTATTGTTTTGGACAGATATGCTACCGCAAATTACCTTAAGAGAAGAGATGCGTGCTTTACACATATTGTCGTAACGCGGAGAGCGACGTTTTCAATGCAAATAGGCAGTCTTCTGTGCGCTTTATTTCTTTGTATATCTTACGTAATTGAATTTCGTTTGAGACTAAAGTAACAGAAGAAAAAAAAAGCATACCTGAACGCGCTTTTACCTTTAGACCGTAATAAACAGTAAATGCAGCTCAGCCATTTGTGAACACTCTGAAGCTGAAGCTATGAAATATGTAATTTGAGCTGCAGATTCTGCTTACCTATACTTTGTATTGCGCCTTAACGTATAGTGATGCAGTCCAGAAATATACGCAATGCCTATACCTAATTAGCGCTCAGCACCTGACATACAGTTGAAAAATGGCTCACGGCGAAGCAATGGTTGGCAGTACGTTGTTTGTATGGCTAGAATTGTTTGGAGCGAGCAGGCTTCCGTCAACGTCCCCTGCGGCGAAAGATTAAATAACAAGAAATAGTGGCGGACAACCACAGGTACATACTTCTTTCGATCGAGCTGGACCAAGTCCTTCGACCGTAATTCGGTGGCTGAGTCAATACAGAAGAAGCGACGATGAAAGATGCGAATAGATAACGTATTTTCGGGCGAAATACACGTACATGCAAGGCATCTTGACATAAATAGTTTACAACTAAAACTGAGAAAACCTCGCAATTTTTTTATTTCTTTACTATATACGACCGTGCAGCGTATATACATATAGTGTCAAGTATGAAAAACGCCTTCGCGCTATAAGCGTGTCGCACGGTGTCTCGCGCTGTTGTCTCATACAACTTTTGATTACATTTGCTCATTGACCGAACGTGAAGTTTTCGGACGCGACACTGTGGTGCGAGCGCAATCGCGTCATCGCCGCCACGGCTGCAACGCGGGCAACAGCGACAAACCAAGGTTCGCGAAAAGTTTAGTTTTAGCAACCGTGCGGAGGGGGTAATTGCGTCTATACCGGCAAATGTTGGCCCCGTGCGTTCAGGCCAAGCATGCAATGTCGTCGCTGCTCGGGACCTTAGCCCGTTTGACTGGCCCCTCAGAAGCCGAGGCCGGCACACGCGCGGCTGCCGAGGCCACAGTGAGTCAAGGGCGCGCATCCAGTGCTCCTAATTGCGCCCCTGGTGACACCCGGCTGCCAGGAGTCAAGGATGCCCGCCGACCGTTCTCACGGGCACCGCCGAGCGCGGCGCTGCAGAACAAAGAAATCGCCCGCACAGTGGCTGCGGTCGCAGCACAGATAGCCTCGGAACAACGAGCTCACGCTAATGGCTCGGCGCATGGGCGAGGCACGAGCGTCGAGGTTTTGTCTGCTCGGAATCGTGTGCGAGGACGAATGGGAAAGACGGGCGCGTCCAAATTTATTTTACTGTATGACCAGACAGCAATCACATGTCTCGCAAAATTTCACTTCAAGATGGGTCATGTGGCGCGGCAATGCGCAGAATTGCAATAATAATAAAGAAAGCTAGTGACCCTCCTTTTCTTTTTACTTGAGAGCAAGAAGGAGAACGTGTGGGCGGGCGCGCTTCATGACCAAGCTCATTTACCACCTCGTGAAATAGTTACTTGTGTGGTGGTAAACGCTCTAATGTCGGCTCGGATCAACGACATTATTCCGTCATTTGAAGGCATCGAAACGAGCTTTAATGCGAGAAACATTACTCCTTAAAAAAAGCGTTGCCCCTACAGAATGCGTTATCGCCATCAGCGATCGGCTGTAGGCGCGCTTAGAGCTCGCCATTCGTCTTGTGGGCGGGCAAACACTCCTGAAGCGTTCTCTTACCAAGCCCTATATTTTGAGAGTAAGCAGCGTGCCGCATAATACGCCGCGCCCTAAAGAGAGTATGGCGTGTCCTGCCAGACGCTCCTTCTTGAACGCACGCGCGGACCAGGGAGTCTACGGTTTCGGGGACAAGAGACTCCACTCGACAGAACACGCTCAGTCCGGTGCTCGGTCTTGCTAGCGCAGCGGACCGCCACGCTGCCGCCATTTGCGGCTGAAAAGGCCGCCTCGTTTCGCCGCGTGCCTATACATCGCGCGACAGAGCATTGGCCGGTCTATAATACGCCGTGGGCAACACTCGAGCGCGTCGTGGTCAATATTTCTTTTTCACTTTCCTCGCTCAAGAGTCGCGCGTTCTGCAGGACGACAAAGTGGCCCGTCTCTCAGCGCGGGCCCTAATTCGCCTCGGTGCGTCTCGAGGGCTTCCTGCAGCACGCAGTGGTGCTCGAAATTATTTACCGCGCCGCGCATGCAAACAGTCCTTCTCCGGTCGCCTTTGCTGGAGGGACACTCCTTGCGCCGCGGCCATCTGGCGCCCCGCGAGAAGAAAACGGGGACGACGCTCCGCTTGAGACGATGGCTCTCCTGAGCGCGGTACAGGAGCGATGTTCCTCGACTGCCGGCACGAAGGCTCGGCCCGCCGCTCCACTGTGGGGCCGCGGATCTCCGACACGGAACATTATCGTCCTTCGCCGACTGCTCATCCGCGAATGCTCTTCTCGGGTGCTGCGCGGCCGAAAATGAGGATGGACGATGGCCGGAATGTTCAGGCTCGCTCGATATACACACGCGGCGGCCAGCATTGCCGAGGGTCCGGCGCTCGACGAGGCTTCGCACACTGCTGTCGTCGGCCGGCGCGATGTCCAGTGGACTTTTGTAGCGTTTATTTATTTGATGCGGGAGAACATTTATTTGCTTATTGCTCCCAAGGAACCGCAGAATGACTGCGACCTTTTCTTTTCCTTGTTTATGCAATGGCTCTATGTCGTCTACACAACATTATTCCGCGCATTGTTGCATGTAGGCTTTTGGGCTCCGTGACCCGTATTCACAATACAAAGCTCTTACGCTAGAATTGTTCGTAAGAGCCAAGTCCAGCCAATCCTTATGTTGCACATATTATTAGCCAACGCGGCCGGCCAGTGGCAAATAGCACCTATAGGAACGAAAAGCTTTGTGAATGCTGGCCCGTAATCGCAAAACTTTCCTTACGTAAATGGCGTCCGCGATTAGCCATCGGCGCGGCGATCATTGTGTCGTTATCAAGCCGATCACTATCATGTTTGGTGAGCGCCCGAACGAAAGCCAGTGAGTGAGAAAGCTATCTTACGTGAGAGGAGTTTCGTGAATACGTGCCCTGATCATCATATGCACTGTGTGCACTAAGTTCCTAAATGGGAACCTCGATAGCGCTAAAAAGACAGGGACAGACATTAAAAAGACAACACATGGCGCTAACTTAAAGGGGTTTATTTCGGAAAAGCACATGTCTGCGGTAGATTCTACGTGACAAACAGGGCGATGCCTGAATGATAGGCTACGGGAACCTAACCACAACGTAAAAGAATTTGTCCGGTGGGTGGCTGGCGTGCCATTGTGAAGAGTGCGGGGGCACACCACCGTTTCACCAGTGCAGTATCGTGGCAAGAGCTGGACAACATCTGACACGAGAGGTAATAGAAGCTGTTCATAGCCAGCGCTAAGCAGACAGGTGCGTGAGCACGGCATCCCTGTCACTATCTTATAAGGAAGTGGCTTAGTTAAAAGGTCGTGTATTCGTGCCATCATTTACATGAAGTCGCACCTTTGTAGATAAGCGTGGAAAGTCCATAAAAAGAGATGTGCCTTTCCGAAATAAACAGCTGGAAATTGGTGCCGTGTGCTGTAGTTTCTATGTCTGTCCCTGTCTTTTTACCGCCATTGAGGTTCCCAGTAAGACAGACCAACTAGCCCGAATCAATGCATTGGTCGAGTTCCTAAATGAATTGCGTTCATTTGTTTGCAAAGTTGAGCTCTAAGAAAGCTTCTTGTAGACGGCGATGCTCCTTGGCACGTCCGCTACCATCACTGTCATCGCCGTCGTCGATTAAAATGAAGAAACGAGCAAAATTAAATATAGCCGTTAATTCTAACAGAAGAAATTATTTGCCACCGGTAAAACGAGGGTTTCGATAAAGGACGAAAGTTGGAGGTAGCGAAACTAACGACCGTTTATTGAACAGGCCTCTGTTTATTTACTGAGTGTCCCCGTTCGGCGGACGGCTAAGTCTGTTTTTCCACACATTCAAAAACGATTTGACATCGCTGCCTGTTAAATAGAAGCGTACGCAAGGATTACCGAAATGTGTGTCATCTGCATGCCTGCTTCGTCATAGAGCGAGAGACAAGTTCAAGGTGCAGAATTCACAAGCTTCTTCGTTCGTAAGAACTGATACGTTCGCTCTCACGATTGGGGGGGCCCCCGTTTTTACAAACTGTGTTAGCTTATGAATTATTTTGTAAACACGCACCCAGCTGGTGCTGACTTGATGAAAATTATTTAGACGATGCGTATATTGCGTATAATCTTAACGCATATTTGAGTATGCCATATTTAGTACATCGGCAAAAATGATTCACGTGTTGGTATCAAGCTATGTTTAATATATCCATACTCGTGGAATCTGAACACGTCTTTTGTCTCTCTCCCCAGTTCGACGTCGAGCGTGAAGCTCTCCGGACAGCATTGAACCGGCTGGACTGTAGACCATTTTCGGAACTGAAGATCCTTGGACCATGGCCTTATGCGTCGATGGCACAGAAAGCCACGAAAGCATTGTTACAATACCTCAAGTCGACAGGTTTTGGCGACCGTGTGTAGAATTGGCGCGAAGCTTCAAATGTGCGTGAAACTGTGCTCTCTCTATCTGCTTTCTCTCTCTTTTCATCCCTATACCCCCTTCCCCCAGTGCAGGGTAGCAAACCGGATGTGCGTCTGGTTAACTTCCCCGCCTTTCTTTGTTACTCTCTCTCTTTCTCTCTCTACTCGCGGATCGGTGCTGTCCGCCGTTATAACAGCTCTAGCGGTAAGCCCACAGTTACAACCAACGCGTCTTTCTTATTAGCGTGTAATTCGGACCATCGAGATCTCAACTTACCAATCTGTGTACAGAGTGGAAGTGACTTCCTTAGCGGCCCTCTAAAACCGAGGTGAATTCTTGACCTTATGGTTCGATGGCGTCAGCGTATAGTTAAGGTGCGCTCTACGCTCACGGTGCAACGGAAAAGAAAATAGAAAAACAGTTATCAATTCCAG
Source organism: Dermacentor silvarum (assembly GCF_013339745.2). Lineage (NCBI taxonomy): Eukaryota > Metazoa > Arthropoda > Arachnida > Ixodida > Ixodidae > Dermacentor > Dermacentor silvarum. The sequence continues at coordinate 146,969,844 of NC_051154.1, forward strand.
CTTGAAGATATGTCTGTTTCTTTTATGGAGATGTTGTCTAAAGCAAACATAGCTCATAGTCCTCAACCAAAGCGCAAGAAAAACAACAGAGGCAGCCGTACATTCGAGCGCACCCATTGTTTGCGCGCGTCCGAGCGCCTAGGTGGCCCTCTCGCCGACAGCGAGGCGCCAAGGGCATTTCCGTGGCTTGCGTAAACCGCGTAACGCAGACCCGCCAGCTCTAAAAATCGGCACGACGCGGAAACTGGTGTCGCGCTGCGCTTGCGCGGTGACGTGTCTCCGGCACAACACAGGGCCCGGCGTTTGGCGCAACGCACGCACCGGTGCTGCCGGCTCGGGAAGGACCGCAAGTGCCAACGTCGACCGCGCTTCGTACAATCCACTGGCGCAGAAGAGCGCCATCCGCCGCAATTATTCGCGGTCGTGTCGCGGAACTGCGCAGCGCGCCCTACACGGCAGTCACGGCTGCTTCTTTGGCGACTTGGCGCACTTATGATAACGGCTGCGTACACTACACAGGGCTTCGTTCTCTCAGCTACGTGGGCGATGTAGCGCACTGCCGCTTGCCTGGTCCAGTTATTTACTTATTTTGGTCCCTGTTCTGTTCGTTCCGTTGGCTTCCGGGGTCTTTACGTGAACAACACTCGCATGACCTTGGCGCCCGTTTCGTCAATATAGCAAGTGTCGTTACCCACGCAACATATATGGAGTCAAAATCGGACTCTTGGCAGGGCACCAACGTCTCCTTCATTCTGGGACGACATTCTATCTGCGAGTACGAGGCTGGCTTTCGAGGCGCTTATTATGGATCGATGGAGTGCACGCAATTCCTACGCGGCAGGTCTTGTATGGTCGAAATAAGTCGGCCGATCGCGCGAAGAACTGCGAGTTTTATTCCATATTTTTGGCTATAGCTCATACCCCGGAATTGTGGACATTACTCCTTCGGCCAGCTGTCGAGCATGGGCCGAATTTTAAAAACTTTCAGTCAGCAACGTACGTCGAGGGGGTACTGCCTCCCGTTAATAACATGCGTTAAGAGGGAACTGTAGCTCGGGGGCTCCCTTATAAATACACGGGAGAGAACAAATCGTTTTTCTAGGCAACCACTGCACCAGATTTAATAAGGTTTGTTGCATTTCAAAGAATAAGTTAAAATCCAGTGTCTGTCTGAAGCGAATTTTTATTTAGACCATAAATATTTTAATAATAATTGCTGAAAATCGCAAACTTTCAAAAAACGAGATCATCAACCTTAGAACTCTGTAACTCAACAATAAAAATTGATATCGAAATTCTATAAATTGCTTATAAAAGTAGATTTAAAGCGGAAAAAATTGATATATATACATATATATATATATATATATATATATATGGCTCTTAACATGCACCGCTAATATGGGAATAGGACTTTTGCAACACCCTTGTAAACTTTGTAACAAATGCGCGTAAGATATAATTTAATATAACAAATTTGTCCGCTTTGGATATTGTAACGGATGCAGTTTATAGAACTGCGATATTTGTTCTCGGTTCACAATTATGGATTTGTATGTAAACTTCGTGCTTGACATTTTTTTAAGACTTACCGATTTTTGGCAATATTTGTAAGACAATTCAGGCGCTAAATTAAAATTCCGCCTAAACAGTCGCTAGAATGCCACTTTATTTCTTCAATACTACAACTTTCATTAAACGCTGCCCAGGGGTTATCTCCGAACCGCATTTCTGCGTTTTACATGTGTTTCAGTAGGCGGCATCGCAGTTAGTCCAGAGCTAAAGCTTCCTTTTTAATAACACAATCAAGAAGGGGCCTGACAGATGGAGGATTACATTGTGGTATAAAAGACAGGGATAAGGTGCCTCAGTAAAGCTGGCCATCCTTTCTGAGGCGCCTTATCCCTGTTTGTAACGCTTTTAATAAGATACGCACTTACGGCACTTCATCGACCGTAACAGCCCTGTTGCGTAACAGCAGTGCTTTGGTCCTGACCAATCACTGCTTTAACGCCGCAGGTAAGTTACGCTTTTTAGGCATTAGAATAGCTTTGTACAGTAATATGGATCGAGCTCGCGCAAGCGCTAACATCAATGTATTTGCTCTTAATGTGAAGTATGTGAAGTTTCCGCACAGACGTGCAAGTTAAGTGTACACGATGCTCCGTTGAGTGACCGCATTTGTTGGTGTTCACAAATACAGCTTGCATAGGAAAGTACACGCCTTAGCACATGGGAGTATTTTATGTTCAAGCACAACGCACGTGTTCACGAGTGTTAATTATGTTGGAGGCATTATATGATTTTCCTTTTCGACTTTGTGTTCTTCGCGTTGTTTATCGGCCCCCAGTGCTTCGTGTTTCTTGAATCAAACAAATAGATAAATGTTACGGACTAAGCGCTGTTGGGTTTGCAGACCCGTTATAAATTTGGGGAAGAGGAAATATAATTAGGTATTTTGTAGGCTTAAGGACCCTGCATTCATAAACCTTTTCTTACGTAAGTGACGTCTGCGATTGGGCGTCGCCGTGGCGATTGTCTCGCCATCACGTTGACTGGTATCCTGAATAGCGGGAGCCCGAGCTCTTACGTATAAGAGAGTTTCCTGATTGGCGGTCATTCGGGCATACGCCATGTATTATAGCAATCAGTAGTGAACCCAGGATCTCTGCCAGGGGGGGGGGGGGGGGGGGGGGAGAGAAGCAAGCACTTTACATAATATGCAATTTACTTGCTTTAGCCAGAGGAATCTAACAGCAAATAAAATGCCGAAGGACACCAAGGATGATGACGATGTTTATTGCTTCAGCATTTTACTCAAAGTAATTTAAGAGTGAATGCCCAAATACAAGACAGTGATAGAGTGTGTTTGTTAATCAGGAAAATTCGACCTCAAGCCACCTCCTGAATTGAACGCACAATGTGTACAGAACCCTGAAGGTACACGTTGGACTGGTGGGGCTGGACGCGTGGGGGGGGGGGGGGGGGGGTTACAGCACCCGAACTCTCTCCCCCCCCCCCCCCCCCCCCCCGTCGGTGCGCCACTGTTAGTAATCGACCTTCGAGACGAGCGCCGCGACGATGGACAATCGCAGATGGCCATTAACGTAAGGGAAATTTCGGAAATACTGGTGCAGATTTGCCCCGTCTCGCAGGGAAGTTTCCGCTGAGAGTCAAAGCTCCTGTGTAAGCAAAATTCTTTTTTAATAAATAAATAAATAAATAAATAAATAAATAAATAAATAAATAAATAAATAAATAAATAAATAAATAAATAACAACGGGGACACAACAAAAGTGCACACTGCGAACTGAAGTTTTACTGTGACCTTGTTCATATATATTTATACGCTGAATAAAGGGAAGTAAAGAGAGGGAGAAGGAAGCAAGAAATCAGTCACGTTTATAATTAACTGTGCAGCCATCGCCACATCTCATAGTGCCAAGATGATTAAATTCCTTATACTGGACAGCAATATGGATGATGTACTAATAATTATCAGCGCCTCGTGCCACTTCTGCTACCTTACTATCTCGACGGGTGCGTTAGGTTATTAGCGTCCACTATAAATCACCTTACTTGGTTTGTTCAGCGCATTGAAAGTGTGAAAGTGTAAGAAAGTGGACGACACTGCTTGGCCAAGAAAAAGTGCGCCGTTGTGTATACAAAAACGAAAATAACGAACTTGTCATGATAGTGAAATTGAGATGGTACGAAGCGCTGACAAATGTGTTAGTATACCATCCATATTGCTGTCATGTAAGGAAATTATTTATCTTGGCACAATGCACTGTGGCGAAGATTGGACCGGCATGAACGCGACTGATTGCGTGCTTCTTTCCTTTATTTCCTTCTCTTTCTTCAGCGTATAAGTAAATGTCAACAAGGACACAGTGAAACTTCAGTTCGCCGTTTACACTTGCGTTGTATCCCCAGTTCTCTTCTTTTTATCATTTTATTGTCTTTCCTTCCTTTTTTGTTCTCTTTTTTCTGTTTTTATGCGCGAACTAATAATTACGGATCACACCAACTAATTCGTACCCACACGCTATTGAGTTTCTGTGTACTGCCTTCGCCTATCGCACTCCGTTGTCTCAACCGCAACACGTCTGAACTTTTTGCCGCAAGAGAGAAAAGAAACGTCAAAAAAAAAAAAAAAACAAGAGAGCAGCCAAACAGAAGAAAACGCCGTGGAGTATGCAAAGGGTAGGCATACTCGCGTCGCAGGTCAGACAAGTTGCGCCGTACGCTAGTACGTATATGTACCCGAATGGGGGCAAGTGGCTTTCGTACCTGTCACTGAGGATTCAAATTTCACAGGCGGGCTTCTTTCAACTTCAAATGTACGACAGAGGATGTCAGAAAACACAGCGAGGCTCTCCCGCTGGACAAACCAACACCTGCCACGGTCGGTGTCCCGCATGAGCGGAGGCTGGCCGCCCACTGCGATGACCCTCAGTCATACGCGCCGATAGGCGCGCCTCTGCGCGTCTGTCCGGCGGCCGTCCTGCGTCGTCATCAGTGCCGCACCGGCAGCTCTTCTTCGTTAATCCTCTCAGAAGTGTTCATCTACCGGCATTAAACAGAATGTTCCATAGCTATACGGCACGAGGTCGCGGGATCGAATCCCGGCCACGACGGCCGCATTTCGATGGGGGCGGAATACGAAAACACCTGTGTACTTAGATTTAGGTGGACGTTAAAGAAACCCGGGTGGTTCAAATTATTCTGGAGTCCGTCACTACAGCGTGCCTCATAATCAGGTCGTGGTTTTGGCACCTAAAACACCATAATTTAATTAAAGATAGCTGCGGGTCCTCGGGTACGCTCATCGATTGATCGAGGCGCTGATCCGCTGCGTGTACCATACGCGTAGTTGCTCATACAGGTTCTGGGCCTGAATTCATAATGTAGTTTGTACGTTACAGAAGTTCGTATGGATAGGCGCAGACAAATCGTGAAATTAAACACAATATTTTGAAAACCAGCCAGGCAATAACAAACCGTTCTCACGAACGAAAAGCGCTATGAATTCGCGACCCTTGGGCCGAATTGGCAAAACTTTTTGATAGTATAAGTACTCTTTGCTATTGGCTGGCAGCCTGCTCTAATAATATGTCCAACGTCGAGATTGTGTGGTACGTTCTCTTATAAAAACAGTAATAGCGCGAATTACGAGCAGTTCGTACGAACAGTTTTATCGTAAGAACTCTTTTGTGAGTAGGGACTCTGGGGCCGAAATCCCTAAAGCTTCTCTTTCGTAAGTGCTTTTTGCCATTTGCCAGCCACATTCGCTAATAGTAAGTCTAGCGTCAGGATTGGCTTGAATTATTTCTTGCGAACAATTCTATCGTAAGAACTTTTTGTGATTACGGGTCCAGTTCTTACGCTAGATCAGTTCATAATAACAAGTATCAGCTAATAGTGACACCAGAGAGAGAGAGAGATAAATAGAAGAGAGGAAAGGCAGGGAGGTTAACCAGACGCACGCCGGTTTGCTACCCTGCACGGGAGGAAGGGGGTATGCCTCAGAGCGGGAAAGGTTTGATGGCACTTGTAGCTTCAAGGATGGGTCAATTTTGTGAAGATGACACTTCGGGAGGTAAAGAGACGACCAATATTTGTATGTCATAGCTTTAGCCACGATATGAAACTTTCCTGCAGCGTCGGTCCTGGATAAGGGGATTGGGACTGGTCGGCCTTCCAGATGAGCAGACTGTGCGGCTTCGTCGGCAAGGTCATTACCAGCAATGCTGGTATGTCCAGGTAGCCACTGAAATATAATTTCATGCCCTTTAGCGATAGCTTGATTGTGGTCTTCTCTTATCTCATATGCCAGTTGCTCATGAGCCCTGTGATAAAGGGCAAAATGCGGACTCTGAAGTGCTGCCTTAGAATAGCAAAAGATAACCCATTTCTGAGGTGTCTCTTGCAGGAGGTATTTTACAGAAGCACGCAGGGCAGCAAGCTCTGCCGCCGTTGATGTTGTCATGTGTGACAGTTTGAACTTGATTGTGGTTTTCGTAGCCGGAATGATAACCGCAAATGAAGAGCTGCTAGATGAGACCGAACCATCAGTATGGATGTGTATTCGGTCCCCGTAGGTCTCATTCGTTAATAGCAGAGTCACCTGTTTCAGGGCTATTTTTGGGTGAATGGTCGTCCTCTTTACTCCCGGAATACTTAGGCGCACCTGAGGCTGTTGCAGGCACCACAATGGGAATGAAGGCCTTGCTGCTGGGGTGTATTCTGATGGAAGACAATCTGGATTGGTGGCGATAACTTTAGAAAACGTGGAACGAGGTCTCTGCAAAGGCAAGAACGCTAAGTGATGATCGGGGACGCGGGAAATATTACGGATATGCGCCCTGAGACAATCCACTGCAACCTATGTTTGGATCGGATGATCTTTGGCGAGGACGATTGTTGCAGGTGCTGACGCACAGCGAGCACGTGTCCTAAGTCTAAGCACGTGTGCAATGGTTGGCCCTGTAACCTCTCCAATGAGCGACTTGCGCGTATTGGACAACGCTGGAAGGCTGTAGCGTAGATATCCCAGAAATATAGCTCTGTACAACTGAAGCATGGAGCGTACAGATCTGCCCCATGTTTTACAGCCTGCCAGCTATAGATGGACGAGGCAGGCTTCACTCTTGAGGAGCTGCGACATGCGCTCAGCCTCTCCAAACGCCGCACTGCCCCAGATGAAGACGGTGTGACGTATCAAGCATTACGGAACATTGATAAGAGTTTTCATGACCGTATACTGGACGAGTATAATGAAGTATGGAGAACTGGTGTAATCCCTGCTGAGTGGAAATCGTCCGTGGTAATACCAATTTTAAAGCCCGGGCGCCCGGCAAGACAGCTCAAGTCCTACCGGCCAATATCGCTAACCTCAAATGTTATCAAGTTAATGGAGTGAATAGTCCTGTTTCACCTATAGATGACAGGCTAGAGAACCTCAATTTCTTTCCTGGTGTGATGAGTGGTTTTCGTCGCCGCCGTTATACAGCCCTGGACAGCCATTCAGACGTTGTCTCAGTGCTTGAATTTGCGAAAGGAAACAAGCACTCCGCCTGCATGCTGTTCCTAACAAGCAAGCTTTCGACTCGGTTCCGCATAAGGCGATTATTTTCGCTCTTACAATCGCAGGAATTTCGGGTCGCCTGCTGCACTTTGTGTACAATTTCCTATCGGAGCGCTGGATGAAAGTGCGTGTCGGAGGAATAAGTGAATCCGGCACTGTGAAGCGCTTTATCGCCGCTTCTGTTTAACACAGTACTCGCCGCGCTCCCAAGTCGCTTGCCTCGAGACAGTGACTTCCCTGTGAGCATAGCTATCTATGTAGATGATATTGCTCTGTGGATAAGCGGCCCTTCACACCTTGGCCCGCGGCTTCGTGCAAGCTTGCAAATAGTTCTGAACGCGACTTCGGAGTACTTGGGTGAAGTTGGCCTGCAGATATCACCTGCTTAGTCGGCTGCAATAGCATACTACCCTAAACAACGCGCTCGTCGAACAATGAGCCAACTGTACCTTGATGAAACGCCGATAAGCTGGGTGCGACAACACCGTTATTTGGGCTTAATTGTGGATGATCGCATCTCTTGGCGTCCTGCCGTTAAATTTGTACGACACAAATCGCAATCCATCCTTAAGTATGTGGCCGCATTGACAGCTAGAGGTGCTGGCTGTGACCAAACAACGGCTCTGCAGGTGTACCAGTCATCTGTACTCTCAGGCATGATGTATGCGTCACCAGTCCTGAACGTCCCACCTAGTTTGATGGCCCAACTGGAACGAGATCTTCCAGTTGCCCTTCGACTAATGCTGGGATTACCTCGTCAGGCGCAATCTGTTGCATTACTCACTGAAGCACATCAGTTACCTCACAGGCAACAAGCAGACCAGAGCGCTCTATATCATATTGAGCGTCTGCACCGGGGATCGAATGATCAAATGCTCCTTGATCGTCTGATTCACCGCCCGTTTTCTCGCATGGGAAAAATGGCGGCATTATTTATGAATATTGCTGACATTTCTGAACATGCTGCTTCAGTTACGCCTCCACCTCCGATAGATACCACCAAACACGTATTCCCCCATTACCTCACAGTCCCTGACATACACAAAAAGTCTGATATGCATGTTTCGGCAATATTCCAATTGGCTCAGTCGCACATGTTCGAAAGATTTCCAGATTACATTCAAGTATTTACAGATGCATCTGTACACAGTGACGGTCAAGGCGCCTCTGCAGCGTTTTTCTGCCCTTCGACTCAAGTACGACGTATATTTCATATACCCCATCCAGCCTCGTCAACAACTGCGGAGCTAGCAGCCATTAATGTTGCACTGAAAGACGTGCAAGAGGAGTTAACCACATCGGAGATTGTAATCTTTACGGAGTCCCGCGCTGCCCTTAGCAGATTACAACGCAGTTAGGTTGATTGTATAGTTGTGCGCAGCATTACTGACTCTGCAAACGAAATTTAATCACGTGGGGTATCTCTCGTTGCTCAATGGATAATTTCACACGTAGGGATCACTGGAAATGAAGAGGCTGATCGGCTGGCTTCAACTTGCACTCATAACGACTGTGCTTGCCCTGAAATTTTGTGCAAGCTTGATGACACTCGTCTGCTGAATCGTCGCCATCCACTCAAGCAGCATCCAGACCAGCGCGTCGCAAATAGAACGTTCCCGCCACGTGTTCGCGGTCGGGGCTTGCCTCGTCGGGCTATAGCGCAACTACTGAAGCTAAGCGTTGGCTGTGTGAACGTGCGCGAACGTTTATACAGACAAGGACGTGTGGCCAGTCCATGGTGTACGTCTTGCGGTTGCTGCCAGACACTTCAGCACACTTCAGCACTTCAGCACCTGAAGTGTCCCGCTGTCAGGTGCGCAACGCGCACGTCGCTAGTGAGGGACTATCATCTCCTTGGCCTGTGGTGCACGGCACTAAACGAATGTTTGTACGCCAGTGGTTGTGCGTCTCGACGCGATCAAACTCATCGCGCTCTCCTTACTTTCCTGGAACTAACTTATGTTCACGTTTGTAACTTAGAGAGTGTTGCTGTATGTGACCTGTACTGTGTGTTCTACTTTATTCTTTGAGATTTGCCATTTTGCTCTTTCTTTCCTCTTTCCTCCCCTTCTTCCTATCTTCCATTTCTATGTTTCTATTTCCTCCTTTCTAAAGAGTAGGCAGGCGTGGCGCCCCTCCCGGTGGCAGTTGCCACCCTGCTCCTTGCTTTCCCTTTCCTGTCAAATGTATGTTTTCAAATCAATAATAATAATAATAATAATAATAATAATAATAATAATAATAATAATAATAATAATAATAATAATAATAATAATAATAATAATTGACGACAGTTTTTTCTTCAGATACGTGCAGGGCTCCAGGAAAGATTGCGGTCGATTATGGCACCTAAAGATCGATGGGTCTTTCAGTAGGCAATAGTGTGTCTATTAATAGAGACTGGGTATGGTGTCATAGGTTTACGTGTGAATGCCATCAATGTAGATTTCTCGGTTAATACAGTCAATTAAGCCTTGTGCTTGAAGATATGTTGATGTCAAGGTTGCTGCCCACTGCAAGCAAGCGCACCTGAAGCCGAGTAACTGCAGAAGTCCAAAGGCAAATGTCATATGCGTATATGGAGAGGCAGGTTGTTTTAGGTAAAACGTCAGCTAGTCCAATGAGTGTCACAGTGAACAATGTCGGACTCAATACTCCTCTCTGAGGCACGCCGCAGTACGTGTAATGTTCAGCTGTGGGGCCACCTTCTGTTTGCACAAAAACGACCAGCGAGTTATGTAGTCGGATAACCAACGAAGCATGCGGCTGCCGATTCCAATAGTCTCCAAGGAGGTGACGATGGCATCATGTGCAACGTTGTCATACGCGCCTTTCACGTCGAGAAAGAGTGCAACTGACATGCGCTTACGGCTTTTCTCCTGTTGCACAAATGTTGTGAGGTCAATGACGCTGTCAACTGAGGAACAACCCCGACGAAAGCCTACCATGGGAGCGGGGTAGATATTGTAACGCTCGAGATACCATTCTAGACGTGCAAGGACCATCCTTTCCATAACCTTTTCGGTGCAGCTGTCGAGAGCGAAAGGGCGATATGCCGCCAAGTCCAACGGAGATTTTCCCGGCTTTAGTAATGGTACCAGCCGACTTATCTTCCATTGCCGGGGAACTATACCTCTATGCCATGAGTTGTTAAAGCTGTTCAGAAGCGCTCTTCTTGCCTCTTGTCCAAGGTGTCCCAGGGCAGAATAGGTGACGCCGTCAGGGCTTGGAGAGGATGATCGTTTAGAAACTGCCAGGGCAGCTTCGAGTTCTTCTATGGTAAAAGACACGTCCATTTCCGGTACCCGAGCCGCTGGGAGGTCACTTACATCAATGTTGGTGTTGACAGGCTCGCCAGCGACTCTCGCACAGAATTCCTCCGCCACACCAAGCTCTGTTTGGCCAAGATGGAGGGCCAAAGCTGCAAATGGGTGTCGTTGTTGTGGGGATGAACGAAGACCGCGTATTGTCCTCCAGATATCTGAAAGCGGTTTCCGAGAAAGCGGCTTCCGGCTTCCATTGACTCAGAGAATGTCTTCCATCGCTCACTCTCTTGTTTGTCTATGCGACGCTGAACTTTCATCTGAATACCACGTGTGTCTTTCAGATAACAAATTGATTTTGTGCGTCTGTATATATCATCGTTCTGCACGCCGTCGAATCGCACGAACTCTCTCAAGTTCAATGTCGAAATCCGTTCGGTTTGATGACAGCGATGATGAACACTTGGCAGCTTTCAGTGCTTCTGCGATGGTGTCGTCAATGTCGCCGGCGAAATCTCCCCCACACGCTTCTTCCATAAGCGACGTAAACATAGTCCAGTCAATACTCCTCAGACACCACGAGAGAAAGACCGAGTGAGTTAATTAATCGTTAAGTAGGTGGGAATGTAATCACTCCCATGAGTCTCGATGTCGCAAAACTATTTAACATGTGATGTGAAGCTCCGAGGCACCAAAGTCCTCCGCCGCGGTGGCTGAGTCAGCTAAGGCGTTGCGCTGCTGAGCACGAGATCGCGCGATCGAATCCCGGCCGCGGCGGCTGCATTTCGATAGAGCCGAAATGCAAAAACGCCCGTGTGCTTGCGTTGTATGCACGTTAAAGAACCCCAGGTGGTCAAAATTAATCCGGAGCCCTCCAATACGGCGGGCCTCATAATCAGAACTGGTATTGGCACGTAAAGCCCAAGAAAGAACAAGAGAGGAAGACACCAAAGTCAAGTCCAGGCAGCTGCTATACGTAGGACCCCGAAGATACGTCGGGCTACCATCGTTCATGATGCAGAAGTCATAATCAGAGGCAAGCGACGCAACATTCCTTCCCCTGGAATTTATCTTCGTGCTTCCCCAAAGCAAGTGGTGCGCATTGAAGTCCCCAGTGATGACCCAGGGGAATCAGTTTCCTTTAATATGTATTTCAGTCTTTCAGAGTCAAACCGCCTTGATGGGGTGATGTAACAACCAATAAGAGTAAAGGCCATTTTGTTATTTTTGATGCGGAGGCGCACGTATTGGTTGTAGCCATGAGGCTGAACAGCATGCGAAACATAGGTCAAATCCGTGCGGATGTAAATGAGAACAGTTGCTCCATTCCTCACATGTGGAAGAAGCAAAAGCTTCGTAACCAGATAATCTGTAGGGCGTTTATAGGTTCGGTTCGCAAACAACAAGTATAGGAAACCGATTCTTCAAGACAAATAGGCACAAATCCGAGATGCGCGACTTCAAGCTTCTGTTATTCCATTGAAAAATCATCGCAATTCTAACTTCAGTGCGAAAGGAAAGTATTGGGTGAGCCATGGGGCTTATAGGAGGCTTGCAAGTACTGGATTCAGTGCATCTAGTATTTGCAATGCACTTTGAGCTGTTGGTGTCTGCAGCTTGTAAGTACCATGACAATCGTATTCATTAGTGATCGCACCATTATAACCACTTGCCGATCCTGTTCAGTCAATTCACCGGCAGAAGATGCGCGGGGTGGTCGACTTCCATCAGCGTGCAGCGACTCTGCTGGTGGTTGCCGTTTTGGAAACGCAGGCCAGGCTTCGGTGTCCGTATTCTTCCCAGTACCCTTGTCCTTTGTAGGCCTTTCTGATGTCAATGGCCTGGATGGCAGTGGAGGAGGTGACTGTGAACGTGGCATACGCGTCACCAACGCAGAAGCTTTTCTTGAAGAACGTCGGCGACGGGAACGTCACTTCCTGATTTTAGCGGTGGCTTCTCGATGAGAGGAATGATCTCTTGCCATATCTTTTAAGATAGCCATTTCATTCATGATTTGAGGCAGTCTTTCGATGAGGCCTCATTATATACGTGGCAGTTAGGACATTTCATGACAGTGGCGGCACATTTATCCGCGGTGTGTGGTTCAGCGCAGCGGGGGTACACTGTTTCATTCTCACAGACCCTGCTCACGTGTCCAATCTTCATGCATTTGCGGCACTGCAGAGGGTTCGGAATGAAAGGCCGGACAGGATGACGAAAGTGGCCTACCTTAAGGTGCGACGGGAGGCAGTTTCTCTTGAAAACAATCTTCACGCATTGTGAGTATTGTCCAGGCGGTAGACAAAAGCAATGACGTCACGATCACTCGCTGCTTTAACCAGAATCGGCCAGTCATTGCTGAGGATGACCAAGTCTACATCATATATTACACCAGTGATGACATCAGAGCCCAGCTGAGTGTGAGAGCGCACCTGCATGCCATCAAGATCTGTTACTTTGCGTAGGGCGCTAAGAGCACCCGCATGCAGAACATCGATCGCCAGTACATTTTTGCGGGTGTTCACTCTAATGTCCGTGATTTCATTTGGCACCACGGTCTCCGGCAGCATCGAGACAGATTGCCTGTTAAGCTGCTTCATGCTACCGTTGGGTATCACAGGCATGAACAGAATGGTGTTGGCGTCGGGGTTCCGCGTGGGCTCAACAGTTTGTGTACTGGAGGACTAAGGGGACCTGGTGTTCCTTCTCTTCGAAGTTCGAAGTATTCGTCGTCGGAAGGGCCCTCGCTGCTGAGCGAGTAGACATGGATGCCTTCGCTGTCGCTGTCAGTCTGGAGCCCGATCCGCTTCCTGGAGGCGGTCGTGGCTGACGCCGCCGTTCCGGCAGACGCCCTGGACGGTCCACGTCCATCGCCACCGCACAAGGCTTCTGATAGATACGCTGGAGATTTCACAAAAATAGCCAGAGATAGGAAAACAACACTCCGTCAAGAGACATTTCGTCGTCGTCCTCCAATAGTGACAACAGACGTTTGATTAGCGAAGGCATCTGGCCAATGAGCCAATGACAAACAGCTCTTAAGAACGAAAACCTTTGATGATTCAGTCCGAGCTTCATAATATACCTGGTGTTTCAGCGAACACTTTAAAAAAATTTTAAAGCTTGCCTGAGGCAGACAGCACAATTCTAGTTCATGAGCTGGCCTTACTTGCACAAGAAATTGAAATGCATAATCGACTAATTAACAAAAATTCACGATTTAAGTTTTAAACTAATTACCTTGTGGCCCATATTGCAATTTACAAATTGTAGCCGTGGAGTTCGCAGAGCGGATCCACTTGGATCCGCTTTGCGAACTCCACGGCTACAATTTGTAAATTGCAATATGGCTTGGATGCGCTTTGCGAACTGGAACTGGAACGCCAATGTATTTCTCCGCAGTTCGCCGATTAATATCTAGAAACTGGTGTCATCCTGAGAATTGGTTCCAAGTGGATCCGCCTTGCGAACTCGCCGGTTAGAATTTGTAAATTGCAATGTGGGCCATCAGGTAATTAGTTAAAAAATTAATTAGTGATATTTGTTAATTAGTTGATTATGTGTTTCAAATTCTCGGACATTACTTCTTGTGCAAGTAATGTCCGCCTCTTCGAGTAGAGCAGCTCACGAACTAGAATTGTGCTATCTGCCACAGGCAACCTTTAAAAAGTTTTGAAAGTGTTCGCTAGAAACCCCCTGTATCTTGAGCAAAATGGCGAAGTACCATTCAACTCGTAAAGAGGGAACAGCGTCGGTGCGCATTCAGTGGAGGTGTCATCGCACCGCTATATAGAGTGAGTTTCCTGCAGCTTCAGCACAAAGTCTTATTCTGCATCATATGTTGGCGGCAGAAGAACAGGTGGCTAAGAGCGTTTCTCATCGCGTTTCCGACGCATTATCAAGTGAATAGCACAGCACCGCACACGAACCATTTTCTTCGTTCACCACTGATTTCCAACTCTGAAACTGGGCCTGGGAAACGGCAGGAAACAGGCACATCTGCTTCGACATTTCAATGAAGGCCATAATTGGACAATAAATAACTGGTAGCTGCTTACTAGCGCGAGCACACCTGTGGCAAGAAGAGCTGTTCAAATTATGCAGTGTGGAGGAACACAATTTCTGCGCAATTGACCAGTCGTCTGATGTCCAATATGGAGACGAGAGGATGGTGTGTGACTCACTCAGAATGCGTGGTCCCGAGTGGACGAGCGCTCTAAGCAGCCTCGCATTATACCAGCGCCAGCCATACGATCGACCGAATGTTTATAGAAGCAATACTCAATATTGGTATTCGCCTGAACGACACTGTAGACTGTTGCAAGCAGGTAAATTCATTCATCAAGTAGTGGTTCGTCTTATTGGTGAAATGGTGAAATTTCGAGTTGTCCGGCGCGTCGGATGCGTGTGTAAGGAGCCACCCATCCAAAGACGCACACCTGGACAACGCACTATGCAGGAGGGATTGCGATGGCCCAGGCTCTTCGTCCGGGGACTTGGAACTGAACAGAGGTATACGCTGTGTGTGTGTGTGTGCTTCAGGTATGGTGGGAGGTCGGGGGCGCGTGCATCGAGGCACCGCACCGCGTTGCGTCGTAAATCTCGGAAGCTATGGAAGCCAAATGGAATTGGTTAACACTTTTGTGCACACGCACGTACTTCGCTTGATGGCGCTTGTAAAACGTAAGCGTAGCGCATATTACTAATTTACCGGTACTTTTAAGGTTTCATTTCAATACCCGAAAGATGGCATTTTATGCTTTCTGTTGCTATCCTTAAAGTAGCACGCTAGAGTAAAAGTTATAACGCCACATATGTGCGTGTAATGCGATGCGGTTGCGGAGTATAGTGGTAGAGCGCCCTATACTATTAACAGCCGTCGGGTTTCTGGTTTCAATCCTACAAATGCCAATAACAGTTTTTTTTTTACATTGACGATGCATTCGAGCTAGATGTTACGCGAAGTTACAAAGATAACCGAACTCTGAGCTCATAGCTGCCTATAGCGCAATATCCCCTTCTCTGCGCAATCCCCTTCTCTGCAGAGAAGGGGATTGCGAAGTTTTTGTTATTTTTGTCATCGGATACTCTGAATCAGGGTTTTCCCTTGTCCGTGCCTTTTCCCCTTCTCATTCTTCCCGCGCGACGTAGCAGGCTAGAGGCAGGAGTCATAGCCCGACTTCACATTCTTTCCAGAATTAATGCTCTCATACTCTTCATCTGCCAGCTTTTTTTTTTTCCCAGCATGTGCCTGTGCCATTGTCAAGGCCTGATGCAGCGTGGCAATTTTGCCTACTTGCTCGTCGCCGTACTTTAGAACATCAAATATCACCGGCAGGTGCCAACTCGCTACTGCAGTCCCTAGGTGCACCATTGCCCCTTCGACGGTATACCGCCTGCATTACCTCGATGCAGCACAACTTTAATGTGTTGCTTGTGGGACGTCGATTTTGTACTTATACTTTTACACTTATATACTGCCCCTGTTTTAACTATGATAGATGGATATTGCGTGTCACTTTAAGCGGAACAGATGACAGAGCGTTCACGGCAGAAAGAAATACTGAGTCCATGGCCTCGACCGTAAAAAAGAAAACAAAATCAACTTCTGGGGTTTACGTTGTGGACTCCGGATTAATGTTGACCGCCTGGGGTTCGTTAACGTGCACCCACTGCAGGGTGCACGAGTGTTTATGCATTTCGCCGCCATCGAAGGGTGCCTCGTGCTTAGCGGCGCAACTACTATAGCCACTAAGCCGGCCACCGTGCACGGCGGTTGCCTTGAGCGTCATGCTCGCTTCGGGCCACATGAGCACAGCTGCACTTTTTGAAGACGACTGAGCTCTGCGTTCGCCTTTGATTGCGCGGTGAACGTTGCTGTGTGTGCGCGCGTGCATGGCTTGTTCTTCCTTTTTGTTCGACCTCTCCTTTTTCTTTCCAGTCTGCTGCTTCTTCACCTAGTGTATGGTAGCAAACCAGATGCAACCTGGTTATAACCTCCCCACCTTTCCCTTTCCCCTCTCTCTCTTCGCTAATGGTTTTCACAAATTATCTGAGAGCAAGTTCGAGGGGGCCGAACCAATCGTTTCTTCAAAATCGTATTTCGATCAAATGATACAGCACCTGAAGAACTTGCACGGTCAAAACGACTTCCTACAGGTGTGTGTCCTCTGTTGATGATGTCTTTATGATTATTACACATTTATATTTAGTTCTCATAGTCATTTTAGCAGGAGTGGAGGAAGTTGCTGCATCGGTGACTGCCCTGTGCATTATTGGTGTTGTGCATGTGGACGCCACTATGGTTATTTTGGCCGCTACATACACACTTGACCACTTGGCATGCGCATCTCCGTTTCTCATTGTAATGAGTAAAATTAATTAAATAAATATATGCAGATCCCACACACTGTGGGAATCGATGTTATGCGAAGCATTTTGCAGGTAGTTGGCTTTTCCAGCATCGGTTGGGATTCTTCAAAGAGAGACCAGATGGACAGATGGGTTTATGGAAAGCAATAACCTGTGTGTGTTAGGCGAGTCTCTGTGTGACGGCAGAAGCAAAAAGACGGAGACGGCGTGACGACAGTTCTCTTTTTAATTGGGCGAATAAATTTTACAACCTGTTCCGTTACGAGCAGGTTGATCCCGAAGGCAGCACAATTCGCACAGCGTCTTTGTAGCGTTATCTGCTACGATACAGACTGGGAAATGTGGGCCAGTCCCGAAAGCGGGGGTAGGGGGGGGGGGGGGGGGGGTTGCAGTCTGCACGCTCCCGCTGTTGACGCACGGCAGAGATGAAACCTGGCGCGCGTGCACGTGCTCTCGCTCGTGTTATGTGACGTGACGCACGCGCCAGTCGTTTCAAAGAGCTATAGTTGGCGTTGACACAAGAAAAACATGCGCGCGCTCGTGGCCGAACGGTTAGAGCATCGGACTGCTGTTGCGGGAGCCAGAAGTTCGATCGAACATTTCGAGCCTCTTTTCATTGCAGAGTCCCGAACCGAATCGAGACAGGAATCTACCTACCTATACTTTCCGTCAAGTACCTGGGATGAGCCATTGCAAGGAATGCTTCGCACAAAAATACCCTGGTGGCGCATTTGGTTGGACCGTCAATTTTTGAAAATGAATATCCACGAGAGCCGCCTACTTTTCTTGCTTCTCATTATGTCATTTTTATCCCCGACATGATGCATTATAGCGGCCGCAGAGATACGACAGCGACTTGCAGTGACTGCAGCTGGATAACCTCAAGAAACAGTATTTCGATCCATGTGTATAACGTACGACAAATCACCTAACTTCCACTCGATCGCCTGTGTTATGAGATATTTACCTGAGACAGCGTTTCAGTGCCGGCCTGTACGTCTTCACCTCGCAGCTAAAGGCGTCGCTTCTTCGTGTGAGCTATTTTTGTCCATGTTAGACTAATACATTTTGCGTGATCTTTTGCGCACTTTTTGGTATTTTAATAGCTCTTTAATAACTCTTTATTAACCCGCACGAATTGTGAATCGAGGGAGTGTACCCGCCTATCAGATAACTTAATGTATCTAAACCAGAAAGATCACCCATGCCCATTTTATTGCAAAAGGATGATTTCTTAAAGTGCACCGATAAATCGGTAATCCTAGGCTCCTAGCTATATCCTGAGCCTCGCACACCGGTACACCGGTTCTGAAACTGCGCACCAGTTTGGCGAAGCGTTCGTATAGCACAACTCCCGCACTTTGGTGTCGGTCTCTTGTTCTAACCTCTATCGTAGGTGCACACTGACGTCATATCGTATATCGCCTTATACAGGGTGTCCAGCTATCACGAAGCGCGATTTAAAAAAAGAGGAACTTGTTACGCAAAGCAAGCCGAGTGCGTATTGTTTCCAGTACAGTGGAGTGGCCGCCAGTAATTTTTTCGTTACTGAGATTTAATTAGGTAATTGTAATTATTTATCTAACACGAGAAGTACTGTCTCAATTATCAAAGTGTCAACGAGAAAGTTGTAGAGCAACATGAAAAACTCCCGATACAGTTTTCTGTTGCTCAATACGTGCTACATAAAAGTGTTTTTCCGAGTGCGAAAGAACCCCGCGAATACATGCAGAATTGCCGCGCGACAGGTCGCTCGAGGCACTTTGCGTGTGCTTTATAATGTGCAGTGTAATGACAAAAACTTTCTAATTTTGTGACTATCAGAATGTGAAAATGGTTTGATATTAATAGTGGGAAGGCTGTATACATTATTCGCAAACTATTCAAAAAGTATTCGATATTCGATTTGACTCGCTTCTGGCAATATTTAATTCGTATTCGATTCGATCTGAAGAACTACTCGCACACCCATAATCGGTATCACGTCACTCTCGCTTACTTTCGTCGATTGGTCAGCACCCGCTTGCTCATGTGCTCCCTTTCTCTCTATTCATATTTCAGCGTTCTAATAACCTCACGCTAATGCACCCAAGCGTCCGGATCAGCGTTTTCTACCAACAAATTAAGAGACAAGCTTGTGTCACTTTCGATTAGATAAAACCGTGAAATACAGTGCGAGGACCTGAAAAGAAGTGCAAATAACGGAGAAGGCGAGGAAGCCCGCGTGCACGTAAGTAATAAGGGCTCCTCTTCTCGCGCATTATTAGTACGCGGCATGTGTACAAAGCGCCTCAGGATATAGACTACCTCTATAGATCAGCTGACAGGGATTTCTAGCATGCACGGAACACCGCGGCTATAATTTCGAGAGATCTCAGTGTGGCGATACGCCTTTATCTGTACAGGAAATGGGATCCAGCGAGAGCGGCGCACACTGAGAAGATCGGAGTGTGTCAGGCGAATAAACTCAGAGCGGGCAGGTCAAATAGACGTGATATGGCCGGCGACGAGGTGCATCAAGAATTGCGAGCGCACGCATGCCCATCATACTATATCGCTCCCCCTTTGAGACGGGAACAGCTGCGCGATGGGGGTGCGATCTGCTGTTCTCGTTCATTAGGGAAACAAGGCCACCCGGCGCCGCCGTCTCCGATGCGCGAGCGACGCCAGCAGGCCGTGAATGCACGCGACTGTGCATGCCGCCAGAGGACTGCGAAGCCAGCCTGCCGGGCGGGCGGGCGACGACACAGCGCACCTGGAAGAGAGCATCGAGAGAGGTGGAAACACCATCATCGCCCCCAAGCCGAGACTGGCCGGCCATTGTTAACGCCGCGTGCGAAGGGGAAAGGATGGCAAAACAGCGCGTTCGAGGCACGAGACGCGCGCCGCCTTCCATGCGGATTTCGTGCTTGAGGCGGCCTCTTTTTTTATATACATATATAAAGACAACGTTATTTAAGGATACGTACTACGTCGTTAAGGCTCGGATGTGTCACGATCGCTTTCAATGGAGCGCGAGCGCGCGAGAGTAAAAGGCGAGCCAGACCTTTGTGGCCGCGTGACCCATCCCGTATAGCCGGGGCCTGCTATAGCTCTTCGCGCGCACTGCGTCGTGTACAGTCGGGTATACGCCGCAGGCGAAAAGCAAAGACTCGAGCCTGTATAACTCGCCTTGCGAGGTTCAGAGGGGAAACACTGCAGAGTGGGCAAGTGGAGGCGAATTTTTGTCGTAAGAGCAACGAGTAAGAAATGAAGCCCTTTGTTGGCCGTTGGCTCGCAAGAACAAAGACATCCATGGCTCGGCGAGCGTTCCAGCGCAAAGTGCGCACGGAGGGCCTCGTTTTACTCGTGCTCTATCGGGCGAGTTCATTTCCCTTTGAAGTCGCGGGGATGCCACAGCGAGCACTTCTTAACGGTTTGCAGCGACGCGTGTTAGATATAAAAAAGGAAACGGTTGAAAGATGGGTTAGATACAGAATTTTCTTCAGACACAGTACGTCGGATACCGCGGATGTTATGGCAAAACTGTTTGTAACGTGTATATGCGTGTCCTACAGGAGCATCAAAACTCCGTGCTGTGCTAATGATCGTAGGCAATGTTCTGTTGCCTAGTTATTTCCATTGGTTGGCTATAAATGTAAGTTCGGCATGGTAGCAGTAATGAGTTGCCTGCTGAATTGGTTCGACATTCGGTGAGACTCGCTTCGCCAATAGAAAAGCAGTCTTATGTGGATGCGAAACGCCGCCGACTGCTTCGATTATCCCCTGATTTCCCTGTTAAGTGTTACTTTCGGATGAATTCGGTTCTACCTAGCCGCACATTAATTACGATATGCATGAGAGACCAATCGTTTCTGGGCTGTACGGACAAGTTCCCTTTGGCCACCTCTCTTTCATCCAGCTCCCGCGCGAAAGAGTGTTACGTGCAAGTTGTAAGTGAAGTGATTACGTCAGTAATTGATACAACGTACGTTACTCGAGCATATATAGGTAAGAATGGAGAAGTATGAACGCATTGCATAACATCTATAGGTAGTATTGAATCACTGCATAACGATTCATTCACCAGCGGCGTCGAACGTTGAAGAACACGTTAGTAAATTTGCAGGACAACAGAGTGGGCGTTTCGAACCGGGACAAAAAGCTGAGGGGTCATATGCCAGCTAGAAGGAATACCTGGTCCCTTTACCGGAAGTCACAAGTGGTGCAGGGTTCCTATAACGTAAAACTATTGCAGTCTGTTTTTAGTCCATTCCCTTGACGTCAAATTTACGCAACCGCCGACGCAAGCATCGGGCGGTGACCCGCAGCGTTGTTTGCACTGACCTGTCAAACGCTCTCCTTGTTTATAGGAAGTAACTTTGGGTTGCGTTCACAGCGAAGAGCATTGCTTACCTTGACAGGTTTTTCTTATCTAATTGGCTGACAAGAGGCGAGGAGCACGCAGCAGTGGAGAGCGTCCCGGGGAGGCCGAGCTAGGGCAGTGAAAGTAGATAACCGGATGAGGAGGGTGCTGTCAGCGTCGGGGATTGGGCCGCTTCCCTTTGCTTAGCTTGCCGCGGCTGGTCGAAAATCGCGGTGGCGCAACGGAAGGTTAAAAATGCCGCTACAACGGATCGTCAGCTAACAAGAGTTGGCAGAATGATGTCTTATACGTGCCGAAAAGGCTCGACAACGTTATACTGCCACGGATACATGTTTATTATACACAAACAAATTCATGGTCGCCGGCAGCTCCGAGTAGCCAACATCCGAATGAATGATCGCTAGGCAGACAACTCTTATTCCTTTCGGAATGGGGCAGTCTCCGGCTATTCCGAAAAAAAGAAAAAGTTTTGTTTGGCATGTAAATGCATCTTTAATGAGTACACGTCACTTTGATGTGGTGAGTTGTCGCAGTGTTGTGACGTCGCGTGACAAACAGGCGAATTGGGCGCAGCCCGACAACTTTTGACCAATAGCGGAAGGTATAGTTACAAAAAAAAAAAAAAAAAAAAAACGAAAGAAAAGGTGTAGAATCGGAAACGCTTATTTTTTATTTATTTTTCTGTCTAATGATGCATAATCAGTGTGCACGCGTGATATCAGATGGGGAGTTTTTTTTTCGGTTTTCGTGCGGTCGAGTGGCATACAAGTGGAGGTCGCCCGAAAAAAAGTTTCACCAATCGTGGAGAGCAGATTGCAGAAATGGAATAGAACACTTTGGAATATCTTTATGTTATAGCGCCCCAGGACAAGGAAATAAAGTACGTTCGTTGAACCCATTCTACGCATTTAGAACAGGGAAGCAAAAAGTCAAAAGTGACGCGCACTCACTGCGCTTACGCAATAGCAACCAAATAATGCCCTTGCTTCGTCTGTGCGATTATCGAACTGAATTGCTAGTGCGTAGGACTAAACACAGTATTTTTTTCTTTACTCGCTAACATTTTCTATAAAGCTCCCTCTTAACACTCGTTCGGTTTCTTCGGGAGAGAGATAGAGAGAGAGAGAAAGGCAAAGGAAAGACAGGGAGGTTGACCAGAGATTATCTCCGGTTGGCTACCCTGTACCGGGGAGGCGTAAAGGGATGCGACAGGTGAGAGAGAGAAAAATAAGTATAAGTAAAAGGAAAGAAAAGAAAATCACACACACAAACACAGAAAACAGAACTGTTTCTGTGCACACTGTCACGCAGTCTGCGAAGGCGTTCTAGTGCTGCACAGTGTCAACGTCCCATCCTACGTGAGAATTCTTTGTTTACCATACCCATGATTCTTATGTCAAAAGTCGTTTCACAGAAGTAAACATGCAGCTTTGGTATATGTTCTTCCCCAACGCGTAATAGAATGTCCAAATGTAAGCTACTGTTTCTGCACGAGAAACACAGCGGACGCCTTCACATTTACATCGATGGATCAGTTTCTTCTGCAAGGTCAGCAGGAGCAGTGGTTGTGCCCGCGAAGCCCGTCACCATAAAATTCAAGATATCGCATTTTACATCATCGACGGCTGCATAATTCGCCGCCCTCCGTGATGCTTTAGAGTTCTTAATTGAAAAAACCCTCTCAGGCATGGGAAATCTTCTCCGACTCCAAGGCCGCTCTCCAGTGCATTATGTCGCCATTTCGTCATGGACCGAATGAACAATTCGTCGCTGATATAAGACTTCTTCATTATCACGCAATAGATAAAAACACAACGTAGCCTATCAGTGAATATCTGGCCATTGCGGTATCTACGGAAACGACCGTGCAGATGAGGCCGCCCGATCTGCTCATGATGGTCTCCACTGTGTAGCTATACCGTTATCCGGAATAGACGCAGCTACAAGGCTTAGTTCACACGCACGTGAACTTACACTTGCACAGTGGAACTCGACGGAATTTACCAACGCTTGTCTCCACAACTTGGATCCGAATCTACAACTCCGTCTTCCGTCAGGAATATCTAGAGCTGAGGAGATGCTTCTACATGTGCCGCTTGTGACTCGGCGTGGCCTTCCCGAATGCTTACTCATTTCGGATCGGCATGGCCAACAGCCCTACATGCGATAACTGTAGCTGCGAGGAAACAATCGCCCACCGTCTCTCTGTGTGTCCTCGCTTCAGTGCGCCCATGAAAGAACTTTCAAGAGCGTTAGATAGGCTTGACAAACTCTCTTTGTCGGAGGCCTGGGACACTGGCCGAGACCGTCCTCAGCACAGAAGGCTTTGAAAGCGTCGTTGTGCTTCTTACGGTGAACTGGTCTTAGAGACAGACTTTAAGCAGGGCCGTATTCTCCTTTTTTTCCCTGTGAATTTCTCTCCCCCCCCTCTTTTTTTTTGAAACATCTCTTTTCTAACCTCCCTGCCTTTCCACCACCTCCTTCCTTCCTTCCATATGTAAGCTGCGCTCCCAGAGCTTATTGGCTCTTCTACACTGAGGCGGAATACTGGGAGCAGATAAGGATTTAGCACATCCCTTAAGGTTCTTATACGAGGAGCGGTCAAAAAGTTCCTGGAATGGTCGTTCAGCGTGCTAATGTTACGACCTATGGCAATGCTTACCTAATCACCTTACCGAATCACCCTTGCGAGCGCACACAGTTGCTGCATCGCTCCTGCCATTGTTGGAAGCAGCGGTATATAGAAGGCTTGTTTCGGAATCTGTCGGAGCTTAGCCATCACATTCGCTTTGATGTCCTCCACAGTTGCAAAACGTTTCCCCTTGAGGCCCAGTTACATAGTAGGGAACAACCAAAAGTCATTTTGCCAATTTGCACATGAACTTGATGTTCGTACGCTGTTCGAACTGCGACATTGCGCCGATGGCCCACCGCTCACGTCCACGTCAGACGGCGCAGTGACACCACTGGGCACGGAAACCGCTGCTTCCAACAATGGCAGGAGCGATGCAGCAAGTGTGTGCGCTCGCAAGGGTCATACTTCGAAGGTGATTAAGTAAGCATTGCCCTAGGTGGTAACACTAGCACGCTGAACCACCATTCCGGGAACTTTTTGACTGCCCCTCGTAGTTGTTTCATATAATATGACGGGGCGTCAAATAAATGAAAAGCAAGGTACGATTTATATAAAGGCTATTTACAGAGGTAGCCAAGATGGCTGAACATGCGCAACGTCCCCGCGATCGTGGTCTCATTCGTTAGTCCATGGGGGCGGCTCGTAACAATATATTCGCACGATTGCGTCTGTGTAAAATTCGTATAAGCAGCTTTCATGGTTAGAAATTGGTGTACTAACCTAGAATAAACACTCATTACCTATTGCCTACAGTAGCATTGTAATTGGTTTTTATTTATTTATTTTCCATAATGTTGTCGGATACACGTACGACGAACCGTATTTTTCCTCTTATGCAGTACATACATGCATAGATCCGTTACTATAGCCACTGGCTAAAGATCCACGCGTCAGTGTCTCTATAATGTGACAATTATACGTAACAATAAGGACAATTGTGATTTCTGAATTATGACATGGTTCAATAGCTCTTTAGAGACTTAAGAGCGAGTTAAACGTGCCTTTGTTTTGAACGAAGAATGACGAAAGTGACTAGACGCTTGTGGACCACTGCAACACACACGCCAGAAAAAGAAGCACAGCCGGTTGAGCAGGGAATCAACTCAGTGGTGCGTTGAACGCTGCTCAGAGATCCGGACCAAGAAACGCGCGCAAAAGCTTGCCGAGAACGGGATAGGCCGATCGGTACCCACATGCCAACCCACATACGGCACAAAAGGTAACTGCGAAGTCAGTGGCCGACGCGGTTGCCTTAAAGCATTTTCCGATCAAATATTGTGGAGATTTCTGCCGTTCGCTTCGCTCTTTGAACCTTTTGAGCCGCCATCTGGGTTATAGGGCCACATCTACTAAAATTCTTTCGGCGCCAAATGTGCCGCCTTCGACCGGGAACGAGTCTAGAGACCGATCTATCATCGCCTGTCGAATGCCGTTTCGCGAAACGCACGGAAAAGCATTGAGATCGCGGTAAAGCAAGGGAGGCAGAGATGTACTTACTATAACAGACGCATCGAATATAATGGTGACAATTGTGTTCTAATACTGAAGAAGATTGAGGACATGACATGCAGAGCCCAGTAACGTTGCCCTTAGCACTAGAAGATGCCAGTGCCGACTTTGCAGACGTGGTGCGTAGGTGCCAATGTAAAAATCGCGCTAACACTTTTACCTCGGCGATTCTTAATATCGGACCCGCCAGGGTAGCCCAGAGGCTACAGCATTGCGCTAGTGAGCTTGAGGTCGCGGCTTCAATCCCGACTGCGGCGGCCTCATTTCGATGGGGGCGGAACAGAAAAGCGCTCGTGTACTCTGATTTAGGTGCACGTTAAAGAACATGCACCTAAATGGTGGTGGTGGTCAAAATTAATCCGGGGTTTCCCACTGCGGCGTGCCTCATAATCATATCGTGGTTCCGGCGCGTAAAACCCCAGAATTTAATTATTTTTTATTATTCTCGTATCGTCTAATAGCCTACAATAAGCTAATTTAAATCTTCTGCGCGGGTAATTTCGCATCGAACAACCTAGTGTAACACAAAAAAGAAGTTCATTGAGCCGTTAAAGAAAATTGTACTTTCATGTAAGCCTACCCTATGAGAGGCCCAGAAGGACAAAATATGCTTTGTTATTGCGTAGCATTATCGATGACCGACACCGCCAGGTATCGAGTGTTTTTGTCAGACACGATTGTTGGCGAGTATAAACTGGTTCCTCCTGAGAAAACAGTTTTTTTTTTCACCTTATCGGCCGAAATATAGGCTCATTAATAGAAAAACTCCTGAGTGCAGGTCGTCAAAGTCAACAGTTACAAAACAGCAGCGATGCCGCGGTTTATAAATAGGGGCCCGACTGGTTTTTTTATTAGAGGCACATTAGTTTTCGGCGGTTGACGCAGCCAGCTACCGCAAGCTCTCTTTATCGCGACATCGCAGCACCCGCGGAGATATCCTGCGCAAGCTTCTCGGTTCATGGCCGTATAAAGAGCCCCCTTGATTCGCTTCGAAAATATCGACCGTTTTACTCTTGTAAGACCAGTTCATATATTTCGTTTTTCTGGACAAGATGTAGACCTTACACGAGTGAGCATTACGGCTCCTGTGGGTGCTATATGGGTTCAGTGACTGCTACGTATAATATACACTCATCGATAACTGAGATAGGAACGTGTTAATCGATATTGTTCATTGGTCCCACTGCCGACAAACATGGTTCTCATCTGGTGGCCGCCTTGAAGCCAGTGGCCCTTGCTGAAACTTTATTTTTCTGTTTTCCCTTCTGCTTTTATTTCTTTTTCTCCGCAAAGTGGTGAAGAACATGGACGCAGCGAGCGGATTGTGGGAAAACGAGGTGTGCGCGCCTTACTCGATTAAATACGGCATACTTACGCCGTGCCCGGCGCGGAACATTTTGATTATATGCATTGTGGTTTTCAGCACTCAGGGCCATCGTCTTTCTGCATGCGTCCTCAGTCCGTGGGCTGCCTTAGTTGCCGCGCAGTATTTGACGTAGATTCGAAAAATGCCAGTCACGCGGACGCATGTAAATGGTGAATTCGTTCGCTAGTCTGGGGCTAACGGGGAATTCGGCAAGTCGCACCGGTGCGCACCGTTTCATCCAATCATCAGTGCAGCAGGCCGGGAGCCCCGGAGCGCACAGCTGAGATTTGTCGAATTCGCCATAAACCTGAGCGCGAAGAGCTCAAAACTCTCTTTAAGAGATTTTTCGATTAACTAGATCCTGCTCAGAAAATAGCCTCAGCCAGGAGTGCATAGGCCGACTTTGGTGGCGAAGAGGAAGAAAACCGAAAGAAAGAAAAGAAGAAAGGAAGAAGGCGATCGGCCGTTCGAAAAGAGGTTAAACGACGAACACCGTTTACGATGGTGAATTCCTGGTTTTTGTTAGTGTCTTGACACGGAGCCACCCCTTTACCTCGTCTTTGGTTATATCGGGACTGACGCGTTAAGATCTAAGGAAGAGATCTGCTTTAAGCGGAGCAGCTTCGGGCGCCGCCGTCGCACGCCCAAATAGCTCCTCCAAAGAAGGTAATAAAAACTTGTCACGCATATTGCTACGTTACTGTTGCAAATCAGTTAACAACGACTGAGTTTGAGACAGGTTCCAGCCTCGAAGGAATGATCTTCTTGACAATTTCTAACACTCGTCCTTCTAATTATCAGTATTTTGTAATGTTTGCTAGCTTAAAGCTCTGCTGAGTCCGATCGGACAGACTCTTTCCGACGTGAAAACACTGCCCTGTCGCGAGGCAGCGGCAGCGTTGATCCTGAGCGTGAAGGCGCGCTGCTAATACTGTGCTGTCATCGCCGTCGAAACAGTGGACGGAGTGCGCTGCGTTCGGTAATCGCCGGGACAAACTCTGCCCCACCGTGAGGACAAGTACAGCAGATATCAGTGGTCCGGATGAATTGAATCATCGTGTTTTACGTGCCAAAACCACGATTTGATTATGAGGCACGCCGTAGTGGGGGACTCTGAATTAATTCTGACCCCCAGGGAACGCGCCCTCCGTGCCCGGGACACGGACGTTTTTTCATTTGGCCCCCATCAAAATGCGGCCGCTGTGGCCGGGATTTGATCCCGCGACCTCGTGCTTAGCAGCGCAACACCATAGCAGCTAAGCTACCGTGGCAGGTCGGTGGTCAGGTATGTCAGGGATGTAGCTGGGAAAGTTGAAGCAACATGCTTACGGCTGCTCCGTTTCAATTTTCAGGAAAGAAAAGGTGTTACCACATACCGTAATTGACACATGTACGTAACGACTACAAAACTGGATATACTGATTGATTGATTGATTTTTGATTGATTGATTGATTGATTGTGTTCAATGTCCCCAAGCAACACAAAGGCCATCAGAATGCGGTACGCCGCAGCCGGAAATCCAATCCGAGACTTCGTGCTCAGCAGCAGAACACCATAGGCTGTGCACAGGAGTGTGAGTGAGTACATAGCCTACGAAAATATTGGTGAGTGAGTATGAGTGAGTGTCCGCTTATTCTGCCGGCTTACGGCCACTGATCCACCACGCGGCAGCAGAACGATTGAGTGCGTTTGACAGTGTTTTAATACAAACAAATGTACGGATTACGTGTCCGAGCTAATCAAAAATATCTTCACGGCCATAAATGCCCTTTATTCACGTCCGACTAGCTTTCCGAAGCACGGTTGTTGTCGGAAGGCGCGAGCGCTCAGAGGTAGCGGCGCCGAAAGGAGGCAAACGAGCCGAGATGCCATTTTTGACCGCCGCCTCCTACTTATACCGACCGCGTATAGCAGTGCCGGCGATCCGGGAGCAAGGGGGGTCATCACGTTGTGCCTGATGGGCCGCCAACACGAACAGGCTACCTGAAATGCACTGTGTCTCAGTGACGCCTTCCTACCCTTCCCGAAATAAATGGCGATCAACAGTCGTTGGAGTCTTGGCTGTTGCAGAAACAATCTCGGGGTTTTACATATTCATGGCTTGCACCGACGTCACATCCGGTCGTCGTGAAATGCCTGTCGGCCATGCTGACGCACCGCTGCCGGGCCACTGCTTGCTTACCGCCGCCTCTGTCAGCTCGCATCGTGTTGGTTCGCGACCACTCGCCGCTTCAATATGGTTTTCTGCTCAGTCGTTGGCTGCTGCAACCGGAGCGACAGCTCCAGGCGAAAGAAGCCTACTAACACGAACTTCTTCCAAATTCCGAGGATCGTCGTAGACAGGTGCGAGCGCTCTAAGACGCTCAGCACAAATCGGCGCACGTTGTGCCTGGCTCGCAATAATCGAGCCGATATGGACCCCCAGAACCCCAATTTACGTGTGTGCGGAGTGCACTTCATGACAGGTAAGAGGCTTGTGCCGTGAACTAAATATTCGCGAAAACGTGGGAAACAAGGACTACACTCTTAAGAAGTGAATATTTTTGATTCCCAGGGACGCCATCCGATTTTTTCGATAGCACGAACCCAGACTGGGCTCCGTCGCTGCATCTCGGCTACAGCATTAGGCAAACAGATGCTGATCGCTACGAGCGCAGTGAGCAACGACGGCAGAGAAAGCGACGGCAGAGGAAAACGGGCGTATGCACACCAGATAACCTGGCCGCGAACAGAGCAGTGTAAAAGAACAGGCATTGTTTATCTTTATTACTGTATTTTTACAGTGAAAATCAGACTAATCGGGGCGGAATTTGAACATCGTAGCGTTTGCTGACATGCTCGGTAAATTTTGGTACGCGGGCGTATTTGAAGTTTGCCCGTCATCTAAAAACGGTGCCACCACATCCAGATGCACGATTTATTTTTCACTCCGCGTAAATCACAACAATGGCAAGCTATTTTTCGAGAAACGTGCCAGAAAAGGTTCTTGAGCTCACCTCTCCGAGGAGAAGCACCTTTTCGTCTCGTAGACGCCTTGCAGACAGGCTTCTCACCCACCCGCTGGTGAAATTGTTGTGTGCTTCCATTGATTTGAAAGCTTTCATTTCTTCCAACGTCACAAAGCTGGAGGAGTAAACTAGATAGCTTACGATATCCCCGTGGGTCACTTCAGGGAACACATTCACGTCGGTCGCAGCGTGTACGGGTCCATACCGTCGCACATTTGCACTTTTTCTTCATAGCGTACGCGCGCCGATCCCACAAGTTCAGAGTAATAGCCTAAACTGAATGGCTCCCTCCTCTGGGGAGGAGACATCGTTCCCGAAAGGATAAGAAAACAAACCACAGCGTATCGGGACCGGTCAGGCGTCAAAGGCAAGGCACTTGACGGTACGGACCGCACGGACGGACTGCTGCAAAACGAAGAATCGGTCGCCAGCATAGACGTCGGCGCATGATTGGGACGGAAGTGACGTCACGTGCAAGCCATGTATACGATACCACTTCTTCGCTTCGCAGTAAATGTTTCGCCTGCTGCGCGAACTCCCAACTAAATGTGTGTTACACTTACAAGGCAGAAAGGGGGGTGGGGGGGCTGGACCAAGTTGGTAGGGGTTCGTGGTATGAAAAGGCAGGCGTACAAAACACAGACACGAGGGCGAAAACGAAAGCGCGAACGCCGACTATCAACTGAAAGGTCGCTCGATGGCAGAAAAGAAAAGCTATCGGCGAATGCTCACGGGAAGCCTCTCACGGGAACCCACCAGTCATGAACACACATGGCCACTCTCGAATGATAATGGTTTAGACATTACAATTCTTCTTTATGAAATATAATCAAGGGCTGAAGACCTTACTTATGCACGTGATATCGCTTTTAGTGACATTCCACGCCTCTACCATATGTCTGAATAAATGGCCTAACCATCTTCATATTTAGGACTAAACTTACAATCGCGATAGTGCAATGAAAGGTTAGACGGTTCTCCACAGGTAAACTGATCGTTTGTGCGCAAATAGAAAGAGAGATACAAGCTTTAATTTACTGATATGCTGGAGATGTTAGCCTGGCTGTTCGCCTGACATGCTACTCAAGGGGCTGGGTGATAATTAATATATATACAGTGATAAACATTTAACAGCACATACAGTCACACGCACGCACACATATCCCACAAGAACGTCAGCAGCGCTTTAGTGGCGCGTAAAACGCGCAGGTGATGCTTTGGCATGGGCCGAGAATGTGCCGCAGTTCCAAGCACGAGTCCCGTTGCAGGTGTAGTGCCGCCTTCAAACGCTGCCTCTCTGACGCGTAGCGGCCGCAGTCGCACAGAAAATGTTGCAAGTCTTCAGTGGCGTTACATTCAGAGCACATTGGTGAGTCTGTCAGTTGAATGTTGCACTTGAAGTAGTTCGTGCAGGCCACGTTGAGTATGATGCGGTGTAGGCATGTTTGGTACTATCTAATGAGGCCTCGCGGAATGCAAAAGTCCCACGATGGATCAATTTTGTGTGGGGGTGTGTGCTGATGGCTTACATTTGTCCAGAGAGATAGCTGGAAACGCTAAGCGTGTGCAGATACCAGTGTCGACGCGTCTTTTCTCGGGAAAAGTATCTGGACCATTTCTCTCGAAGTGTCGTGCCCAACTTTGGCAGCATGGTCAGCCTGGACATTGCCTTGTATTCCGCAGTGGGCTGGTAACCAGTGCAGCACAACGCTGTGAAGCAGCCCGCAGGATTTATTGCATAGGCGTCTGATGTCCATGACGAGTTGTTCCTGCGTGAGTGGCGACTTCAAGGGACTGCAGGGCCGCTCTTGAGTCGGGGAAGGAGACCCAAGACTGAGCTGTCTGGTCTATGATGTAAATAAAAGCTGCCCGCAGTACTTCCCCCCACCCCCTAGCTGCCCCCCACCCCCTATTTGTTAAAAGAAACCGAAACGTGGGGGCAAGCCCGCACCACCTATAGGTATAACGGGCATATATTCAATTTAAAAAATGACGCAGTTTCACCCGAAAGGCGAAGCATCAATTGCGATAGTAAATTAGTAGACAGCCATACGGAGTAAGGATAGTAGTTTTATCAGCTGTATAAACTTGGACATGTAGCAGCACCAGGAACGCGCAGAACTGTTGTCGACGACGTCGGCGTTTTGCCCGCGTTTGCACCAAACGCACGCGGTGTTGGTGACTGTTGCCGATGCCTCTGGCGGCGGCTCGGAGGTTTTCGACGAGATCAGAACAGGACACTCATCGAGCAGCGTCGGAAGTCTTTACCACCTCCTCGCCTCGCAACGTTTTTATATAAATACGCATTTGGTGCCGCAGCTAAACGTCGCCTCCCCTCCCTCCCTCCCTCCCGTCCCCCCACGGGCTTTCGCGTGATGGAAGAAGTCGCGTTTGCTTTCCGTCGTGAGTTCGCTTCCCGTGAAAGCGCGCGGCCCTCGCGCGCTTTCACTCGCACATACAGCATACGGCACGCGGCGACAATTTCATCGCCGTTGGAGTTTATACGGAACCTCACGGCGACGGCAGAAGTCCGCTTGGAGTGTCCATATAATTGCTATCGCAATAAAATAAATAAATAGGAGTTGCATTACCAACTCAAGTATAATTTAGAGACAAAAGATAATTTAAAAGAAAAATGAAGTTGGAGGCAAGGCCTGTTGAATGACGTCAGATTAAACTGGTAGAGGTACGTGTTCAATGAGTTGAATAGAAAACCATAACCGGTAGATAAAATTGGGCTCCTAAGTAATTAAAAGGGAAAAGCTTCGGCAGTGATACAGAGTTACCGTACTGCGGAGAGTGGCAGAGATGGTAACACTCGCATATAATAACGAGCGATCTGCCCTACATAAAAGCGACAGCCGGTACACGCCTGAATGACAATCTACAAACTTGTTAACATGCTTTAACATAACACCTGTCACGTTCAGCTGTTATTTTTACAGCGTAAGCTGTTATGGGCTCATTCCAATAGCCGTTTCCGTTCGCGATGGTGTCGCCGCCGGCGGCGTACACCGCCGTAACCGCTATCGCCGGAAATGCGAAAGAACTACCCGATTCCCGCCGGGATCGAACCCGCGCACGCAACGTGGGAGCCGGATACTCTACCACTGAGCCACGCAAGCGCTTGCTATCGGGTAGCGGGAATATGGCCTAAAACGCTCCCAAGCACGCAGAGGCAGACAACCCGAGCCTCCGCCAGTATGGTGGCGCCATCTAGGTAAGGCACCTGCCAACGCAGCGTGCGCAGGCGCAGACGACGAGATGCGCTTCAGACGAGGCGCGCAATCAACGCGATCCCAAGCTGCCCGAGCTGCCGAGCCTACTCCAGTATGGTGGCGCCACCTAGTTAAGGTGCCTGCAAACGCAGCGTGCCCGACATGTAAGTTGCAGTTGTAAGGCTTGATCGGGCTCAGCAGACTGCTGTGCAGAGAACATTACAAGCCGCAGCCCGACGTCGACGCCGGGCGGACAGTTCAGATCGTTCTCGTCAAAACGAGGCGAACAGATTGCCGCGAAAACCCTGTTGTGCGCGGTGGCCAAATTGGAGCTACTCTTGAGCCGCTCCACCAGCTTGACTGTGCTGCGTGTGCCGCACAGGCCTGTGACTTTTTTTCTCTGTACGGTGGCGCATATCATTCCAAACTTATTGCCAAGAGCGAACACGACGTTGCCTCCCTATCGACTACCTTTCTTAACTTTCTGTAAGAAAGATTGAACGTAAGGTATATTATTTATCACCCCGTATATTAGAAAGACCATAAAGGCATCGTCATGAAAGCATAGTGCCATGTTTCTACAATTCAAAATGGCCATGTGGAACAGAATGACTGCCGTCAAATTATTTGTAAAACTCACCTCCTTGCGCACGCG
Source organism: Dermacentor silvarum (assembly GCF_013339745.2). Taxonomy (NCBI): domain Eukaryota; kingdom Metazoa; phylum Arthropoda; class Arachnida; order Ixodida; family Ixodidae; genus Dermacentor; species Dermacentor silvarum. The sequence goes on from NC_051154.1 coordinate 147,003,328, forward strand.
GAACCGCAAGTCGCAGCCCGCGTTGCAACCTCCCTGTGACGTATGCAGCGGCGTAAATTGAAGTTTCGACATATAACGCGCGACAAGGCAGTCTGTCTCGCCCCTGCTGCTGAAGTGCTTATGCGTTCAATCGGGAGCTGGACAACGCGTCAATCGGCATCAGCCTGTGGCAAGAGTGGACGGCGAGCCGCGCTTCGGGTAATTGCACTAATAATTTGAATCTAATTATTATGGTCTGCATGATCCTTTTGAAATGCTGAAACGTTAGGCTATTATTTCCTTCAACTTTTCAATATAAATATGTGCAGTAATGATTGTAACTAAAAAGTTGAGTAATATAATTAGTTTGATTAGTAAATGGATTGCTGTGGTACTTTTCTTCTTTTTTGTACAAATTATATGTCCGCCTGGGCAGATAATTCACCTGTAGTGACGTAATTCAAGCAGATTTTGTAGGGTTTCTTCCACTTCTCGAAGTAAGAAAAATATAAAGAAAATACACTGTATATATGTCCTGAAAGAAATTACATTCAAGAGCCTGATTAATCGATTTTCTACGGCGTTATTGTACTATAGAAAGGAACAAGCCAGGTCGCCTTGCTCCGGAAGCTCTACACGGTACGCTGGTAATGTCGCTTACCGCGAAGATGTCGAACATACCACGAAGTTTCTTTCTTAAGCTGCTGATGTGCTGAAGCAATCTCCTATTTGTCAAGCAACCAAACCTGACGGAGCTCAACACATTACGGAAAAGAAAGTGTTATTCCGAGGTGTCACTAAATTAGATGTACTATATGGCTGGCAATTGGTGAATACCATACCAAGCTGTCTTGAGCGTCAATTGTTGGCTGCTTCGAAAAAGTATATTAGGAATACAAGCGCATTTTGTCTGCAGCCATCAACGAATACGTTCAAGGCGAATGTGAGATGCTGTCAGCAATCAGCGAAGTTATGCCGAAGTCAGAATTTTTCAAATATTCAGCACTTAACGACGTGGCTTCGTCTTGAAGACCACACGTACCCCAACTATAGCTTGTCGCATCGTTCGCGCTCACCACTCATTTCTCTGTTTCAAATAGTGTAAATAGCGAGCTAAATGCGAAAAAATGTTTACTTGCAATCGTCTTACTGGATCATCTTGCAACATTGTACTTATATATGAAAAAATGCGAGTATACAAAGAATGTAGTGTTGTTGCTCGCTAGTTCTCTTTCATCCTCTTAACGCGTTGTTGCATTCATCGAGTCACTCCAACTGCATCAGCAACACCTGGGCTAGTTGCTCAAAATTGCTTGCATATCTCTAACATGGAAAGTAGAGAAAAAAAAATTCCGCGGATGCCGAGTGACACAAAGTAATCTTTTTTTCGCGATCTTGTGTACTTCCCGTTCGCGCTTTATGGGACATCTGCTACGCGACGCTATCGCATCGGTGTGCGCGTGTGTGTGTGTATAGAGGCCACCGAGCAGCCTCCGCGCTTATCTGCGCGCTCAAATAGAAAGAGGCAGCCCCGAGATCGCGCCGCGCCTCGTGCCCTTTGTTTGCAGGAACTTACTGCCTCGCAGTGCTTAGAGCATCCCGGACCAGTGGGGGTGAGCGCATAGTACAAACATATAGCGTAAGCTTTTTTTTTTTATCTTTCTTCTTTTCTTTTTCACGACGTGGTTGTAACGGTGTCTCCATACGCAAACGTAAGTCCGCAAATGATGCCACAGCATGGCGGATACACGTACTCTGTCAATCGGTGGCAGGAAAATTGTGCTTTATCTTGTGAATGCCGAGAGATAATCTGGTTTCCTGTACTTTGCACGGGAATGGGAGCATAATAGGGATGGAGAAAGAAAGAGGCAGTTACGCTGGAGTTCGGTCATGCTCTTCGATGTAAGCCTGTCGTCTTGAATAGATGGAGCAAAATATTAAGAGACCGATTTGATCTAAAGTTAAATTGTGAGGCTTTAAATACCAACCTACACATGTGTTTGGAGGCATCGCCGTAGTGGAAGACTGCAAAGTTCATTTCGACAAAGCACTGGTATACGAGCGTTCTTGCATTCTGCCCTTATCGGAAGGCGGCCGCAGGGTCAGGGAATCGAACCCTCGACATCGTGCTCAGTATCAGAACGCCATAGCCACTGAGCCACCGGGACGGGTCTCATTTCATTTTTAACATATGTTATGCTTTACTTCGCAACTTATGTCCCGCCGGTAACATACGGATGATCTGTGTGCACGTTAGTTGTGTTTAATACTAATTGTTTTTTTTTTGTTTTTTTGAGGATCATCTTTAGGATCGCGGCTGCGAAATTGCTACTTTTGATTCAGAGTACCGCCGAGGGCCACTAGGTCAACTACTTGCGCATACAGGGTTGCCGAGCCGGTTGTGTTGAGGTGAAGACTCGGTTTGTGCTTTAAGTCGAATAAGCTACGAAATGAGGTGAGTCTGTGATGGTGTTCTTTGAAGAATGAGTGAAACTGTAATGGAGTTGACCTATTTTTCCTAATGGGTGTGAGATAAGAGTCCCGGGTGCTTTTTGGGCAGAGTTACCGCCGTAACGACTGTAAAATAGCAGCAAGGAATGAATCTCCGGCATGCGGAACGCAGAAAAAAAAAAAAAAAAAAACAACGCGAGGACTGCTGAAGAACGTCGCATCGTGTGAACCCTCACCGGAGGTACCGGAGGCATACAGAAACAGCATGCACAGCACATATTTCTGCGCTCCCAATGATCCGCGGTTATTGAGTGCCGCTCCAAGGGAGTTCGGACAGCGGCAATGCACGAGGAAAAGTCGCCATAGGTCACGAGAAATAACGAAGAGAGCGGGAACGAAGAGAGTGCTGACCAAAAATGGAAGGCGCTGACAGCCACCCGTCCACACTCGATAGACGCACGCGCGCCTGCAGCAACAGCGACGTGCGCGCTCGAAGTACGATTCTGTGACGAATTGGCATAAAAGGCACGATGCTCATACGCTCGACACGCTGGAAGGTTGTCTTCGGAAGCATGAAAATAACTACACCCCCCTCTTCATTCTCAACCCTGTTCGGAAACACGAAGAGCCAAAAAAGAAGCGAGCCCCGTTTCAATACTTTTTTTTTTTTTTTTAGCCCCAGTCGAAGCGGCTGAAACAGCGTTTATCGAGTGGCTTTATAGCGGCTGTCCATATACGTATAGTCCACACGGCTTCACTGGCGACGCGCGCTTTAGGAAGTCGACCTCGGCCGGAGGCGTGTCACAAATTGGAAATAGTAGCCGGTACTCTCCGCGATTTGGCCCGAACAGGCACGCACACCTGTTGCGCGCTCGTTGGCGGTCGGCCACGCAGCGATTCGTTGTGGCAGCGTGCCTGTCTTGCTCGCACGGGTTTCTTTAGCATCGAGACGAGCGCGCGTCCGTCTGCAGCCGCCGTTCTGGCTGTCGTGAGTCCGTCACTCGAGAGGGGGGGAGGCTATTCGATTCACCGAGCACCGGTCGAAACGAGGATGCTATTTCGGCTGACGAGAGTCGTGTCCCCGGCGTTCCAGAATCGCCCCGAATGGGGTTGACGCTGCGGAGCCGGTACTCGCACCGCCGCCGCCGCCTGACAGCCGCGAGCCTCTGTGCTGCCGACTGCGCCGCTGCTCGGCTACAGATGCTGCGAGACAGTGCGCGCACGCGTCGATGCCGATCGACGGCCTCTGTGTGCTGCTCGCTTTGAGTTCAAGGATCATCGGTCACTGACGCGTGGCGCATCCTATGGCAGTTGCAATCGGTTACTGCGATTCGGGATGCAGGCTGGAGAGTCCCGCTGTGCAGCTCAAAGCATCAGCCTAGCGCGCTCTCCCGAAATGTCTGAATTACACCCTCATCCAGAAATGGATCGAGGCGGCGACAACGACCAATAACCATGTATAGAGGGGGCGGGGCGTACAGATACTTGTGAAGAACGAGGTCGATGTTCTAGGAATCTATCACGTAGCAAGGTCTGCCACATCATCGCATCTGTACTCAAACAAAGAGAACACGTTTTTCACATCGTACGATGAGTCTGTAATACAGGGGCCCACAAGTAGGCCGAAATGTTACAACTTAGCTGCACAGTGGTCATGTCACGACGGAAATATAACGTACCATGCATAAGGCTTAAGACGAATGAATGCACCCATGCTCGACACCCAGATCAACTAAGCCACGCATCAAGCTTGCAATAAGACATACTCATAAGTACCAGCACGCGCGGCGCCTATAAGCCCGAAAGCACAACACCATTAAAGAACTACGTTGTTAACGTGCGTAAACGCAGGCAAGGGATTAGACAAATGGGAGCTGAGGCGGATGGACCGTTTCTTCGCTCAGTTGCTTTAAACTTACTGGCGCACCACCACCGGAAATGAGCGCCATCAACCCGGCGGCAAATTGGAAGTGGCAGAACACACGGAGAACGTTGTTGCTGTTGTCATTTGTCTTTAACACATGACAACTAACCCACGAGACAGAGAACGTATACGCCCATAGGTATAAAAAAGCGTACCTTCGTCTTTGTCCTCTCAGGACCAAGGCCCCAACCAGTCCAATCGCCCATTTCTTGCGTCAGCGTACTGTATTTTATGTCTGCAAATTGCAAATTTTGTAATTTCATCGGACCACCTAATTTTCTGCCTTCCTCGACTGAGTTTAATTACTAGCGGCACGCATTCTGCTATATTAATTAACTATAAATGCATTTTTCTGCTCACACATTACATGACCTGACCTGCCTAAGCGTACTTTTTCTTCCTAATTTCAACTGCGACAACTGGCTTCGAGGCGTAGTCTTGCGTGGCTTCAAGAGGCTGACTATACCATCCACGAACTCTTCCCTGCCGGGCAGGAACGGAGAGGGGGGGGGGGGGGGGGCATTTACTTTGGACGTGCCCTGGGAGAAGGGCAGTCCACGAAAGTGTATGTAGGGGTGTGAAGTTAGGAAGTGACCAACCTGAAGGTTATATGATTGATGGTTCATGGACAATACATTTCATAAGTCGGCGTTGCATTATACGTGTATCTGCATGAAACCATCCTGCATGCGTACATGTTTTTCATTGCGACATTATACATGTACTGCGTGGCAACCCAGGCGAACGAAAAAAAAAAAAAAAAGATAAGTGTATATCTGTGAAAGGTCCGGCAGAATCGGAAGAAGTATGCGCAGTAAACCATTCATGACCACACAAGAAGCGCTCGTCTATAATATAATTTCTGTGACCCCTACTCCCGAGCGCTTTCAATCCCTTTCCGATAGACCAGTTGTGTGTGTGTGTTTTTTTTTTAATTTCATTTTTTTAGTTCAGTGCATGAAAACGCTGGCGCCGAAACGGTGCCGGCTGTATTCTACATCGAATAAAAGCTATTATAAGAGCGCGGAACAGCGGCACGGTGTATCTGCACTCGGTACTGATTTTCTTTATTTCAGGTGTACACACGTTTCACGCTCTCGGTTGCCCGGCTCGCGCTGTAATGGCGCACGCTCTCAACAGAAGCTTTACTCGCGGACAACTTTCTGTGGCTATGAAGGGAAAGCTACGGAGGTCAAAGCGCGCACAAGTGAGAGCGCTTCTGAAAACAGTCCCGTGTTTTAATCCACGTTCGTGCATGCTGGGGAAGAGAAAACATAAACAGCTTATTAGAAACAGTTAAATAAGACAGAACACACCGCTGAGTGTAAACGTTTACTTATTTTGCGGCTTTTCCCTTGCGCGTCCGGGCAAACGCGAAGCGGTCGCACGTGGAAGTTGCGTCGATTCAGCCTCTGTTCCGAGCAACCAAAAGCACTGTCAAACGCTGCCGGACTACTTGGCGCGGTAACACATGTGCAGCATCCAAGCATCCGTAGCTTTCCCTTCATTGCCACAGAAAGTTGTCCGCGAGTGTAAGTTTCTCGGCACGGCTCTTGTCACTGACGCCACTCGTATCGTATGTAGTAAAACCTCCAGCTTGTGGCCCGAGTGAAGATCACTCTGCTCCCGTTTATCCGCCAGACCAGCCGCAGCAATGGAGCGCGCTGGCACATGGCTTTCATTGCGCAGGTGTTCTCTGCTGCGGTTATAAGACGAGGAAAAACACTCCTTTGGACTGGGGGAAGAGAAAAATAAAGGAAGCCTATAGAAGGGGGTGTGCAGAGAAATGTATACCGGCGACTTTCCTTCGTTCTCGGACATAGTCGGCCTCGAAATAGCAGCGGAGGAAAAAAGTCTTCGGCAGCGGTGCGCGACCCCGATGCGCGGCGCTCGCCTCCCGCGCTATAGACCGCGATAACTCTGTGCCCGATCGATCGAAAAAACGCCCGGGCTCGTTTTACGACTCGAGGCACCATCCTCGACCGGCTGGAGGAACTGGCCACTGGGTGCGCGGGCTATAGCTATTAGAGACAAGAAATAAGAATAAACGAGAACGCTTCGAAGAGTGTAAAGCGGTGGACGACAGCACACGAAACCGTTTATATCGCCTGCCAATCCTGCGCAAGTGAAGAAAATCAAGAGGAGGAAAATTCGGAACGCTTTCTTTGTGCAGCGCGCGAAGCTCTCTCTTCGCGATCCAGACTCGGACTGGCCGAAAAGCGGCGAAGCGATGAACGTCATCCCTGTTTTGTCAAGTGTACGTTTTGATAAGCACAAGCCGTGCGTATATACTGAAGGGCTGCGACGAGCCGAAGCGGTGCTTCTGCTTTCTTTTGCCTTTTCACGCGCATCAGCCTTTATATCGTAAAACTCGCCTGTCTCGTATCCGTCCCCTTTGTGGCGATTACACTTCGTTAAAGAGGTCACTTGCTTATAAGCGTGCACGAACTATACGGGTCTGCCTTAAGAGGCGTTCTCTATCCTGCGAGGGTTTCTTGTGATTCGATGGCCTGTCTACTCGTAATTGTTCCGCACGTATTGGGAACTATGAGAAGAAACTGGTTATCGCGGACACTGCCGCAGTTCCTGACGGGCACCGTCTAGATATCTTCGTAAGGTATAGTGGCCAATCTCAGGCAAGTCAGATGAATCGTATGGACTGAGCACTGCCGGCATCACCCTGTACAGGTGCTGTCTCTCACTCACTCACTCACTCACTCACTCACTCACTCACTCACTCACTCACTCACTCACTCACTCACTCACTCACTCACTCACTCACTCACTCACTCACTCACTCACTCACTCACTCACTCACTCACTCACTCACTCACTCACTCACTCACTCACTCACTCACTCACTCACTCACTCACTCACTCACTCACTCACTCACTCACTCACTCACTCACTCACTCACTCGTTGTCGATACTAAAAACGCTCTTAAGGCGGTGGTCCCACTCCGGCGGCACGAGCCCCCCGTTTTCAGTACTTTTGGAGTAACCGTGGCGGCTCTTTTACTTAGGATATAAAGTTGTGGTATATACCATAAAAAGGTTAATTCTTGTAGATTCTAACTATATATAATATAAGGAAATTGATTAATGTGATTTAGAAATAAATGCTCAAGAACAAGCATGAGATACATGGTTTTTGCGAACTGTCTCACAGTTGTGACCATATTTAGAAGAAACTACCGCACTTACTGCATTGCGGCTTGCTCTGTAGCTTTAGGACATATTTATCTAGTTCCTAGACGTAGCAAATTAATTTTTAGTTTTTACTTTTTGGATAATTTGCTTTTGAAAATTGCCAAATATTGCAATCTTCTGTTGTAAACAGCCCGGCAACTACATGCTCAAGGAAGCTAAATTTTGGATTAAGTAGAGTTCAAGGAATTTCCATTTAGGACACAAAATTTCATTCATGTAGCTTTATTAGTTTTAAAGCGCAGCTTCGCAGCTTTATTACGTTCCCGCAAAACTGGGCAAAAATAAAACCAGAATTCTAAATATTGCTTATTTTCGGCCGCATTCTTAGCAAAACTAATAAAGTTACACGAATGAAATTTTGCCTCCTAAATAAATACCTTGATCTCTACTTTATCCAAAATTTAGCTTCCTTGAGCATGTAGTTGCCGGGCTGTTTACAACAGAAAATTGCAATATTTGGCAATTTTCAAAAGCAAGTTATCCAAAAAGTAAAAGTTAAAAATTAATTTGCTACGTCTAGGAACTAGATAAATATGTCCTAAAGCTACAGAGCAAGCCGCAATGCAGTAAGTGCGGTAGTTTCTTCTAACTATGGTCACAACTGAGACACAGTTCGCAAAAACCATGTATCTCATGCTTGTTCTTGAACATTTATTTCTAAATCACACCAATCAATTTCTTTATATTATATATAGTTGGAATCTACAAGAATTAAGCTTTTTATGGTTTATACGACAACTTCATATCTTAAGTAGAAGAGCCGCCACGGTTGCTCCAAAAGTACTGAAAACGGGGGGCTCGTGCCGCCGGAGTGGGACCGCCGCCTTAAGAAGTTGTCAATTCGTCCGTATAGGGATCTCACAAGCTGCCGAACCGAGGGACGTAAAGCTTCACAGTGCTTAAGGTGCAAGCGTAACTTAAAATAATGTTGCTCTTTCATCGCAATAGGTTAATCGGAAGAGAAAGCAGGCAAGGGGTTTGAAGGAGGCCTAGATAGGCAGCCTGCCCGAGCTCCGACCCTGCCCGCAGTCTGCCAGACGCAGAAAGCGCCAAGCACTTGCTCGTGGGCTTACATTGGAATTCGGCGAACTTTTTCAACCAGCGTCTTTGCGTATTTGATCCCCTCCTAAAGCTCCGCCTTCCACGCGGCTTATCACGACAACACGTAACTCTGATGTGTCGTTTATGGCTTGCAGTGTCCTTCACTAATGCCTACTCCTTCCTCGTCGGAATGGCCAGAAGTCCGAAATGTGGTGTTCGGGGGTGCAAAGAGACGATTGCGCATCTTCTGTTTGATTGTCCTTGCTCCAGTGCACAAGTAAATACACTCCGCAGCACGCTCGACAAGTATGACAATGGTCCCCTTATGGAAAAATAGAATTCTTGGGCTCAGCCGAAATCAGCCCGAGTTGCTCGAAAAGCACAAGGGTGCGGTTTTTTTCCCCATCTCTTATTTTTCGGGAGGCATTGGGATTAAATGAAAAACTGTATTCCTCGGGCTCGCGTTGACAAATTCATTTCATATCTTCTCTTCATTCTCTTAATCTCCTTTTACCCATTCGCCAGTGTAAAGTAGCCAACTGGACAGTAAATGTGATTAACCTCTCTCCCTTTCATCTCTTATTTCTCTCTCTTTCTCTACCAGGCGCGCAGCCGACTAAAAGTTTATCCCCTGTAATCACTGCTACTCTCGCTTTCCATGCAAATAATGAAAGCGACATTCTTCTTGAAATGCGTCGATATGACACAGAACAGCCAAGTTCGCTCGAATTCCGTCAATGACGGGTACGTCCGCTAGTCGAGTGCATGATTTGCGCTGCTTTCTTCTGGCCCTCATCAGGATGACACGAAAAGAAGACTGAGTGCACGGTATATACCAAACAGACAGTCGGTCAATGCGAGAGTAAAGTTTCCCGTCGGAAAAGTAGTATGGCGGCGTCCAGGCAGCCTTTATAGTTGAAGAGACCTGCCTTTCCGAACACATGGGAATAATAATAATAATAATAATAATAATAATAATAATAATAATAATAATAATAATAATAATAATAATAATAAGAAGAAGAAGAAGAAGAAGAAGAAGAAGAAGAAGAAGAAGAAGAAGAAGAAGTATATGAAGAAGAGGACGGAGGAAACAGTGGGAAGATTTTGCATTGATGGCCACTTTACCGGAAGGAAGCAAAAAAAAATAAAAAAGAAAGAAAGAAATACACGAACGACAACGTCCCGTTGTTAGCGCGCTGAAGAACTCGTAATTTAGTTTTAACGGTAGCTCTGCGTACTTCTTTTGACCATGTTTTCCTCACAGTACCTTTAAAACTCACGAGTCGTTTGCAGAACTGTGGAAGCTGCGAAACTCTCTAGCCGATAGGAAGGCCGAATGCACCTCGATATGTGTTCATCCGCATCATGTCGTCTGCTCAGCGACTGCTGAATACGCGGTATACGACGTGTACGCGCAAATGTCCTATCATGTCACGTATCGCTATAACGTATCATGTACCAATCAAAAACAAGACTCTCCAATGCCGCCATTAATCAGACAGTTACGCCAGGAACTGCATTTCACTTCGCAAGGATATTGCCTGTGTACGCCTCGTACTTTTGGGTGGTGTTGCAAACGACTTGTGAGATGGAGTATATAAACAGAGCGTATGTAATATATTTCCCTCTTCCTGCGTGACATCGCCACAATGCCACGTATATATTAGGTGTTAGGGTACGCCTGGCTATAAGAATAAAGAGACAACAACACAAAAAATACAAAATGCATAAATTAATTGTCGTGCAAGTACCTAAAATACTGTAGAGGTTATAAAGCATGTTGGTGGTAATTGTCTCCTCGTGACTGACTAAGTGGACAGTCAAAATGTTCCAATGAGTAGGGAGCGCCACTTACGATACCGCTTTGCATGGTTTCCTTCCAATTCAAGGTTTCACTTTTCACGAAGCAGTAAAATCCCCAGGAGGGCGGGTGGCGTGAGCACTAGTTTTACCCATGACGACATCATGTATTATTAGGCAGCTAACAACCCTTGGCTCAGACCACGTCAGGAAAGTCCGGAGTTTCCGTCTTTCCTCCTGCGGCGGTTATTTTTAAAACCGCGTGGTACTACCTATACTTGCTCATTAATTTTGCATTGCTCGCTTCGTTGACCACGGCTTGACAAACACTTAAACGATATGCGAAACGACGATGCGAGCACAATTAGACAGCGAGTCCTGTCATTACCGCAATTCCTTCTGAAGTGAAACTTTCTCAGCCCACTTCCCCGGGGTATAGGGCATGGGCCTGCTGGGTTTCTCGCCGAACAGAAAGCTTGCGTACTGGTGAGGGAGAACGCGTTTAACCCAAGCTTTCGCTCAATAATAACATTACACGTCTGATGGCGTGGTTTGAAAAGAGTGCCCCAAGCACAGTAGCCCGATGGCAGACATGCGTGCATGCATGGCTCCGAGAGAGGCGCGTGCGTCGCGTTTCGTAGTAACAATGCACTTATACAAGTGAGACTTACCCTATACCCTACCCGAATGACAGCTGCGCTTTGATACGCTAGGTGACACTGCACCGCCTTCGGGGTCCGCCCAGGTCAGCCGCATAAAAGAGGCGTCCGGCGTTGTGTGTTGTGTAACACTAACTATACGCGACAAAAGCGAAACACGTTTGCGACGAAGTAACCACACACAGCCGCGCGTCTCGCGCTGTCATGCCTGCGCTGGAATTCGAGGTGCAGCCGTGAAAGAGCCGCACAAAACGACAACGCTCCAACTGGAGAAGAAAATAACGCAGAGGCAATTGCACAGCATGGCACAAAACAGATCGAACTTCGCTTAATTTGACAATCATCTTCAATGCTTTGGGCACAGAACGTTTTTTTTTTATTCATCTTGTGTGGTTATGAGTTTTATTACTAATGCCGCTGTGTAGAGCTCGAAATCCTTCATCTAAGCAACTCAACTAGCCGTTTTTCTTCGGCTCCAATCAGAGCTGATAACACATTCTTACCTACTTTTGACTGTGGGCGATACAGAAGCAGTGTCTCTGAAATATATGCAGCACACTTTTCATACCGGAGAATATACCGCTCGCGAAAAAAAAAAGAGTCGGCACGAATTCGTACAGATATATATATATATATATATATATATATATATATATATATATATATATATATATATATATATATATATTACACTGACAGCTGGTCTGATAGCACAGACCACAAGTGGTAAACCCATCAAGCACATAGATCTCAGTCAGTCAGTTGAAGAACTTTATTTAAAGGCCCTGCGAGTTTGTGGGACAGGCAAATGGTCCCGCCTAGGTGATGGCCAGGAGCTCTTGAGTCCTGGCGGCTTCCTCGGCCCGCTGGACAGCCCAAAGTTGATCGTCAAGGGCAGAGTTGAGCAACAGTCTCCCAGCGCACGCTGAGGCGATCGCGAGAGGCTGCATCCCCATTATTGTTTGTTATGCCTCGACATTCCCATAGCATACGTTCCAGATTAGCTCTAGAAGCACAGTTTTTGCATTTAACTGTCTTGCACATGTCTGGGTAAATGAGGTGTGAGATTGCCGGGTTCGGATAAGTTCTGGTCTGTAATTGCCGCCAGTCGACAGACTGCTTTTTGCTGAGCTTTTGGTGAGGTGGTGGGAAAATGCACCTTTGCAATTTGTAGTGTTGTGTGATGTCATTAAATCTGGTCATACGATCCTTCCATTCCCACTCCTCTCCATCCTCGTTTTCAGGAGACGCTAAGGTGCCGGCCTTATTATCGGCAGTGACTCGGTCCGTAAGCCCTCGAGCCACGTCATGCGCCGTCTTATTATTATTGCTGTCTCCTGGCGAGGTGGAGGTGTGAGCGGGTGTCCATATTAAACAAACATTCCTTTCTTGACTTTTGGTAACTGCCATCAGGATTCGTAGTGATTCCGGAGAGATTCGGCCATTAGCGAAATTTCGTACTGCCGCCTGAGAGTCACTGACTATTACGTCCGCTTCTGTTTGTGATAGTGCTAGCGCAATAGCTATCTCCTCCGCAGTCTCGATGTTTACTGTGCTTGCCGTAACGCATGTTTTGCACTTCTTTTCGTAATCAATTACGACAGCTGTAAAGCCGCGCCTGTGCTTGTATCTAGCAGAGTCTACAAATACTGCGTCTGTACTATTCCCAAATTTCTTTTGTATGACCATTGCTCTGCTTTCTCTTCTGCCTTTATGGTACACGGGATGCATGTTCTTTGGTAATGGTTTAACGGTTATCGTATCCCTGACACCATTCGGGATGTCCCCTTTGGTTCCGTTTTGAGTATGGTACCCAATACCTAGTCTTCCTAGTATGTGTCTTCCTGTCTTGGTCTTGGAAATGCATTCGTACTGCGCTATCCGCTGCGCCTCTATATGAGCTCGTCTATTGTGTTGTGCAGGCGTAATTCTAATAGCCTGTCGGTACTAGTGCTGATTGGTAGTCCTACGGCTTGTTTATAAATTTTCCTAATTAGGTATTCTAATTTAATCTTTTCTGCAGCATACAATCTAAGGTAGGGTACGACGTATACGATCCTGCTGATAACGAACGCCTGTACCAGTCCTGATCATGTTTCCTTCCTTCCTTCCACTGTGTCTATTGACTATCCTTTTGATCAACCTCATAACTTGAGATACATACGGTCCCTTCCAACTTCCTAATGGTTTCTCGATTGTTGCCTTTTGCTTCAATGAGCAGTCCCAAAACTCTGATTTTATCAACCTTATGTATGGGTTTATCATCGGCAGTCTTCAATTGTATGTCCATTTCTAGATTGTCTGCCCCCCCCCTGTAGCTCTTTGGTTTACGGCCCCTGCTAGTCGGCCTGTACAATAATAATTCTGATTTTTCCGCCGAGAAAACCAATCCGGTTCCCTCTAGGTATTGTTCGACTATTTCAATCGCACTTTCGAGTGTCTGTTCTACCTGCCCATCATTACCCTCCTTTACCCATAGGGTAATGTCATCGGCATATATAGTGTGGTTAAGGCCCTCAATTTCTTGTAGTTTCGCTGGTAATCCGAATAATGCCAGATTAAACAGCATCGGCGATGTCACTGACCCCTGTGGTGTGCCGGCGCTACCAATCTCAATCTCTTCCGAGACGAGGTCCCCCACGGTGATCTTTGCCTTTCTGCCGGTTAGGAAGTCATGAACATAATTGTATGTTCTCCTTCCTAATCCTAGCTCTTCAAGGCTGCTGAGTATTGTCTGATGTGTTACACTATCAAATGCTTTCTTTAAGTCTAAGCCGGGGATGGCTCTAGTGGATCTGCCTGGGTTGTCTATATATGATTTGGTGTTTAAGCTGGAGCATCGCATCCTGCGTGGAAAGATTCCTTCTGAAACCCAGCATCGTGGAGGGAAGCAGGTCCCTGTCCTCGATATAGTTGGTTAGTCTCGCTAGGACTGCATGCTCCATAAGCTTTCCAACGCAAGATGTGAGAGATATGGGTCTCAGATTCTCCAGCTGTAAGCGCCTACCTGGCTTAAGTATTAAGATGATGTGTGCCGTCTTCCATTGTTGTGGTATTTTGTCGGTTTTCCAGCATTCATTGATATATTCTGCCAATTTTGTTATAGACTCATCATCTAGGTTCCTGAGTATCTTATTTGTGATTCCGTCTGGTCTGGGTGCTGATTTAGTATTAAGTTTTTGCGAGGCTGCCCTTACTTCTGGTTCACTAATTTCCCTGTCAAGTTGGTTGTTGACTACTCCTGTGTAGTCTGGGTGCATAACTGGTCTAGCCTGAGATATATATTTCTCTGTAACCTCCCGCAGAAAGTCTTGTTCTGAACCTCCATAGGCATGAATTACCTTGTTAATATTTTACATATATCTATCCAGCCATTTTTCTTCTGTCTCTGCCATCGCGTAGATGCATTCTGCTTTCAATTGATAGCGTCAATGTCGCGGGCCACCTAAAACTGAGAATGGACTCTCTCATCCCCCGGGCGACGTAAGAGTGGCTCTAAGTTCCACTTCTTTGTGGAAAGCGTGCTATCACCTCCATCGACAAGACGCGTGCAGGACTCACGGCTGGTGCCCGCGGCAACAGCACGCGTGCGGCAGTGCGAGTGTGTGTGTCCTGATCGGCGGGGACCAGGAGACCTTCTACGAGAGGCATGTGTGCGGATATATATATATATATATATATATATATATATATATATATATATATTGTAGCTCCCACTGTGGAACTGGACCAGGACCAACCCTTGAGCGGTGCGCGCGCGGCCACCGATGAGGTAAATACTGATCGCGCGCCGACGCCTCTTCGCCTCCAGCCATCATGAGAGAGGAGCGCTCGCTAATAGCACCAACTCCTTCTCCAATGCCGCACTGATCGAGCTTCCCGATGCCGTCAGCTAATGCGAAAGTGTCACGACGGCTGCTGCCGAACGCCCGGGGTGCAATTACTGAGCCACGTCTGGCCGAGCTGCCGTGAGGCGCGAGGCCCAACGTTTCTACAAGGTAAGATTTGACCACCACACCTTACTTTTAAGTATCGAGCCCTCATTCGGACAAATCAGGTCATTTTTAGCTACGAATCTCAGTGCCCAGTTGTGTCTCTATATGGGCCGATGGAAGGTGAGGCCGCGCTGCCTGTGTATATGCCTGAAGACAGCAAGCGCTGTTCAAGATTACAGTCAATTAATGCTGTTTTTTCAATATCTGCAACTCAATTCTCTTGCGTCTTGTAACCGTCCGCGCTTTGTTTGGCTCGCTGTCTTCGCCGATTGTCGCATGTGGTGTGAAATGGGAGTGCTCTCGTACCAAGGAGTCATACTGGATTTAAAATTATTTTGTATGTTTATTTGATTAATTTCTGAACCAAACTTTTTATTTTTTTTTCTTTCATATGAGCGAAATGGAATAGCTGGAGGCGTACTGCTTCCGACCATCTCCAGTCCGACCTAATTTAACCCTATAGATACGTACCTACTCACTTTTGCCAAATTTTCCTAAATTAGAATCTTATCACGTCACGAATGCGCGTGCAACTTCAGGGGCTGCACGTCATGAAGGGCTCTCGCGGACTCAGCGTATCCTTTGACAAATGCTTTCTTAGCCCAATCCGTTGTTTTGTACCGAGACATAAAAGGAAACTGTAGCCGTGGAACCATCCAGGTGAACGTCTGGCCAAACTCGCCTTTCCATGAAGTCATACGATAGTGCAACTGTACACTTAAAATTCTAAACGAGCTTGCTCACCGTCGACAAGCAAACGAAGACTGCGCCCGAGCAAACAGCTGTCTCGGATCCATCGCGAATAAAGCAATAAATAACGACGCAAAGTAAACAAGCCTCTCCAAAAAAAAGGAGAGGTGTTGTATAGACAATCTAGCGAGTTACCATGCAAAGAAATCTGCTTGCATGACTGCCTCTATTGGGTACAAAAGGCGGGGTCAAACCTTCAGCGAGTTCTCCTTTCACGCAGTATACCCTCATCAAGGTTTATTTTGCATACGACCTGTGTGGGCACGTACCTTGCACTATATGATCGCAGCGGGGAATATAAATGGCAGATATTGGAGATGGCGGTAGGCAGCAAGGGTGTTCTTATTCTTTTTTTTAACTTTTTATTGAAAGTGAACGATGTGCAGAGGACGATTGCATGGCAGTTCACAAACTTGGGTGTATACGCCGCTCCCATGGACGGACGTCAGTGGTGCCCCGCAATTTTTAGCTGTTACGACAGGCAACGTTCCTCCGCTGAGGAGCTGCATCCTCAAACGTGGCTCGGGTACGACGTACCAAGAACACGCTGCTCTCGTTTTATCGGAGAAAGGCATCTCTCTCGTGGAGCGAACATTAGCCCGTCGGCGAGGCGAGTACCATAGGTGCCAGGCGCGCACACACGCAGTAAACCGGCCGGCGCGCAGCGAGCTCCCGGTCATTTTCTGTGAGTCCAAACTTCATGTTTTGCTTCTTATAAAGCGCAAGAAATAAGACCACTGCGATGTCGTAAGCGCGGCATGCCCATAACGCTCAAGGGACCACGGATATCAAGCAGTGACTACCTTCCTGTTTTCTTTATCAGCTTTTTTCCCCCCGCTGCTGGCTCCAGGTCTGACGTGTGTTTTTGCCTCTTCGGCGCCAGCTTCGCGGAACCACTGACGTCAGCATTGTTGTTTTTCTTTTTTTCAACCACTGGACGCCATAGTAACCGACATCGGATTGTGTATGTGGCCTGAAAGCAACGAGACAGATGCGTCCCTCTGAGGAGCTCGGTTATGCTCTGTTGCAAGTTATCTGATTCAGAAAGGTTGACACCTCTCGTGCACCTTGACTGAATTCTACTTCTATGAGATTTGCACACCGAATAAAAGCAAATAAAGAAATGAAAACGAAAAAAAAAAAAACAAAGACGCACTTGTGATGGTCTCTCTGAGATTAATTGCCTCTACTCACTTTAGCATACCATTCATCAAAAGCACTATATATATATATATATATATATATATATATATATATATATATATATATATATATATATATACAGGGTGTCCCAGCTATCACGCAGCACGATTTTATAAAGAGGAATGGCGTTACGCGAAGCAAACCTAGTGCGTATTGTTTCCAGTACAGTGGAGTAACCGCCAGTATTTTTTTCGTTACTAAGATTTAATTAGGTAAATGTAATTAATTACCTAACTCGAGAAGTACTGTCCTAATTAACAAAGTGTCAATGAGAAAATTGTAGAGCAACATGAAAACCTCCCGATACAGCTTTATGATGCTCAATACGTGCTACATAAATGTGTTTTTCCGAGTGTGAAAGAAGCCCGCGAATACACGCAAAGTGCCTCGAGCGGCCCGTCGTGCGGCAATTCTGCAATTTGATCGTTGGGCTAGGTAGTGTCAAGGACGGGCCCCAAAGTACTCATTTGCTATAGCCACCTATTGTTGATAATTAGAAAGTTAATTAGCCTAACTTCGCTAATTGCGCACGTAAGTGCGGAAATTGCTCTGTATCTAGAGGCCGCCAATCAGTGCACTCGAATGTTAAAGATAACGTGACCAAGATATATATTTTTCTAATTTTAAAAATTTGGTGCAGCTAAAAAAACACCCTGTATAATGTGCACATGCTCAAGAAACATCAGGTGCTCAGAGACTGAGGTTGAAAGTGCCCAAGAGGAATCAGCGCAAGATTATGCATAATGTCACTGCCCTCAGCAGGCACCCTCAATAGATCTCGCAGAGGTGCGAAACACCGTGAAAGCCGTCTACGATTCGAGATGGAGGGAAACGCACTCCTGCCTGCATTTTTTTCTTCTTTACGGTCTTTCGCTACAGTCACTTCCACGTATACGGTAAAGGCGTCATAATCATTCACCTATTCCACTATCGTTCGCACGTTTTCTCGAAGAATGCCGAGGAATTGGATAGATATAACGAAAAAAAGAAAGGGCGCAGAGGCACTGCAGGCCGGAGCCTGAAGTTTCGCCGACTGAGGGGAAAAAAAAAAAAATCTCGAAATCGAGTAGCAGCCGCGTTTTGAACGGGAAATGGGTACTCGTGAAGAGGGGACAGTCTGCAAAGTGCGCGAATCAAATCGCTTTCACCTCCTCAGAATGGAGAGAGTGTCAGTGGACTTCGAAACGGGAACTCGGCGAGCATGGCGCTGCGGTGAAGAGCGAGAGGATCGCCCGAGAAAGAAGAAAGAAAATGGCGGGCTGCGCTCGACACCAGCGCGAGTTCTTTGCCCCGCGCGGCCGCTTGCATGCCTGTCATCTCTTCCTCCTACGAGAACGTGAACGAGGAATTTTCTCCACGGCGTGGCCTCGCTTCGCTCTTATATAGGAACGCCACGGCAACTGTGGCAGCGTCATGAACGCGACTTATGGGTGACCGTCACGACTCACTGCGAGGACATCGATAACTTTGCGTTCGTTGGCCCGCATGTGGCCACCCGTCGGTCATTGTCGTTAGTACGCCGAGGAACGACGTTGTTTCGCATGTTTTGCGCTAATTTTCGGTTGTGTCACACGACAGTGGGACCAAAAACAAAAACAAGCAACAGAAAGGCGCGGGTTACGGACAGCTATAATTGTGGGATAGCCGCCACTTGCTGAGGCAAAACTTTTAATGCGAAAGCATTATATGCCCGATTCGGCGAAAATCCGGCGTCGTCATCGGCGTGACCGAGCGATGGTACTAAAAATGGCCGACTGCGCAAAGATTAAAACACGTCAAAAATTATCGTATTGACGTCACATTTCTCAAGGAGGTTCCTGTGAACAAAGTAAAATATTGGATTCAAAAAGAAAATTTGGTACATTTCGGTTTGCGTGGAAACCAAACCCGGGCCTCCGTGGTGCGAGACGAGCACACTCCCCCGACGCCATGGTGACTCCGCGGATCTGGCTGACTAAAGGTGTGCGTCATTGCACATGCACGTCTTGTCGCAGCGACTAAGGGTTTTACAAAGCGACTCTAATGCTTTCGCATTCCCACACGTGAGCAGTCTTAAGTGTCTCTGCCAAATTTTTAAACATTCCAATATACGTATATCACTACCGCCAACTCGCGCCTTTAAGAATGTTCCACTATGTGTTTGCAGTGCAGATAAGCGATAACTGCGATATCAATGTCCTTTCTGTGGTGGACACCCAAACCTCTACCATTCTACTTGGGAATGCTCCAAACCACCCGGCCTACCCAGAATACCCAACGCCTCCCCATCCCAGTGGGAAGCCGCTATTTCCAGCACAGCCTTCGACGACCAGCGATATCTGATCTACCAGGCCAGTCGGATAGCAGCAGAAAATGGGGCCCTGGACTGAGGGCTCCACCCTCTGGGACTTCCTTACAAACCATCAAATAAAGTTTTCTACTACTACTACTACTACTACTACTACTACTACTACTACTACTACTACTACTACTACTACTACTACTACTACTACTACTACTACTACTACTACTATTACTACTGCTGCGATATCAGTGCATTTGGCCACGGATTTTGAGGACGTGTTTCTAGAAACTGGCGCTAAAAACAACATTCCTGCCGAGTGGGTATGACTTTATTACAGTTTGGAGTCAATTCCGAACTTTTCACGACGTAATTCGGGCGCCAGAAAAAGAATCGGCCGCAACGGCACGGCTCAGTTTGCTCGCTCGTTTGCGCTGCATGCATCGAAAGAGAGACGGACGCCGGCGAGAGTTCGCCGCATTGCTCTTACTGGGATCATAGAGCGTATGACATGCAGCGTTTTATGCTATATTTGTTTTATAATTGCCAAGTGACATTAAAAAGGACATGTAAATCGTTCGAGAACTGTCTCCACCCTATTCATATTGCTCATTTAACATTTTTGCTGCAGTGGTGCAAGCCGCCAGCCGAAAACACTGCTAACTTTTAACACGCCTATTTTCAGAGGAATCGGGCTTCACATATAGTTTTTAAAACAGTGCCAGACTTCGACGTTTCAAAATGCCTTTCCGATTCGTTTTCAGGCCAATTATGCACGAAACTCGCCACCCTAACATGTGTTGAACCTGTGTAATTGGTGGCCCCTAAACGAGCCTTTCATTGTAAAACTGCGGGCGATCGCGGTGCTTACCATGGTATAGTGGACGAGAAGTTACGCATCACGGATTCCATAAATGCTTGCTGCGGGACGCAGCTGAACAATACTTGACTGCGAGTTGTATAAGTAGTGTAGAAATAGCGTACTCAAGATGACTGAGTCTAATTTGTACGCGGCGTACACGTGCGAGCAGAACGCCTTATATTACTCGGCTTGGAACCCTACAGCGGCATGCCAGCCGTAAGCCACGTCTTTTGTCCCTTTATTCCTGACTCTGCACTCAAATGTACATCTGCACCGATCCAGGATGAGACATTCTTTCTCAAAAACGCAACGCTCTGAGCCCCACGAAGCGTGTATTTACGCACTAATCACGAATTGCTGCTCGTATCATCCTGGATACTGTGAGCGATTATACACGCAGACGCATTTTTGTGCGCGGATTGTCTCGTGTACGTCGCCGCGCGCTGGGTGACAGCGGCGATGCTTGCCGGGAGCCGAACCAAGGTCGTCGCTTGGACTTGCCGATTATTCGCTCTGTGTGCTCCTCGGTGGACGATGCTCCCCCGCGGGCCCACCTGAACTCCCTCGGGGACCCCTGCAGCTGTCTGCAGATCACAGATCAAAATAAAAAAAAAGAAGAAGAAGAAAGAGGCAAGAGTACTGACAGTTTGCACACACGGGACAAAGCGCAGCATGGGGCAACTCCATGGGATCCGCTGAATATAAAGGTGTGTGAACTGCTCTCGTTTATTCTAAAGCGCAGCGGGCCGATGAAGGGTAAGGCCAGCACTCCCAGACATTCTAGAATAGGTCTGCGAGTTTGAATTTCCCGACTTACTGCGTAATGAAAGGCGGGCCAGCACAGTGGCAGAAAGGGCGCAAAGTGTAGAAAGGGTGCTCCTCACCTCTGCTTTGTGAGGACTTGGAGGGTCCTTAGCTTTCGACGACATACTGCGCTCGCAAAAGTAAACGCGGAGTGATCAATCAACTAATGAGCACCCTTTTTCAAGAAAGCAAAGCAAGCACACACAAAGAAGAGAGAGGGAGCAAAGAGTGCTCTTTGAACTCAGATGTTTGCGCGACTGTGGCAGTCAGCCAGGCAAACAGTGCGAGTGCTGCCGCATTCTTTGTTTTGCCTAACGACCGGGCTGCCTTCGCAGGGGAGTCAATGCTCGGGCGCTCCTCCTCCCCACGAGAGGATGGATACGGCGAAATGGGCTGCCCGTTTTAGAGATGCGACCTCAATACGGCCACCTATAACCGAGAAAGGCTCTCTTTCCTTCTCGTGAACGGCTCTTATTGCCGGCACCGTGTCGTGGATCCTTTTTTCTCTCGTTCTTCCGCTCTGCAAGCACAAAGAACTATTTCTGCGCCTCACTCCTGTTTTCATCGTTGCCCCTTTTATTTTAGCGATCGAGAGGTGGAGGGGGCGGGCACCGAGGGCGGCTGTGGCGCCCACTGCGCGCCACGAGCCGAGCGCAATCACATTCCGGGGAGAAATAATAGAGACACGTATATAGGAGCCGCACTGGATCAGTCGTCGTTTGAGCCATATTTAGACTCTATCGCAGCTGGCTGATGGGAAACAATGGATCTGATTCTCTCTTATGCGAACTCCGGGTCCAAAAATATGATCAGTGAACGCTCGCAAGTATCTATAAGGGGGTGATTCTTCCCTAAACCTTTGTTCCAAACTGGTTGCGCTGTTTTATTTGATTTTCTCACAGCTACACGCCCATTCACGTTGCGCGTGCCTTTCATTACTTGATCGTATCAGTATCTCCTTTCAATAGATTTTTTTCTCTCTTTTTTTTTATCGTGCTCGATGGCATTGTTTCCTTCTACGCGCACTTTGTCTTGCGTTTCTTCCAGCTTGTCCTTAATTGCAATGTACGAGTTGCTTTCTTTTCTGCGTGATAATGACCGCGCCCAGAAATACCGTGAAAGTGAATCACTTATAGGAAGTGTTCCGCATTATATCCTCAAAGCATTCCTGTCAAAATAAATCTTCGGAACCCTTGCTTACGCGTAGCTTTGGAAGAGTGTTTTCTTAGTTCCTGACTTGTAATGTCCACGGCTCCTATTCACGAAGCTTTTCGTTCGCAACAGCCTCTCGCCATTGGCTGGCCGCATTCGCTAACAATATGTCCAGCATTACAGTTGGGTGGAATCTGCTGTTGCGAACAGTTATAGCGTAAGAACTTTTTCAATACGAACGCATGTTGTTAACTCAACAGCGTTAGCAGGCTGGGCTTGTTCTAGTGGTCCGAGCCAGGCGATCTGTTGCACGTGTAGCTTTGGTACGGGCTTACAACGAGCGTGGAAAACCGATTCATTTCACTCTTTAAACCTTTACGCAGCCGCCTTCTTAATTATGAGCACCCTTATGCTATACTAGTCTGTGCCAC